>NC_134363.1:35292744-35633279 GCF_048569485.1 Anomaloglossus baeobatrachus | reverse complement strand
ACACACAAGTATTATACTATATACTGCACCATACACAGGTATTATACTATATACTGCACCATACGCAGGTATTATACTATATACTGCACCATACACAGGTATTATACTATATACTGCACCATACACAGGTATTATACTATATACTGCACCATACACAGGTATTATACTATATACTGCACCATACACAGGTATTATACTATATACTGCATCATACACAGGTATTATACTATATACTGCACCATACACAGGTATTATACTATATACTGCACCATACACAGGTATTATACTATATACTGCACTATACACAGGTATTATACTATATACTGCACCATACACAGGTATTATACTATATACTGCACCATACACAGGTATTATACTATATACTGCACCATACACAGGTATTATACTATATACTGCACCATAGGCAGGTATTATACTATATACTGCACCATACACAGGTATTATACTATATACTGCACCATACACTAGGTATTATACTATATACTGCACCATACACAGGTATTATACTATATACTGCACCATACGCCCAGGTATTATACTATATACTGCACCATACACAGGTATTATGCTATATACTGCACCATACACAAGTATTTTACTATATACTGCACCATACACAGGTATTATACTATATACTGCACCATACACAAGTATTTTACTATATACTGCACCATACACAGGTATTATACTATATACTGCACCATACACAGGTATTATACTATACACTGCACCATACACACAGGTATTATACTATATACTGCACCATACACAGGTATTATACTATATACTGCACCATACACAGGTATTATAATATATACTGCACCATACACAAGTATTATACTATATACTGCACCATACGCCCAGGTATTATACTATATACTGCACCATACACAGGTATTATACTATATACTGCACCATACACAAGTATTATACTATATACTGCACCATACGCCCAGGTATTATACTATATACTGCACCATACACAGGTATTATACTATATACTGCACCATACACAGGTATTATACTATATACTGCACCATACACAGGTATTATACTATATACTGCACCATACACAGGTATTATACTATATACTGCACCATACACAGGTATTATACTATATACTGCACCATACATAGGTATTATACTATATACTGCACCATAGGCAGGTATTATACTATATACTGCACCATACACAGGTATTATACTATATACTGCACCATAGGCAGCTATTATACTATATACTGCACCATACACAGGTATTATACTATATACTGCACCATACACACAAGTATTATACTATATACTGCACCATACACAGGTATTATACTATATACTGCACCATACGCAGGTATTATACTATATACTGCACCATACACAGGTATTATACTATATACTGCACCATACATAGGTATTATACTATATACTGCACCATACGCAGGTATTATACTATATACTGCACCATACACACAAGTATTATACTATATACTGCACCATACACAGGTATTATACTATATACTGCACCATACACAGGTATTATACTATATACTGCACCATACACAGGTATTATACTATATACTGCACCATACGCAGGTATTATACTATATACTGCACCATACACAGGTATTATACTATATACTGCACCATACACAGGTATTATACTATATACTGCACCATACAGAGGTATTATACTATATACTGCACCATACACAGGTATTATACTATATACTGCACCATACACATGTATTATACTATATACTGCACCATACACAGGTATTATACTATATACTGCACCATACACAGGTATTATACTATATACTGCACCATACACAGGTATTATACTATATACTGCATCATACACAGGTATTATACTATATACTGCACCATACACAGGTATTATACTATATACTGCACCATACACAGGTATTATACTATATACTGCATCATACACAGGTATTATACTATATACTGCACCATACACAGGCATTATACTATATACTGCATCATACACAGGTATTATACTATATACTGCACCATACACAGGTATTATACTATATACTGCATCATACACAGGTATTATACTATATACTGCACCATACACAGGTATTATACTATATACTGCACCATACACAGGTATTATACTATATACTGCACCATACACAGGTATTATACTATATACTGCACCATACACAGGTATTATACTATATACTGCATCATACACAGGTATTATACTATATACTGCACCATACACAGGTATTATACTATATACTGCACCATACACAGGTATTATACTATATTCTGCACCATACACAGGTATTATACTATATACTGCATCATACACAGGTATTATACTATATACTGCACCATACACAGGTATTATACTATATACTGCATCATACACAGGTATTATACTATATACTGCACCATACACAGGTATTATACTATATACTGCACCATACACAGGTATTATGCTATATACTGCAGCATACACAGGTATTATACTATATACTGCACCATACACAAGTATTTTACTATATACTGCACCATACACAGGTATTATGCTATATACTGCACCATACACAAGTATTTTACTATATACTGCACCATACACAGGTATTATACTATATACTGCACCATACACAAGTATTTTACTATATACTGCACCATACACAGGTATTATACTATATACTGCACCATACACAGGTATTATACTATATACTGCACCATACACACAGGTATTATACTATATACTGCACCATACACAGGTATTATACTATATACTGCACCATACACAGGTATTATACTATATACTGCACCATGCACAGGTATTATACTATATACTGCACCATACACAGGTATTATACTATATACTGCACCATACACAGGTATTATACTATATTCTGCACCATACACAGGTATTATACTATATACTGCACCATACACAGGTATTATACTATATACTGCACCATACACAAGTATTATACTATATACTGCACCATGCACAGGTATTATACTATATACTGCACCATACACAGGTATTATACTATATACTGCACCATACACAGGTATTATACTATATACTGCACCATACACAGGTATTATACTATATACTGCACCATACACAGGTATTATACTATATACTGCACCATACACAGGTATTATACTATATACTGCACCATACACAGGTATTATACTATATACTGCACCATACACAGGTATTAGTATATACTCCATGTGATGGTGTGATATGGTGGTTTTGTATAATTTTCCCTATGATCACATTTTTACTGATGTTAGGAGTGTTGTCTTGCTATTCTGTGTAATTCCTCATCTTGTCTAGAGTCTTAATCACATTAGCTCAGTTACAGTTGTGCTCAAAAGTTTACATACCCCGGTAGACACACACAATCTTTTCTTCCACTCATGGTTAGTGATTGGGTGAAGCCATTTATTGTCATCTACTGTGTTTTCTCTTTTTAAATCATAATGTCAACCAAAAACATCCAAATGACCCTGATGAATAGTTCACACTGTGACGGGGTGTACATCAGAGCAAAGAGAGACAACAGGCCGAGGATGATCCAACAGGTTTACTAACAGGAATACAGGAACAGCACACGACAAGTCCAAATAAAACAGATTCGGGGGCACCTCCCGATAATCCAAAGTGCCAGATCACAACGTAATAGTCCTTTTCAGAGTCCCAGAAATCCCACACAATCCACTGGACGGCGAGGTCTGTCCGCAGATTCAGATCTCGCTCCCTTCCTCTTCAAAAACTCAACTCCCAACTGCATTTAGAAACAGGAGTGAATTGTTTGAGCTCGTGGGCCCGCCCCTCAAGGGTAGGGGTCTATGCAATGGTTGGGCCCACTAGAAGATTCTAGAAGGTTGGCTCCGAGATGTCTACAGGTTTGTGTAGTTGGCGTTATCCACTGCTTACGAAACAATGGGAAGTTCCTCTGGCTGTGTGGACAAGAGATAATTGCATTATGGGCCCAGAGACACAGGAGATGGGGGGAAGGTATGGTTACTTACATCCCAAGACATTTCAAAGTGTTCAGTAAGTACAACCAAAGGAAAGTGACATCACATCCTGACATAGTATACAGCAAATACAGTGAGAAGGTAAAATACATCATGACAATTCCTTCCCCTCCCAACTTGTGTACGTACTAGGGACCTCTACAGGTCGCTGGTTAAGTACACGCAGGCATGGCTGACAGGACTCAAGGCTCCTCTTGCCTGGACAGTCCATCTGCATTTTGGTGTTGGCTGCCCCTTCTATATTGTATGGTAAAGTTATAGGGCTGCAGAGCCAGGCTCCATCGCAGTAAGCGTCCATTGTCCCCAGAGACTCTGTTCAGCCAGGTGAGGGGATTGTGATCAGTAACCACAGTGAATTCCCGTCCATACAGATACGGCCGTAGTTTCTTAAGGGCCCACACTACAGCCAGACATTCCTTCTCAACAGTTGCATAGGCCACTTCTCGGTCCAGCAGTTTCCGGCTGAGATAGGCGATGGGGTGCTCGTCCCCAGCTGCATTCACCTGGCTGAGGACAGCTCCCAGTCCATAAGCAGAGGCATCCGTTTGCACAATGAATCTCCTCTTGTAGTCTGGAGCAGCCAGGACAGGATCGCAGATCAAAGCATCCTTCAGCCGGTTAAAAGCCTCATCACAGGCTGGAGTCCAGATCACCAGCCGGGGCATTGTTTTCTTGGTCAGGTCGGTAAGAGGCTTGGCCACAGTACTGAAATGAGAAACAAATTTTCGGTAATAACTGGCAGTGCCCAGAAAAGCCATAACTTGTTTCTTAGTTTGGGGTACAGGCCAGTCTCTAATAGCCTGGATTTTGGCAGGCTCAGGTCGGAGCTTCCCTCCTCCCACTCTATGTCCTAGGTACTGGACTTCCCCCATCCCCAATTGGCATTTATCGGGTCGAATAGTTAGGCCGGCTGCAAGAATCAGGTCCAAAATAATGGCTACTTGATTCAGATGTTCCTCCCATGTGTGGCTGAAGACGGCGATATCATCCAAGTAGGCACAAGCAAAGTCACCACATCCCCGGAGGATCTGATCCACCATTCTCTGGAAGGTGGCCGGGGCATTTTTCATTCCAAAAGGCATGCTTAGAAATTCATACAGACCAAAGGGGGTTATAAAAGCGGACCGTTCTCTCCCTTCATCCGTTAGAGGGATCTGCCAGTATCCCATACTGAGATCCAAGGTAGTGACATATCGGGACCCAGCCAGTCGGTCTAGAAGTTCGTCAATACGAGGCATTGGGTAAGGATCGCTGACGGTATGGTCGTTTAGTCGCCGATAGTCCACACAAAATCGAGTACTCCCATCCTTCTTGGGTACTAACACCACAGGGGAGGCCCAAGGGCTATGGGAGGCCTGGATTACCCCAAGCTGTAACATCTCCTCCAGTTCGTGCTGCATGGTGTTTCGAACTGATTCAGGTACCCGGTAAGGAGCCAGTTGTATGGGACGGATGCCCTGAGTGTCCACATGATGTTGGGTGACGGTGGTTCGACCTGGTTGGGATGAGAAAGCAGCCCGTCTCTGTTGAAGCACTTCCAGCATCTGGATTTTCTGTAAGGAGTCCAGGTAATCTCCCAGGGGAACCTGTTCCACAGTGGATGGGGCTCTCGCTGCTTCCACGAGATCAGGTAGAGAGTCCTCATCCTCTTGACCATCTTCTGAAGCCAACCAACAGCTTGCTATCATTGGAATGTTCCGGTCATGGTACTCCTTAATCATATTCACATGGACAGTCTTTTGCCTTAGCCCCTGATCATCTAAAGCAAGAAGGTAATTGGTATCATTCAGTTTTCTGAGAACCCGGAAGGGACCCTCCCATGTGGTCTGCAGTTTATTCTGCCGATGGGGAACAATCATTAAGACTTGTTGTCCTTCTACAAACTCCCGATAGCGTGCGTTACGGTCATACCATGTCTTCTGTCTGGTTTGAGCCATACGCAAATGACTCTGTGCAAAACTAGCAAGTTGGGCCAAGGTTTCTCGCAGCTTTAGGACATAAGGGACAACAGGGGTTCCTGTATCTTCAACTTGCCCCTCCCAGTATTCCTTGAGCAGGGTTAAGGGTCCTCGGACCTTTCTTCCATAGAGTAGTTCAAAGGGGGAGAACCCAGTGGACTCCTGGGGAACTTCCCGATAGGCAAACAAGAGATGGGGTAGGTACTTCTCCCAGTCTGAATCTCGGTCCGTGAAGGCCCTCAGCATATTCTTCAGAGTGCCGTTGAATCGTTCACAAAGTCCATTTGTTTGGGGATGATACGGGGTCGTTCGGATCGCTCGTACTCCACAGGTGCGCCACAGACACTGGACCAACTCTGACATAAACTGGGAGCCTTGGTCTGACAAGATCTCACTGGGGAATCCTACTCTGGTAAAAATAATAACCAAGGCCTCGGCCACCTTGGCTGCAGAGATACTTGACAAGGCCACGGCTTCTGGATATCGGGTGGCGTAGTCCACAACAGTGAGAATGTACTGCTTTCCAGATTTACTTGGTTTAGCCAGAGGTCCAATGATATCAACAGCTACTCTTTGAAAGGGTTCTTCTATTATAGGGAGCGGTTGCAGGGGTGCCTTTGGGTGATCTCCGGGTCGCCCTCTACGCTGACATATGTCACAAGTTCGGCAGAAATGCGCCACTGCTTGGGAAATCCCCGGCCAATAAAAAGTTTGAGTCAATCGTCTCTCGGTGCGGGTTTTGCCTTGATGGCCAGCCGTAGGAATGTCATGAGCCAGGTGTAATAGGGGAATTCTGTACTTCTGAGGAACAATCAGCTGTTTGCTATAAGTCCAGGGCTTATCTAGGGAGTCGGCATTGGCAACCCGATACAGAAGTCCATTTTCTCTGATAATTCTTTCTCCGTTTTCCCCTAGCTGCCCTATTTCAGCCCGAGTTCTAAAACTAGCAAGGGTGGGGTCAGTCTCTATTTCTTGTCTAAACTGAACTTTATCCCAAGTAACATTCATATTATCCCCACAAGAAGAATCACTCACCGGCTGTAATGGCAGTTCTGGTGGCCTCAGTTCCATGGATGGGTTGTACACGTCCACATGGGCTGCTCTCTTGGCTTGACTTCTGGTTACCGCACCGACAAAGTGGCAATGAAGATTCCCCACATCATTTCCTAGAAGAACGTCTGCAGGGAGGCCGCTCATCACACCGACCACACATTGTTTTGCCCCAAAGCCATAATCCAGGGTCACACTCGCTCTTGGAATATATCTCTGGGTACCTCCTGCCAGTTCAATGGCAATTCCTGGTCCCTTTTGAATTGCTTGTGGTTGAATTACTCGGGGATCGGCTATGGTGAGGAAAGCCCCAGTGTCACGGAAGCCAACAACTTTTTGGCCATCCAGCACGACCTCCTGTAGATGTTTGTCCTGAAGATCAGAAGAACAGGTGGCTGGAGCTCGCACCCCATAGACTCCGGGTAGGGGAGCCAGGATATCTGAGTCACTTGGCAAGTCATCAGGCACAGAATCCAGCTCTTCTCCTGGTGAAGGTGTCTGTAGGTAATGAACAGGCAAAGGCGGTCTGTAGCTGTTCTGTCTACGAACACCTGGACATTGGAATTGCATGTGCCCAGGCTGCCCACATCCATAACATCTGCGCTCTGGGATTCTTCCTCCGCGTCGTATTCCCAAAGGTGGAGCATGAGTAATGCGAGGCACAGTCACACGAAGGTCCCCATGAGTTGACGGTCTAGGGTGATGGTGAACATTGGGGCCAGAAGGACCAGGGGCCACCAGCGTTGGGGGGTTGGTGTTTTTTTTCTCACTGGGTAGTAGTTTTTTCCACTGAGGCTTGATGGTGAGAGCCTCATCAGCTAGAGCTGCAGCTTCCTCCACAGTGGCTGGTCTCCTTTCACGCACCCATTCCCGGATCTCAGCGGGGCACTTGAAGTAAAACTGCTCTTTTAGGAGGACCTGGAGGACGGTCTCCAAGGTTAAGGCCTCCTCTGCCTCCAACCAACGATGCCACAGATGTTTGAGTTTGTGGGCATACATCTTGAAGGACACTTCCTCATCACATGCTAGAGTACGGAACTGAGTCCTGTAAGTGTCTGGCGTTACAGCATAATGTTCTAGAATAGTCTGTTTAATATCCGCATACTCACAGTTCCACCGAGGGTCCATAGCTCTATAGGCTGCAGCAGCTCCACCCTCTAAGAGCCCAACCAGATGCCGGACGCGCTCCCTTTCTGGGACTTCCATTAATCGACACTGATGCTCAAAGTCCTGGAAGAAGCCCTCAATGCCACCAGCAGCCTCATTAAACTGCTTGAAGTCTTTGCGGGACACTCTGGGAAGTTCCCTCATGATGGGTGCTGGGGTTACAGTCTGTCTGGAACCTCTCGCGGCTTCCACAGCGAGCTGCTTATCCAGCAATGCCATCTCCTCCATCCTGCGCTCCTTCTCTTCAGCTCCACGCATGGCCTCCCTCTTATCTTCTATGGTGGCCTCATCTCCAAGCAGTGCCATCTTTTCCTTGTACCACACAACCCATTGACTTTTTTGGGTATTCACCTCCGGCTCCCGTCTTTGCTCCCCTTGCTGTGGAAATTGTTCCTCGGTGCCATCTTGCAGGCAAGCGTGTTCCAATGCCTCAATTAGTTGCTCCTTAGAGAGTCCTTTGTAGCCGACACCTAATTCACGGGCCTTTGTTTGTAGACTCACCACAGTCCAGTTCCTGTATCCTGAGGTTCTGGTTTCAGACGTCGATTGGCTGTTGTCCTCCATTTCTTCTGCTCTGATCCCGCTGCTGCCACCAGTTTGTGACGGGGTGTACATCAGAGCAAAGAGAGACAACAGGCCGAGGATGATCCAACAGGTTTACTAACAGGAATACAGGAACAGCACACGACAAGTCCAAATAAAACAGATTCGGGGGCACCTCCCGATAATCCAAAGTGCCAGATCACAACGTAATAGTCCTTTTCAGAGTCCCAGAAATCCCACACAATCCACTGGACGGCGAGGTCTGTCCGCAGATTCAGATCTCGCTCCCTTCCTCTTCAAAAACTCAACTCCCAACTGCATTTAGAAACAGGAGTGTATTGTCTGAGCTCGTGGGCCCGCCCCTCAAGGGTAGGGGTCTATGCAATGGTTGGGCCCACTAGAAGATTCTAGAAGGTTGGCTCCGAGATGTCTACAGGTTTGTGTAGTTGGCGTTATCCACTGCTTACGAAACAATGAGAAGTTCCCCTGGCTGTGTGGACAAGAGATAATTGCATTATGGGCCCAGAGACACAGGAGATGGGGGGAAGGTATGGTTACTTACATCCCAAGACATTTCAAAGTGTTCAGTAAGTACAACCAAAGGAAAGTGACATCACATCCTGACATAGTATTACAGCAAATACAGTGAGAAGGTAAAATACATCATGACAACACACCCTGGTGATTTTGGCCTGATAATATGCACAGACTTGACACAAATGGGTGTGAATGGCTAATAAATCCTCACCTGTGACCTGTTTGCTTGTAATCAGTGTGTGTGCATAAAAGCGGAGTGCGTTTCTGGGATCCAGACTTTCGCATCTTTCATCCAGACACTGACATTTCTGGATTGTGAGTCATTGGGAAAGCAAAAGCATTGTCAACGGATCTACAGGAAAGGATAGTTGAACTGTATAAAACAGGAAAGGGATCCAAAAAGATATCCAAGGAATTGATAATGCCAGTCGGCAGTGTTCAAACTGTGATTAACAAATGTAAAATCAGGGGCTCTGTAAAAACCAAACCACGATCACATAGACCACATTTCGGCCAGGAAAATTGTTCGGGTTGTAAAGAAAAACCCACAAATTACATCAGCTGAAATACAGGACTCACTGAAAACTAGCGGTGTGGCTGTTTCCAGATGCACAATAAGGAGGCACTTGAAGAAAAATGGGCTGCGTGGTCGAGTCGCCAGAAGAAAGCCATTACTGCGCAAATGCCGCAAAGTATCTTGCCTGCAATACGCCAAACAGCACAGAGACAAGCCTCCAAACTTCTGGAACAAGGTAATTTGGAGTGATGAGACCAAAATCAAACTTTTTGGCCACAACCATAAACCTTACATTTGGAGAGGTGTCAACTAGGCCTATGATGAAAGGAACATCATTCCTACTGTAAAGCACGGAGGTGGATTGCTGATGACGTGGGGATGTGTAAGCAGCTTGGTCAAAGTTGAAGGAAAGATGAATGCAGCACATTATCAGCAAATGCTGGAGGCAAATTTGCACTCAGCAGCCCGGAAGCTGCGCATGGGACGTACTTGGACGTTCCAACATGACAACGATCCAAAACACAAGGCCAAGTCGACCTGTCATTGGCTACAGCAGAACAAAGTGAAGGTTCTGGAGTAGCCATCTCAGTCTCCTGACCTCAATATCATTGAACCACTCTGGGGAGAACTCAAGCGCACAATTCATGCAAGAAACCCAGGAATTTACAGGAACTGGAGGCATTTTGCCAAGAAGAATGGGCAGCTTTACCATCTGAAAAAATAAAGATCCTCATCCACAACGACCACAAAAGACTTCAAGCTGATATTGATGTTAGAGGGGACAATACACGGTATTAAAAACTGGGGTATGTAAACTTTTGATCAGGGTCATTTGGATGTTTTTTAGTTATCACTATGATTTAAAAAGAGAAAACACAGTAGATGACAATAAATGGCTTCACCCAACCACTAACCATGAGTGGAAAAAAGATTTTGTGTTATCATTCATATTCTCTGAAAAAAAGTCCAAGTAAGCAAAAAATCTGCCGGGGTGTGTAAACTTTTGAGCACAACTGTACCATCTGCAACCTTGATGTGTCTATGCCTTTTGATGAACCCCTGCTGACATTTCCTGACGGTCCATTTATGACTCCCCTGCTCTCCAAATACTGAAAATGACCCCCTGTAGTGCCTCTGTCCCTAAGTCTGGAGGAGGGGGTTGAAAGCCATCCAACCTGTCTGCTTTCCCCTGGATATAAAGAGCGGGCCTGAGGAGAACAAGGAGACAGTAAGATTCATCCTTTGTGGGACGCTGAAGCTGCGCCCAGCACCCCAGGGAGATTTAGAGAAACTCTGATTATCCTGGAAAAGATTGCTGGAGAATTGTGATTCATCTCCCAAGGCATTTTTCCTATTACTGGACTATATCCATGTTCCTGGACTATTTTACCCTCTGTCTGGTGGATTATTTAATGGACCTTTCAGTTTGCATGTAATAAATGTCATTGGGATTCTTCACTCAGCTCTCGCTTTTTTGATTGTGTGATACCGAAGTAGGAGAACCGTGACACCCCCCACCCTCTACGATGGGCCTCTAGACCCTCAGGACTGGGCTTATCTGGATGACATCCATGGAAGGAACGTATCAATCTCCTGGCATTCAATTCCGATGCTGGCATCCACATCCTCTTCTCAGGACCATACCCCCTCCACTGCACCAAATATTGAAGAAAGCGGTGAACAAAGTGAGAATCCATGATTCTTGCTACTTCAAACTCTAAGTTCCCATCAACAATAACTGGAGCCGGCGGTATCGGTGACGGGTCTACAGACAAAACATACATTTTGAGCAATGAACTATGGAAAATGTGTATTTTAACTGTTGGAGGTAGCTCAAGCCGAAAGACCACAGGAATAATAACGTTGATTACTTTATATGGACCGATGAACCTAGGACCCAATTTCCAAGATGGAACCTTCAACTTGATATTCCTAGTGCACAACCATACAAAATCATTCACAAATAGGTTCGGACCTGGTGAATGTCTTTTGTAAGCCATGCATTTGTACCTATCCCATATGACCCTAAAGGCCGCTTTACACGCTGCGATCTCACTATCGAGATCGCTAGCGTGCGTACCAGCCCCCATCGTTTGTGCATCACGGGCAAATCGCTGCCCGTGGCGCACAAAATCGCGCGGACCCGTCACACTACTTACCTGCCTAGCGACGTCGCTGTGACCGGCGAACCGCCTCCTTTCTAAGGGGGCGGTTCGTGCGGCGTCACTGAGCGGCCGCCCAATAGAAGCAGAGGGGCGGAGATGAGTGGAACGCAACATCCCGCCCACATCCTTCCTTCCTCATTGCCGGTGTCCGCAGGTAAGGTGAGGTTCCTTGTTCCTGCGGTGTCACACATTGCGATGTGTGCTGCCGCAGGAACGACGAACAACATCGTACCTGCAGCAGCAATGATAATTGGGAATAGGGGGGCATGTCACCGATGAGCGATTTTGAACGTTTTTGCAACGATTCAAAATCGCTCATAGGTGTTGTGCCGCCCCAGGAGCGGTGATCCTGTTCGGGGACGCCACAGTGCAGGGAATCTTCTGGCCGCAGGTAGGTCAGGTTAACTTCAATGGGAATAGTGACGCCAATGACGCAATCGTTCGGTATTTGTGGTCAGTGGGTGACCGCCACTGCAGTTTAGGGGACGCCTGGGACTGATGTTGGGTGCAGTCAGTTATTGTGGCCTCCCGAGAGTGAGGCTGGCCCCAGGGCCCAGTGTAAGTGTGTAGTACCACAGGTCGCAGAAGAACTCACACACAAGCAGCAATGTCTTTCAGGGTTTTTACTCACTTTCAGATGGTAGCTGGGGGTGACTGCTGACTCGCCTTCCTAGCCCTTTTTGTTTTGAGGTGACCCAGACGTGTGGTACTATGGGATTCACCCAGGGAAGTCGCATACGCCGTTCTCCCCTTTCTGGCCCATTTGCGGGCAGTGTGGACCAAGTAATTCTGGCTGATTGCCTTCTGTCACTTATGGGCCGCCTCGTTGCTGCTGTAGCTGCGGACTCTGTGTGGTTGGTGAGGCACATACAGTACCCTCACCAGCAGGTTTAGCAGGCCAAGTAAATGGGTTCCTGCTCTGGGGACCTGTAACCCCGTGTGGGCTCGGTTTACCGGCAGTCCCCTTACTCAGCCACCTCTTGCTACTGCCTAGGTAGATTTCAGGCGGCACCACTAGGTAGCCGTTCTCCCCCGCCAGCAGCCACTACAGGTGCAGGGTCTGACAGGGCTCTGCTCTAGAGATCTACCCTCCAGAGGCGGCTCTACACCTCCTTCTCCTTCGGCTGCCACTGTACAGTCCTCGTCTCCAGTCCCACACCCTCGGTCAGCCTTCAGGATTACCTGTATTGTACTGACCCAGCATGGGTGCAGTACTCAGTGGTGCCTGACCAGGTCAGGGACGCCACAGTGTCACACGCAACGACATCGCTAACGCGACCGGATGTGCGTCACAAATTCCGTGACCCCCAACGACATCGCTTTAGCGATGTCGTAGAATGTAAAGCGGCCTTAAGGTTGTTCAGAACGCCAAATAGAAACGAACAATGAGGAAAATTGTTCCTCCCAGGAACCCTCGAAGACCCTTTTCTACTAATGCACAGAAATGAGGACGGAACCTGTAGGCCCAAAAAAGGGTGATTTGCCAGAGGACTCATTGCGATGATTATTTAATGCAAATTCAGCCAAGGGTAGAGAGAAGATGACAAATTTTCCTGGTTATCTGACATAAAACACCTTAGGTAAGTCTCTAAACTTACTAAGTGTTTAGCACTAGGGAGAGCTGGTAGAGCAATGAAGTGCACCATTTTACTGGACCTATCTACCACCACTAAGAACACCGTTTTATCAGCACATAAAGGAAGGTCAGTAATGAAGTCCATACATACGTACATAAGTTCATAGTCTGTTAGGTGTAGACAAAGGTAGGTGATACCCGGTCGGATGAGTATGCAGGGTCTAAAGGGTGCTTTACACGCTGCGACATCGCTAACGATCGCTATCGCTAATGATATATCGTCGGGGTCACGATGGTTGTGACGCACATCCGGCGTCGTTAGCGACATCGCAGCGTGTGACACCTAGGAGCGGCGATCAACGATCGCAAAAACGTCAAAAACCGTTGATCGTTGAGACGTTGCTCCTTTACGAAATACCGGTGTTTGTGCATGCCGCTGGTTGTTCGTCGTTACTGCGGCATCACATATTGCTATGTGTGACACCGCAGGAACAACGAACATCTCCTTACCTGCGTCCACCAGCAATGAGGAAGGAAGGAGGTGGGCGGCATGTTCCGGCCGCTCATCTCCGCCCCTCCTCTGCTATTGGACGGCCGTTTTGTGACGTCACTGTGACGCCTAACGCACCTCCCCTTTGAAGGAGGGATTGTTCGGCGTCCACAGCGACATCGCAGAACAGGTATGTGCGTGTAACGTTGCCGAACGTCGGGGGCGGGTGCTATTGCTCGCAACATCGCTAGCAATCGCTAGCGATGTCGCAGCGTGTAAAGCACCCTTGAGAACGACATTACAGGTAGACACCAACTCCCTTATGTCTTTATGCAACCTGAGCCACTAAAAAACTATTAGAAAAGAGGTCAAAGATTGCTTTTTCCCCTGGGTGTCCCGCCAGGACAGAGTAATGATATTCCTCGAACATTTTCAGGCACTACTGCAGTGGCACAAACAATTCCCCTGATGGGCAAGAAGCAGGGGTGTCCCCCTGAGGCTTTAGCACCTTGCCCTCGAATTCAGAACATACAGCAGAGATGACCACCACCTCCAGTAGTCCACCTAAAGTCATCCGAGCCCCCCCCCCCCCCCCGGATAACTCAGAGACAAAGCCTCAGCTTATTTCACCCCAAGACAATAGGTAACCACAAAGTTAAATCTGGTAAAAAAAACAAGGACCACCTAGCTTGTCTAGGGTTAAGAGGCTTAGCAGGTTCAAGGTACAAAAGGTTTTTAAGATGGTAATCACAGTGACATGGTGAACTGCCCCCTCTAAAATGTGGAGCCATTCCTCAAATGCCAGTTTAGTGGTCAACAGTTCCCTATTGCTAATATCATAGTTCCTTTCAGCCAGTGACAATTAAAAAAAAAGCGCAAGGCTGCCCCTTACTATTAGACGTCCCTTGAGACAACACAGCCCCAACCCCCAGTTCGGATGCATCAACCTCAACAATAAATGGTTGTGAGACATCGTGTGGGATGAGCACAAGTGCTGTAGTAAAGTGTCTCTTCAAGTAAGACAAAGCCCGGCGGTTGAGGTTGGACAAAATAGAGAAATCCACAACTTTCTTAGTCAAATCCGTGAGGGGTATGACAATTGATGAGAAGTTACTGTAATAATCGGAAAACCCAAGAAAGCATTGTAGTGCTTTCAGATTTTCGGGAGGATCGCACTCCAGAACAGCACGGAGCTTGACTGGATCCATCCGTAAACCTGTTGATGACACCAAGAACCCTAAAAATTTAAAAATTGTACCTCCTGCAAGGTGAGTACACATTTTTCAAGTTTGGCATACAGTTTATTGTTACGTAATACCTATAAAACCTGCCTGACGTGTACCTGATGTGTCTTAAGGTCGGATGAATAAATCAAAATATCATCCAAATATACTGCCACAAATCTACCCACGAGGTGACGAAAAATGTGACAAAATGTTGGAAAACGGAGGAGGCATTCATCAAACCAAAAGGCATGACCAGGTTTTCGTAATGCCCTTCAGGCGTGTTAAAGACTGTTTTCCACTCATCCCCTTCTCTGATTCTAATCAGATTATAAGCCCCCCTGAGATCCCACTTGGAGAACCATTTAGCACCAACAATCTGATTAAATAAATCAGGGATGAGTGGGAATGGATAAGGGTCACGAATGGTAATTTGATTCAACTCACGAAAGTCTAAACAAGGTCGCAGACCACCATCTTTTTTCTTGACAAAAAAAGACCACCTGCCATATCAGACGAGGAGGGTCTAATATGTCCTTTGGCTAGACTTTCCGAGTTATAATCCTTTATGGCTTGCGTGAAAGATTATACAACCTGGTCTTGGGGAGTTTTGCCCCCGGGATCAAGTTAACAGGACAATTATACGCACGGTGGGGAGGCAGATCCTGGCACCCCTTTTCTGAGAATACATGCCAAAATCAGACAAAAAGGAGGACACTGCTTTAGTGGAGAATGAGAAGATAACCATAGTCAGGCAATTATTCTAACAGAATTCACTCCATCTGACTTTGTATCTGGATTGTCAGTCCACTACTAGATTATGCATAACTAACCAGGGAAAACCCAATATGATAGGAGTAGAACGTCTAAGACATCATGAAAGAAGCTCCTTGTGAAGGGCCTCTATGCGCAGGTCTATATTATGCACCACCTGCGTAAAACATCCCTAACCTAATCAATAGCGAATATGAGGATGGACTTAGCGTATTACAGTAGAGGCCAGGAGTCTGTGTAAACCATGAATCCACCATTTTGGCTCCTGCCCCATTATCCAAAAGGACAGAGCTGGTCTCAGTTTTGTTACCTATGACATTCTCAGCAGGTAGAATAAACTGAGATACATATACGGAGGATATGTAGTATATACACCCAGGTTGTAATCTTCCACACAACCTGGGGTTAGGAGTTTTCCGATGACTTCCTTTGTTTAGGACGAGATGGACAGGCCCCAATAATGTGACCATTACGACCACAGAAAATGCACACCCCTATCTTGCTGTGAATCGCAAGTGACCAAGACTGAAAGGATCTGGTGAACCCCTAACTGCATGAGTTCACCAGATCTTATGGAAAGGACTTTAGCCTTAGGGGTTCGAGTAACCATAGGTTTCACTTTGAGGCGTCTATCAATATGTATGGCTAGAGCCATGGTGGCCTCCAATGTCTCTGGAGTCTCATACCAAAGCATCCTTGAGCCTTTCTGACAGACCCTGGCAAAAATGACTCCTAAAAGCTGGGTCATTCCACTTAGTGTCAGTGGCCTATCTCCGGAACTTGGAACAAAATTCCTCCACTGGCTGGGGTCCCCGCGGAAGCTTGCGTAGCTGAGATTCAGCAAGGGAAACACGGTTGGGGTCGTCATAGGTGAGGCCTGGGGCAGCAAAAAATCATCGACTGACCAAAGCGACAGAGAGTCAGTCGGAAGAAAGAAAGCCTAGAATTGTGGGTCTCCCTAAAGGAGGGACATCACAATCCACACTCGTTGTTCCTCACTTCTGGAAGAGCGTTGGCAGAGCTTAAAGTACAATTTTCAGGCCTCCTGGAAAACAAAAAACCTATCCTGCCCTCCCAACAATCTAACCGGGAGGGACACCTTGGATTCATATTAGCTGGTTGCCAGACCCGCGTGCCCACTGCTGAGATTGCAATGGGATTTTGCCAGGTACCAGGAAAACTCCCAGCAGGTGCTGCAACACACATCTT
The DNA here is from genome assembly GCF_048569485.1 of Anomaloglossus baeobatrachus. NCBI lineage: Eukaryota > Metazoa > Chordata > Amphibia > Anura > Aromobatidae > Anomaloglossus > Anomaloglossus baeobatrachus. Next base: position 35,616,005 of record NC_134363.1, on the reverse strand, counting down.
GATGATCCTCAAGACTTTTAGGAGAACACTCTGTGGACTGACGAGAGAAAAGTTGAACTTTTTGGAAGTTGTATGTCCCATCACATCTGGCAAAGAAGTAAAACAACACTCCAAAAGGAACATCATACCAACAGTAAAATATGGTGGTAGTAGTGTGAAGGTCTGGGGTTGTTTTGATTCTTCAGGACCTAGAAGGCTTGCTGTGATTAATGGAACCATGAATTCTGCTGTCTACCAAAAAATCCTGAAGAATGTCCGGCCATCTGTTCCTGACCTCAAGATGAAGCTCACTTGGGTTATGCAGCAGGACAATGATCCAAAACACACCAGCAAGTCCACCTCTGAATGGATTAAGAAAAAACAAAATTAAGACTCTGGAGTGGTCTAGTCAAACACCTGACCTTAATCCGATTGAGATTCTGTGGCATGACCTTAAGAAGGTGGTTCATGCTCGGAAACCCTACAATATGGCTGAATTACAACAATTCTGCAAAGATGAGTGGGAAAAAATTACTCAAGAGCGTTTTAAAAGACTCATTGCCAGTTATCCCAAACGCTTGATTGCAGTTGTTGCTGCTGAGGGTGGCCCAACCAGTTATAAGTTTGGGGCCAATCACTTTTTCACACAGGGCCCTGTAGGTTAGGATTTCTTTTTGCCTTAATAATAAAGACCTTCATTTATAAGCTGCATTTTGTGTTTACTTGTCTTTTATTTGTCTAATATTTACATTTGTTTGGTGATCTGAAACACACAGGTATTTTACTATATACTGCACCATATGCACATGTATTATACTATATTCTGCACCATGTACCCAGATGTCACGAGGTCCTTTTCCAGTATCACACAATCAATAGAGCGAGAGATGAGTGAATAATCCCAAGAAACTTTATTACATAAAGCAATCCACCACACAGAGGGTAAAATAGTCCAGTAACACAAATATAGTCCAGTAATGGGATAAATGCCCCAGGAGATGAAAGTCACAATCCTCCATCAGCCTTTTCCAGGGTAATAAGGGTTTTTCCAAGTCTTGCTGGGGTGATGGCATCAGCGTCCTACAAAGGATCCATCTATTGTTTCTCCTGGTCCTCCTCATGGTCAATGCTTATATCCAGAGGATAAGAAGACAGGTTGTCTGGTTTGCAGCCCCCCCATACCAGATCTAGGGACGGAGGCACTACAGGGGGTGATTTTTAGCATTTGGAGAAAAGGGAAGTGACAAAGTCAGTAGGGATGAGTGAACCTAAACTGTAAAGTTCGGTTTCTGTACCAAACACAGACTTTTGACTGTACGACTGATGCCTGTTTGGGCTTGTGACCCAAATAAAGCTTGTTGAAAGGTTGCAGAGCAGCCAATCAGCAAGCTTTTAGGCTGTGCGCAAGTATTGGCATGGCTGTGATTGGCCAGGGAAATTACTGTAAAAAGAATAAAAAGGAAGCAAAATGGTTAAAGGAGGACATACTTACCAGCCTACGCGACACGGCTGTAACACTACGTCCGGGTCTACTCATTACATCTCATACATATTCACTTCTGTGACTGCAAATAAACTCACCTCAGGTGACCACATTGAACTCAGTGACCTCTCCTCAGGTGACCTGAGTGAACTCATTAAACTCAGTGACCTCACCTCAGGTGACCTCAGTGAACTCATTGAACTCAGTGACCTTAGCTGAGAAGACCTGAATCCCCTGACAGAAAAAAAAAGCGAGATTTGTTGCTGGAATTTATACACAAACTTTCTGCACCAAATCTGCATCCCCTGGCAATAAAACCACATCAACATCGTATCAAAACCGCATTGCGTTATAATGCATTTTTTTTGCAACAAGATGCAGATTAGGTGCAGGTGTTTGGTGTATAAATTCCTGCACTAAACTGCATCTCTTGGCAAAAAAAACTGCGGTTTTCTGCTACAAGATGCAGGTCTCATTGAACGCAATGAGTTTCTCTAAGGTGAGGTCACTGAGTTCAATGAGGTCACCTGAGAGGAGTTTACCTTTGGACACAGGTGGGGGACCATGGAAACCTCCATCGGTGACTGCTGGTAAACCTAGTGACATCATCGCTTACAGGTGCGACTCAGTCAGTGTCTGTCTGAAGCCACAGTGGGCGGTCACGTTTTCTAATGTGTCTGCTTGCTGCAATTTTAGTATGTAGCAGAACCGGGATCATTGTGGGACTTCATATGGATTACACACAGGTATTATATTACATACTACACCATACACACAGGTATTATACTGCATACTGCACCATGCACAGGTGTTATACTATATACTGCACCATATACACAGTTATTATATTACCAGTATATACTGCACCATGAACCCAGGTGTCACACAATCAACAGAGCGAGAGATGGGTGAAAAGTCCCAAGAAACTTTCTGACATGCAAATCGAAAGGTCCATAAAACAGTCCACCACACAGAGGGTAAAATAATCCAGGAACACGGATATAGTCCAGTAACGGGATAAATGCCCCGGGAGATGAAAGTCACATTCCTCCAGCTGTCTTTTCCGGGGTAATCCGACTTTCTCTGGGGTGCTGGCCGTAGCATTAGCATCCCACAAAGGATCTATCTACTGCTTCTCCTTGTCCTCCTCAAGCCCAATCCTTATATCAACGGAGTAAGCAGGCAGGTTTATTGGTTTTCAGACCCCCCCCCCCCCCGACCTAGAGACGGAGGTACTACAGTAGGTTATTTTTAGTATTTGGAGAACAGGGAAGTCATGAATGGGCAGTCAGGAAACGTCAGCAGTATGGATGAGTGAATCTTAACTGTAAAGTTTGGTTTCCATGCCGAACACAGACTTTTGACTGTACGACCGGTTCCTGTTTGGGGTTGTCACCCGAATAAACCTTGTTGACAGGTTGCAGACCAGCCAATCAGCAAGATTTTAGGCTGTGGGCAAGTACTGGCATGGCTGTGATTGGCCAGGGAAATCACTGTAAAAAAAAATACAAAATGAAGCAAACTGGTTAAAGGAGGACATACTTACCAATCTCTGCGGCGTGGCAGTAACACTACTTCCAGGTCTGCTTATTACAGCTCATACTTCAGTGACCGCAAGTGACCTCACCTCAGGTGACCTCATTGAACTGAGTGACCTCAGTGACCTTACCTCAAGTGACCTCATTGAACTCAGTGACCTCACCTAAGGGGAACTCATTGAGTTCAATGAGACCTGCATGTCCTGACAGAAAAGATGGGTTTTGTTGCTGGAATTTATACACCAAATTTCTGCACCAAATATGCACCTCCTAGCAATAAAAACAACATCAATATCGTATGAAAACCGCATCGTGTTTGAATGCAATTTTTTGCCAGAAGATGCAAGGTGTTTGGTGTATAATTTCCAGCACCATATCTACATCTCTTGGCAAAAAAACCCACGGTTTTCTACTAGGAGATGCAGGTCTCATTCAACTCAATGAGTTCACCTGAGGGAAGTTTACTTGTGGTCATAGGTGGGGATCGTGGGAACCTCCAGCTGTGACTGCTGGTAAACTCAGTGACGTCATTGCTCACAGCTGCGGCTCAGTCAGTGTCTGCCTGAAGCCGCAGCGGGTGGTCACGTCTTCTAATGTGCCCGCACGCTGCGACTTCAGTATGTAGCAGAACCGGGATCATTGTGGGAGTTCATATGGATTACGTTAGATCTACAAGTGTGTTTTGGGGGTTAGTAAAGGGGTGAAAGAGGATTTTTTTTCACACCTCTTGTTTTATTTCACTTCCCTTATAGGATTAGTAATGGGGGTTTCATAGATGCTTCCCATTACTAATCTAAGGCTTGATGGCATTTGTAATTTTTTGTGAAATCACAGCTATCAATAACCCCTTACATTCCCCTGATTGTCACCACACCAGGGCAATCGTGATGAGTCAGGTAAAGCGCTGGCTTTGTCGCATCTAATGGATTCGACAAATTAGGGCAGCTACTTTAGGCTGGGGGGGGGCAATATCCATGGCTCCTCCCATCCTGATAATACCAGCCACCACCTGTCTGCTTTATTGTGGCTGGATATCAAAACTGGTGGGACCCTACATCTTTTTGTTCCTCTCTATTTTGATATCCAGTAATGGTAAAGCTCACAGGCAGGGGCTGCAGCCTGCCGCTGTTGTTTTACAAGCTCTGGCTATCAAAATATGGCAGGAGCATGGGTAATTTTTAAAAAAAAACCATTTATTTATTTATTTTTACACTACTGTACAGTAAACTGACTGCAACCAATCACATACACTGGAACTGAGGGTGGGCGGGGGAATCAGTGAATATTCATGAACCCTAATTAGCAGGTCTAGAAGAGTCTGGCTGCAGTGTGATCCTCTGGGAAACACGGCATGTATCCTGCTCTTACTACCATTTAACTTCCATTTGCAGCCCCCTATCATTTCCTACGGCCATTTTGCAGCCCAAACATCTTGTCCCCCTTAACTTGTATGGGGTTTGTTGTTTGGGGTCAAGTTCGCTCTCCAAACTCAATTTTTTTTCTTGTGCTGGTTTGGCAGACCCGAATATCCACGGATTCGCTCATCACTAGTGAGCTGGGGTTCATCACGAGGCATAGACCCATCCAGGCTGCAGATGTTAACTGAGCTAATGTGATTAAGACACTACACAGAATAATACAGAGTAACAAGGTAGCACTCCAAAAATCTGTACAATATGAACATACACAAAATGATACCCAACCAACTATATCAAACCATCACACGCAGGTAATATACTATATACTGCATTTCTTCGAAAAGAAGGCGCATGGACGCAGTTCACCAAGAGACGGACCTTGAGACAACACAGCTCCCACCCCCACTTCTGATACATTAACCTCCACCATAAAAGTTTGAGAAACATCAGGCTCTATCAATACAGGTGTCGACAAGAAGCACTTCTTAAGATAGTCGAAAGCAGACAAAGCACCCTGAGTCCATTTAGAGAAGTTCGTACCCTTCTTAGTCGTGTCAGTAAGCGGTCTTGCTATGGCAGAGAAATTCTATTCCAGGGCTTTGAGGTTCTTGGGACGGTCCCATATGAAAATAGCCTGTAATTTTGTGGGATCCACCCGAAAACCTGCAGCTGAAATAATGTAACCCAATAACGGAAGTTCTTGAACGGCGAACACATATTTTTCCAGCTTAGCGTACAATTTATTCACTCTGAGAATTTGTAATACTTCTCTGACATTTTCCAAATGAGACACAAAATCCTGTGGATATATGAGAATGTAATCAAGGTAAGCAATTACAAATTTTCCCTAACAGATGAGAAAAGACATCATAACAAAATGATGGAATACTGGAGGCTCATTGGTGAGACCAAATGGCATCACCAGATTTTCAAAGTGCGCCTCTGGCGTATTGAACGCCATTTTCTACTCATCCCCCTGTCTGACCCAGATCAGATTACAGGTTCCCCTAAGGTCTAGTGTAGAGAACCATTTAGCACCGGCAATCTGATTAAATAGGTCAGGAATGAGTAGAAGGGGATTTGGTCATGAACTGATCTAGTTGAGCTCATGGAAGTCCAGGCATGGTCGTAGTCCACCATCCTTCTTTTTAACAAAGAAGAAATCAGTAGCCACCAGAGATGAGAATGGCTTAATGTTCCCTTTAGCCAAACTCTCCATTATATACTCCTTGAGAGCTAAACTCTCAGGGCCCGACAAGTTATATAGTCTGCAATTTGGACATTTTGTCCCTGGCTTCAACCTTAGGGTGCATCATCAGATCCATTAGGCGGCAACTCCTGACAACCCTTCTCAGAGAACACATCACCAAAATCTAAGAGAGGATCCGGAAGACTAGAGGTAACCATCAAAATACTGGTTCCTAGACAATATGTACTCCATTTAATTATGTCTCGGGTTTTCCAGTCAACAGTGGGGTTCAAACCAGGGGGACCCTAATACAATTTGTGCAGGAAGGCCCTTAAGCACATAACAAGTTATGAGCTCCAAATGGAGTACCCCTATATGAAGTTCCAGCCCCTGCACACATTCAACAAAACCTCCCTGAGAAAGAGGTAACGAACCAGTGACAAAAACCTGGTCCTGATTTGATAACTATTTCACTTCTCACCTAGAAGAATGAGCAAATTGTTCATCGATAATGTTTGACAAAGAACCACTACCCAGAAAGATCATAATAGGAACATCTAGGCCCCCAAACGTAAATCTTGGGGGTAATAAACATTGAGACACCATGGTGGAGGAAATACGTAGACCCAGGTAGGAATCCTCCAACCTTAACCATTGCAGGTATTAAACACTGAGACACCATAGTGGAGGAAATATGTAGATCCAGGTTGGAATCCTCCAACCAACCTGGGTCTAAAAGCTTTCCGACTGCCATTTTTCCTACTGGCAAAGTGTCCATTACCCTTAGGAGTAGAGGAGTTTCTTCCTCCATGGAACATCCCTCCAAGCTGCATGGGCTCAGGTGAGGCCTCCGGAGGTAATGTCAGTATAGTAATTCCCTCCCAGAGAGTCTGGGTTTTATGAGATCTCTGCCGGAAACGGCCGTTAATCTGTATTACTAGAGACATGGCACACTCAAGAGAACGAGAAGTTTCATACATCACCAACGCCTCCTTTACCCTCTCGGATAGACCCTGGAAAAACTCGACTCGGATTTTAGACTCGACTGGAAATATTTTGTCTGGATCATCATAGATGAGCCCGAGTGCTGAGAAAAACCAGTCAACCAACAAAAATAATGGTGACTCAAGGGGCCAAGAAAAAGCCAATGCTTGTGGGTCCCCACTCAAGAGCGAGACCACAATTCCCACCAGCTATACCTTACTACAAGATTAGTAGGGACCAAAAACAGGAGGAGATGAGTAAAGATGCTTCAAGCACTATGTATTTTTCATGCGTATTTATTAATAAATTTCCTAGGTCAGAAACATAATGAAAAAATACATATACAAATGCATACAAAGTGTAAAAGAGGTAAGGCTAAGAGGAAAGATCTTAAAAGGTACAAACATAACCTGCAAGGATCATGTAGAGGGTCCTAAGAAGCTATTAGGAAGTGATATCAAAATATCATATCATACAGTTCCAGATATGCACAAAATTATACATCGTGTGTCCACATAAATGCCCAAAAAGTTGCAAAAAGGATGAACCCAGGGTCTACTCACACCTACTGTATGGAACCACAGGGCTTATCTCAATCCAAAAGGCCATAGTTTGTCTGGTTAGAGTGGAAATACCAGACACTCACAATTGTGTACAAATGCCCACACATTGCACAACAAATGACCATGCCCGAGGTCTGCTTGAACCCGCTATATAAAGCAAACACCGTGTGAAAAATAACTATCCGTTTTCATTCAATAGACCTCAGCAGGATCCCAGACATCCGGGCACAATAATTTGTTAGTCAATCTCAGAACACACAACTGTACACAACTGGGCAAGATCCATGACCACAAAGCTCGCATTAACCATTATGCATCCCTAGCAGGCACATCAAAATATTTAGTGGCGATTTATAAAGGGGTCCAGTCCGTGCACAGCCAAATATTGTCAGGCACTATAGGTTGTGCTCAAAAATCCACTTTAAACAGGGGATTATACCAAGGCAATAAAGGCATATGCACTGCAGGAGCCCCGTACACACTACACTCAGCAGGGAAATCGCACTACCATTTGAGGCAATTTCGGCCAGAGATATATATGTCTAGGCACCAACTGTGCACAAAAGAGCCATTGTGAATGAGTGTGTATATCTCATAGAAACTAAGTACATAAAAAAGGAACTTGTGTGAAAAAGTAAGGGCTGCAAGGGGATCCTGTCCCCACACTGCACAATGCTGCTGAACACCTATGTATTGTACTTTACATCAATTATATAAAGGTTAAAACACAGCAGTAAAGGCATATGCGCACAGGAACCCCGTACATACCATCCTCTACAAGAAAGACACTGGCAGGTTAGTCAGGTGAAAAGGGGTTAAACCCCAAGAGAACCTCCAACGTACGTTTCACAAAACCTGTGTATTGTTGCTTCGTCAGGGAGTGACTGATCATAAGAACCGGCATGTTTAAATAGCCGCCCGTCCCATGGAATCAGCTGTGTCCTGTCAAGGCATTCAAGCGGCGCATGCGCACATAGCGCCACCGAGATCCGGAAACCCCACCAGGCCGTCACGGCGTCAGCGCGTGCGCGGGAGCAGAGACGCGTCTCCATAGCACCCGCGCACGCGCACACGCCACCCAAGACAGCCGGAGGGAAGCGGACCCGAGGCACAATGCGCGCACGCGCACATCCGTGACAGGAAACGTCACATGAATCAAGTATGGACATCCTGCATTTGCATCTACTGTAAGTGCAACCCTTCAATACACGTTAAGACGACGAGGGCGTCGAGGGCGACCAGGCCGTATCCCATGTGCAGTGCTGGCTCAGGTACATAGATGATTTGTTGATGATTTGTTGATTTTGTGGCAGGGTACGGCGGAGCAGCTTGAGCAGTTTGTGGGCAGACTGGGCATGAACCCTTTTAACATCAAATTGACGCATAAGTACCATAACAGATGTATTGATTTCTTGGACGTTTTGATCTCAGTGGATGACGATAATGTCATCCAGACTGATGTTTTCCGAAAGAGTACATCTGTTAATGCGTTACTTCATGCGTCGTCTGCTCACAACTTATCCACTATTCGCGCTGTCCCCACTGGACAGTTCCTGAGGATGAAGAGAATCTGTTCATCTGATCAGAAATTCGAGGAACAGGCTGCCGACCTTACACTTCGATTCCAAGAGAGAGGGTATAGTAATCGCAGTATCAAGAAGGGTTACCTTAGGGCCAAAAACACTCCAAGATCCCAACTCCTCCTGACGAGACACAAAGACAAGGCTGAGTACCCTGCGGTCAGATTCATTACCACCTTTAATCATGAATGGCACAATATTCGTGCTATTCTGAATCGCCATTGGTCGATTCTAACATCTGATCCTTTTTTGAGGGACTCCCTTTCGGCTGCTCCTTTAATGACGGCTAGGAGATCGGCCAATTTACGTGATGTTTTGGTCAGAAGCCATTATGTTCCGCCGGCTTCCAGTTTCCTTGGTCTTACGAATCCTCGGGTTGGGTGTTTTCCTTGTGGCCATTGCTTGTCTTGCAACAATGTCTTGCGCAGTTCGGTATTTTCCTCAGCCGATGGGACGCGTGAATATCGCATTAGGGATTATATTTCATGTGGCACCTCAAACGTTATTTATTATGCGGTTTGTGGGTGTCCATTGATTTATGTTGGCCTAACGTCACGTGAACTGCGTGTTCGCGTCCGAGAACATGTGCGAGACATTGTTGCGGCTAAGACCGTGATTGATATTGCTTCCTTAAAAACCATTCCACGCCATTTTAAGGCCCACCATGGATGTGATCCGAAATCCTTACTTATACGTGGGATTGAAGTAGTCCATGGTGGTATTAGAGGCGGCAATATCAAGAGAAGGTTGGCCCAACGTGAGACAAGATGGATGGTGACATTGGGTACAGTCGCCCCGTCGGGTCTCAATGAGGCTTTAAGCTTTGCCTCTTTTTTGTGACATCGTCCCACATTTTTGTGGGTTTGTTCCCCTCTCTGATCTATGGGAGTTGGGTGTGTTTTTATGTATTTCTTGTTTTAAATCTATGTGAGTTATTTATTCTTCTCCCTTTTCTCTTTATATGTCCCCTGGAAAATAACAGCTTTTTGATCCTGTATCGGTTTTAAACTTTTTGAGTGGAAACGCGGCATATGAGATTTTGAGGATCATCCTCTATTAAAGAACGATATGGACATCGGACTGCAAATATGTCATGTTGGAATGAAATTATATTCAACTCCTTTGCTATAGTGTTCTTGCAATAATCCTTGTATGTATTATATGTCACATTTAGATAATATGTGGTCACAGCATGTTTTCGTCTGACATTTGTTATGTGTTTCTTATGTAATCTATCACATCTGTACAAGTGCATTGTGCTGTGCGGAACAATGTTCATTTATCTTTCTATTAACATCGGGATAATGTGTTCTTAACGTGTATTGAAGGGTTGCACTTACAGTAGATGCAAATGCAGGATGTCCATACTTGATTCATGTGACGTTTCCTGTCACGGATGTGCGCGTGCGCGCATTGTGCCTCGGGTCCGCTTCCCTCCGGCTGTCTTGGGTGGCGTGTGCGCGTGCGCGGGTGCTATGGAGACGCGTCTCTGCTCCCGCGCACGCGCTGACGCCGTGACGGCCTGGTGGGGTTTCCGGATCTCGGTGGCGCTATGTGCGCATGCGCCGCTTGAATGCCTTGACAGGACACAGCTGATTCCATGGGACGGGCGGCTATTTAAACATGCCGGTTCTTATGATCAGTCACTCCCTGACGAAGCAACAATACACAGGTTTTGTGAAACGTACGTTGGAGGTTCTCTTGGGGTTTAACCCCTTTTCACCTGACTAACCTGCCAGTGTCTTTCTTGTAGAGGATGGTATGTACGGGGTTCCTGTGCGCATATGCCTTTACTGCTGTGTTTTAACCTTTATATAATTGATGTAAAGTACAATACATAGGTGTTCAGCAGCATTGTGCAGTGTGGGGACAGGATCCCCTTGCAGCCCTTACTTTTTCACACAAGTTCCTTTTTTATGTACTTAGTTTCTATGAGATATACACACTCATTCACAATGGCTCTTTTGTGCACAGTTGGTGCCTAGACATATATATCTCTGGCCGAAATTGCCTCAAATGGTAGTGCGATTTCCCTGCTGAGTGTAGTGTGTACGGGGCTCCTGCAGTGCATATGCCTTTATTGCCTTGGTATAATCCCCTGTTTAAAGTGGATTTTTGAGCACAACCTATAGTGCCTGACAATATTTGGCTGTGCACGGACTGGACCCCTTTATAAATCGCCACTAAATATTTTGATGTGCCTGCTAGGGATGCATAATGGTTAATGCGAGCTTTGTGGTCATGGATCTTGCCCAGTTGTGTACAGTTGTGTGTTCTGAGATTGACTAACAAATTATTGTGCCCGGATGTCTGGGATCCTGCTGAGGTCTATTGAATGAAAACGGATAGTTATTTTTCACACGGTGTTTGCTTTATATAGCGGGTTCAAGCAGACCTCGGGCATGGTCATTTGTTGTGCAATGTGTGGGCATTTGTACACAATTGTGAGTGTCTGGTATTTCCACTCTAACCAGACAAACTATGGCCTTTTGGATTGAGATAAGCCCTGTGGTTCCATACAGTAGGTGTGAGTAGACCCTGGGTTCATCCTTTTTGCAACTTTTTGGGCATTTATGTGGACACACGATGTATAATTTTGTGCATATCTGGAACTGTATGATATGATATTTTGATATCACTTCCTAATAGCTTCTTAGGACCCTCTACATGATCCTTGCAGGTTATGTTTGTACCTTTTAAGATCTTTCCTCTTAGCCTTACCTCTTTTACACTTTGTATGCATTTGTATATGTATTTTTTCATTATGTTTCTGACCTAGGAAATTTATTAATAAATACGCATGAAAAATACATAGTGCTTGAAGCATCTTTACTCATCTCCTCCTGTTTTTGGTTTATCTTTTGAGTAGCTCAGTTCCACAATGCAGTGTCCCAATTAAGGGACTTATGCATTGTGGATAAATATACTGTTGGAATATATGTATCTAAGATTAGTAGGGACGTAGACGTAAGTACAATTTACATACTTCTCTAAAGGTAACAAACTGGCTGTGCTCCCACGAAAATCTTTCTGAGAGGGGCACTTTGGGTTTGGATGATCCAGCAACCAGAACAGATTGAGCCGGTGTGGCGGACAGTGCTTGTTGCCATAGTGCCCCCTTTAATTAAGCCACCTGGAGAGACAAGGACCGCAACTGCCATGAATATAAAATAGGGTCAGCTATATTATCATGATGACAATCTGAGAGCAGGGAACCGGGGCTCCTAAGCTGTCCCTCAAGCTAGGCGACTCAATGCTTTCCCTATTCTCAGGGATACTCCTGATGGTGGAGAGGCCTGAGTCTCCTTCCTGGTCTTGCCCCTGACCAGTCCTGATTTGATTTCCCCTCCGCCCAGGGCAGGATGGGACAGGAGTGTGATGAAACCCACAGATAAAAACAGACAGGGGAAAACCAAAACTCTGTCACACAGCACATAAACACAAAGGTAAAGACAATAAGAGATTCAGGAGGAAAAACAAGAGCAGGAAGGAAGCTACAAAATAACAGGGGTAAACTCCACAACCGCACCAAGCAATAAGCACAACTTTCACCAGAAAGTCCGGGACACCGCACCTCCCAGACCAACATAGACAAAGTACACCATGTTCCAAATTATTATGCAAATTGGATTTAAGTGTCCTAGCGATTAATAATGAAACTCATTGATGGTATTGTGTCTCAGGGTTCTTTGGATCACTGAAATCAATCTCAGATACTTGTGATAATTAGTTTGCCAGGAGAGCCCAATAAAAGGAAAACTGGATGTTCCACAATATTAAGCATTAGATATTTCACAAAAACTTAAGTGTGATCATTGTACTGTGAAGAGATTTGTGGCTGATTCTGAGCCCATACGTGTTGGTGCTGATAAAGGCATAATGAGGAAGGTTTCTGCCAGGCAAGTCCATCGGATTAAGAGAGCAGATGCTAAAAAACCATTACAAACCAGCAAGCAGATATTTGAAGCTGCTGGTGCCTCTGGAGTCCCTTGAACCTCAAGGTGTAGGATCCTTCAAAGGCTTGTTGTGGTGTATAAACCTACTATTCGGCCACCCCTAACCAGTGCTCACAAGCAGAAACGGTTGCAGCGGGCCCAGACATACATGAAGACTAATTTTCAAACAGTCTTGTTTACTGATAAATGTCGAGCAACCCTGGATGGTCCAGATGGATGGAGTAGTGGATGGTTGGTGGATGGCCACCATGTCACAACAAGGCTGCGACGTCAGCAAGCAAGTGGAGAAGTCATGTTTTGGGTGACTACTAGGCCCCTTTAGGGTTCCTGAAGGTGTGAAAATGAACTCTGCAAAGTCTATAGAGTTTCTCACAGACAACTTTCTTCCATGGTACAAAAAGCAGAAACGTGCCTTCAGGAGCAAAATCATCTTAATGCATGACAATGCACCATCTCATGCTGCAAAGAATACCTCTGTGTCGTTGGCTGCTATGGGCATAAAAGAAGATAAACTCATGGTGTGGCCACCATCTTCCCCTGACCTCAACCCTATAGAGAACCTTTGGAGTATCATCAAACAAAAGATCTATGAGGGTGGGAGGCAGTTCACCTCAAAACAGCAGCTCTGGGAGGCTATTCTGACATCATGCAAAGAAATTCAAGCAGAAACTCTCCAAAAACTCACAAGGTCAATGGATTCAAGAATTGGGAAGGTGATATCAAAGAAGGGTTCCTATGTTAATATGTAACTTGGCCTGTTAGGATGTTTTGGATTTAAATAGGTTTTTTATTTCAGTGAATGTGACCTCCTAATGCTGCAAATTCCACAAATGAGCATTTTCAGTTCTTTAAAACATAGAACATGTTTAGAAACTCTCCTGTGCCTAATAATTTGGAACAGGAAGATTATACTGTTATCATTGGGAGGTTTCTTCAATAAAATTCGATGTATACTCTAACAGGTGATGACGTTTATTAGACTGACTGTCATTTGCACCGAGCATTTAGGAAAATCAGAGAAAAATTTCATTTGCGTAATAATTTGGAAAATGGTGTATAGTTTGCATGGGTGGAAGGTTTCTGTCACGGGGGTGTATGGATGGAACATGGGCTCCTAGGTTGACCCTAAGACTGGGACCCCTGTACTGTCCCTTATCCCAATGGTAGACTTCATGGTAGCCAGGTTCGAGCCCCCAGTGTAACCCTGTCTCCTGTCCAAGCCCTAACACTACTTCCCCCCCCACCCAGGGAGTGGGCCGGACACCCAGTTACAAACACTCCACAAATAGTCACAAACAAGGGTAAACGAAAACACGTGCCCACTGCACTCAAACACAATATGCGCACTGGGGAACAACGCCAAAGGGGTAGGAAATAACTTCACAACTGGAGGACTAATACACCACGCTGAACCGCAAACTGATGATCACCATGCAACTGGTAGCAAGAGGAACCAGGAAGCAAAAAGCTATATCCAGGGCCATGAAAATAGAATAGGTAGATGTCATGATTCTGCTCAGTGGTGCTCTGTTATCCTGCAGAGCCTATGCTGGGCCTTATATTTTCCCCTGGTTCCCGGTCTAGTCCTGTGTTTTGTGGCAAGGGCCTGTTCATTGGAGTCTTGTTTCGGGTGATTGCTCTGCTTTATCTGGGAGTTGTTTCACCTGGAATGCCTCCAGTGATAGTTCCTGTTTGGCAGTGTACCTCTCTGGTTCTTGTAAGTGACTGACCTGATCTTGTCTCGCTACCTAGTTCCTCAGACCTCATCCCATGTCCTCCCCTACTCTGACCTGACTCCCTGTCATCCTGATCTTTGGCTAGTTTCCTGACCTCGGCTCCTCTCGCTCCCATGTACCTGACTTATCCTCTTGGCTTCCCGACCTCGGCTCGTCCCCTGACTCCAGCTCCGCTTTCTTCCTGGTTCTTGATATGACTTACTGGTTTACAGATACTTATGCGGGCGTCACACAGGACGATCTATCGTGCGATTGCACGAGTGATCGTACCCGCCCCGTCGTTTGTGCGTCACGGGCAATTAGTTGCCCGTGGCGCACAAAGTCGTTAACCCCCCGTCACACGTACTTACATCCCGGGCGACGTCGCTGTGGGCGGCGAACATCCACTTCCTGAAGGGGGAGGGACGTTCGGCGTCACAGCGACGTCACACAGCGGCCGCCCAATAGAAGCGGAGGGGCGGAGATGAGCGGGACGTAAACATCCCGCCCACCTCCTTCCTTCCACATTGCCGGCGGGACGCAGGTAAGCTGTGTTCATCGTTCCCGGGGTGTCACACGGAGAGATGTGTGCTGCCTCGGGAACAATGAACAACCGGACGGTCGATTTTTTAAACTGAGCGACGTGTCAACGATGAACGATAAGGTGAGTATTTCTGCTCGTTCACCGTCGCTTGCAGCTGTCACACGCTACGATATATCAGACGATGCCGGATGTGCATCACTACCGACGTGACCCCGACGACATATCGCCCGATATATCGTACCGTGTGACGCCGGCATTAGACTTCGGCTTGTCTTTCTCCCTCTAGCACTGACATTACCTCCCGGCTTCTGACTCCTGACTTGTTCGAATATCCCTCACTAGTGTGTTTCGTTACACCTAGTGTACACCACCTGCAGATATCCTCCACTAGTGTGTCTGGCGCCACCTAGTGGTGCAGGTGTCTCATTACACCTGGGTGTTGTCATCACAGCAAATGTTTTCATGGTCTCTGGATCAGGAGTGAACTCCTCCCTCAGGAAAACTGTAAATCCAGGCAAATGTTCACCTGGCAGATGTATGACCGTCTTAATTAAGGAAAGGATACAAAAATATTTGCACTCAGTGACCCCCATCATGCTAAGAGACAGTCCGAATATAATTTGTGCACAAAAGGTTGAAGCAGAGGCTTCCTGCAAGAAGACAGGTTCTCTGGTCAAAAGAATTTATCAGCCTGACTGGCACCATTGTAAAAGTAGTAATATTGCGAGGCACATAATTCACACGAATATGACGGGTATACCGTTGGTCTGAGGATCCCATCACGTACAGTACAGACCAAAAGTTTGGACACACCTTCTCATTCAAAGAGTTTTCTTTATTTTCAGGACTCTGAAAATTGTAAATTCACATTGAAGGCATCAAAACTATGAATTAACACATGTGGAATGAAATCCTGAACAAAAAAGTGTGAAACAACTGAAAATATGTCTTATATTCTAGGTTCTTCAAAGTAGCCGCCTTTTGCTTTGATTACTGCTTTGCACGCTTTTGGCATTCTCTTGATGAGCTTCAAGAGGTAGTCACCGGAAATGGTCTTCCAACAGTCTTGAAGGAGTTCCCAGAGATGCTTAGCACTTGTTGGCCCTTTTGCCTTCACTCTGCGGTCCAGCTCACCCCAAACCATCTCGATTGGGTTCAGGTCTGGTGACTGTGGAGGCCAGGTCATCTGGCGTAGCCCCCATCACTCTCCTTCTTAGTCAAATAGCCCTTACACAGCCTGGAGGTGTGTTAAGGGTCATTGTCCTGTTGAAAAATAAATGATGGTCCAACTAAACGCAAACTGGATGGAATAGCATGCCGCTGCAAGATGCTGTGGTAGCCATGCTGGTTCTGTATGCCTTCAATTTTGCATAAATCTCCAACAGTGTCACCAGCAAAGCCCCCCCACACCATCACACCTCCTCCTCCATGCTTCACGGTGGGAACCAGGCATGTAGAGTCCATCCGTTCACCTTTTCTACAAAGACACGGTGGTTGGATCCAAAGATCTCAAATTTGGAGTCATCAGAGCAAAGCACAGATTTCCACTGGTCTAATGTCCATTCCTTGTGTTCTTTAGCCCAAACAATCTCTTCTGCTTGTTGCCTGTCCTTAGCAGTGGTTTCCTAGCAGCTATTTTACCATGAAGGCCTGAGGCACAAAGTCTTCTCTTAACAGTTGTTCTAGAGATGTGTCTGCTGCTAGAACTCTGTGTGGCATTGACCTGGTCTCTAATCTGAGCTGCTGTTACCCTGCCATTTCTGAGGCTGGTGACTCGGATAGACTTATCCTCTGCAGCAGAGGTGACTCTTGGTCTTCCTTTCCTGGGGTGGTCCTCATGTGAGCCAGTTTCTTTGTAGCGTTTGATGGTTTTTGCCACTGCACTTGGGGACACTTTCAAAGTTTTCCCAATTTTTCGGACTGACTGACCTTTATTTCTTAAAGTAATGATGGCCACTCATTTTTCTTTACTTAGAATTTGTATTATGGCAAGAAAAAAGCAGCTAACAGTCTAAAAGTAGGACTATCAGCTGTGTACCCACCAGACGTCTGCATAACACAACTGATGGTCCCAACCCCATTTATAAGGCAAGAAATCCCACTTATTACACCTGACAGGGCACACCTGTGAAGTGAAAACCATTTCCGGTGACTACCTCTTGAAGCTCATCAAGAGAATGCCAAGAGTGTGCAAAGCAGTAATCAAAGCAAAAGGTGGCTGGGAACGACAAGAGAAGAAGCAAGATTGATCCTATGAGGGGGAAGTTGACACCCCAGAGAGACTGTGAGAAACCCAGATTTACCTGGAAAAGGATTGCTGGAGGATTGTGACTCATCCCCGGGACATGTATCCCCTTACTGGACTACTTTACCCTCTGTATGGTGGATTATTTGATGGTCATTCTGTTTTGCATGGAATAAATATGCTTTGGATTGTTCACTCATCTCTAGCTCTGTTGATTGTGTGATATCAGAGAAGAACCTCGTCACATATATACTGCACTGTACACAGGTATTATATTATATACTGCACCATACACAGGTATTATACTATAAACTGCACCATACACAGGTATTATACTATATACTGCACCATACACCGGTATACTATATACTGCACCATACACAGGTATTATATTATATACTGCACCGTACACAGGTATTATACTATATACTGCACCATACACAGGTATTATACTATAAACTGCACCATACACAGGTATTATACTATGTACTGCACCATACACAGGTATTATACTATGTACTGCACCATACACAGGTATTATACTATATACTGCACCATACACAGGCATTATACTATATACTGCACCATACACAGGTATTATACTATATACTGCACCATACACAGGTATTATACTATGTACTGCACCATACACAGGTATTATACTATGTACTGCACCATACACAGGTATTATACTATGTACTGCACTATACAAAGATATACTATACACTGTGCAATGGTGTGATATTGTAGGTTGTGTATCATTTTGTATAGGTTCGTATTTTAAGCGTGGTGCTCTGTCCATTCTATACTCTGTATTATTTGTCCTGTCTGCAGAGTTAAAACCCCTGCAGTGCTTCTGTCCCTAGGTCTGGGGGAGGGGGCCTAGAATCCACCCAAACTCTCTGTTTACCTGGGAAATTATTCATTTTGGCTGAGAAAGACAAGAGAGGAGTAGTAAGGGGTATTTTACACGTTGCGACATCGTTACCGATATATCGCCGGGGTCACGACGTTAGTGACGCACATCCGGCGCCGGTAACGACATCGCAACGTGTAAATCCTTGGTGCGACGATGAACGAGCGCATAAGCATAAAAAATCGCTGATCTGTGTAACGTCATTCATTTTCATAATGTCATTACTGCTGGAGCTACGACGTTGTTTGTCGTTCCTGCAGCAGTGCACATCGCTGTGTGTGAAGCCGCAGGAGCGACAAACATCTCCTTACCTGCGTCCACCGGCAATGCGGAAGGAAGGAGGTGGGCGGGATGTTACGTCCCGCTCATCTTCGCCCCTTCGCTTCTATTGGCCAGCCGCTTAGTGACGTCGCGGTGACGCCGAACGCACCTCCCCCTTGAGGGAGGGATTGTTCCGCAGTCACCGCGATGTCGCCGGCAAGGTATGTGCGTGTGAAGCTGCCATAGCGATAATGTTCGCTACGGCAGCTATCACCAGATATCGTATGTACGACGGGGACGGGTGCTATCGTGCTCGACATTGCTAGCAATCGCTAGCGATGTCGCAGCGTGTAAAGTACCCCTAAGACTGATCCTCTGAGGGAGAAGCTAACACCCCAAAGAGACTGTGAGAAACCCCAATTTCCCTGGAAAAGGACTGCTGGAGGATTGTGAGTGATTCATCCTCTGTGGGAGAAGCTGCGGCTCCCCAGACAGACTTGGACATTTATTCCTTACTGGACTATATCCGTGTTCCTGGACTACTTTAGCCTCCGTGTGGTGGATTATGTTATGGACCGTCTGATTTTCCTTGGAATAAATGTTCTTTTGATTGTTCACCCATCTCTCGCTCTGTTGATTGTGTGATATCGGAGAAGGACCCTGTGACATGCACCATACTCAAGTATTATACTATATACTGCACCATACTCAAGTATTATACTATATACTGCACCATGTACACAGGAATTATACTATAAACTGTACCATACACACATGTATTATATTATATACTGCACCAAGTACACAGATATTATACCATATTCTGCACCATATACACAGGTATTATACTATATACTGCACCATATACACAGGTATTATACTATATACTGCACCATGTACACAGGAATTATACTATAAACTGTACCATACACACATGTATTATATTATATACTGCACCAAGTACACAGATATTATACCATATTCTGCACCATATACACAGGTATTATACTATATACTGCACCATATACACAGGTATTATACTATATACTGCACCATGTAACCAGGTAATATACTATATACTGCACCATACACAGGTATTATACTATATTCTGCACCATATACACAGGTATTATACTATATTCTGCACCATATACACAGGTATTATACTATATTCTGCACCATATACACAGGTATTATACTTTATACTGCACCATGTAAACAAGTATTACACTATATACTGCACCATGTAACCAGGTATTATACTATATACTGCACCATGTACCCAGGCATTACACTATATACTGCACCATACACACAGGTATTATACTATATACTGCACCATGTACCCAGGTATTATACTATGTACTGCACCATACACAGGTATTATACTATATACTGCACCATACACAGGTATACTATATACTGCACCATACACAGGTATTATACTATATACTGCACCATACACAGGTACTATATTATATAATGCGCCAAACAAGTATTGTACTATATACTGCACCATGTAACCAGGAATTATACTATATACTGCACCATACACACAGGTATTATACTATATACTGCACCATACACAGGTATTATACTATATACTGCACCATATACAGGTATTATACTATATACTGCACCATACGCAGGTATTATAGTATATACTGCACCATATACAGGTATTATACTATATACTGCACCATACAAAGGTATTATACTATATACTGCACCATACTCAGGTATTATTCTATATACTGCACCATAAACAGGTATTATACTATATACTGCACCATACACAGGTATTATACTATATACTGCACCCTACACAGGTATTATACTATATACTGCACCCTACACAGGCATTATACTATATACTTCCCCATACACACAGGTATTATACTATACACTGCACCTGTGATGGTGGAATATGGGGGGTTATGTATAATTTTGTGTAGGCTCATATTTTAGGCATGGGGCTCTGTCCATTCTGTTTACATTGTCCTGTTTGCTGGGTAATCACCCCCTGCATGGATTTTGTCCCTAAGTCTGGGGGAGTGGGCCTGGGATCCACCAAACTGTCTGATTACCTGGGAGATTATTCAGTCTGTCTGGGAACTTCAAGAATGAAGGAGGAAGATTCATCCTCTGTGGGAAAAGCTGAGGCTCACCAGAGAGACCTGTACATTTATTGCTTACTTTTCAGCCCAGAGGATCAATCTTCTTCCTTTTCTCTTGAAGTTCTCAAACAGACTGCCCAATTCTTCAGGTAAGCAGAGAGTTTAGGTGGATCCCAGGCCCCTCTCCCCCAGAACCTTGGGACAGGAACAATACAGGGGGTGATTACCTACAGACAATACAATGCACACACAAGAAATACAAATAATGGACAGTGAACCAAGCCTAAACATTAACCCACACAAAATGGTACATAACCCACAATATCACACCATCACAACCTCTCCCTCCTTCTTAATAAGTGAGTACGCCGTCAAGTTTACACAGACCTATGGCCACCTCACTTAAGTCCATGTTGCTCAGCTGTGAATAATCCCTTGTACAGCGGTAAGGTTGGAAGGACAAGCTTCCCTTTGTGTCCTCCTTCACTCAAACTGTGTTTCCTGCACCTACAAATCGGCATTGTAGATCCCCCACATCATTTCCTAGGAGAATATCTGCAGGCAGGCCGCTCATCACCTCAACCACACATTGCTTGACCCCAAAACCAAAATCCAGATCTACAGTCGCTATTGGGATATTCCTTCTTTGTTCTCTAGCCAATTCAATAACAATCCCTGGTCCATGATGTATCTCCTCTGGCCGAACTACGCGGGGATCAGCTATTGTCAGAAATGCCCCGGAGTCACAAAATTCAATGACTCTCTGTCTATCCAGCACAACCTCCTGTAAGTGCTTACTTTGATGGTAAGAGGAACTTGGAGCTGTGGCTCACACCCCATAAACCCCTAATGGTCGACCACGAGTGACTGAGTCATTAGGCAAGTCAACTTGAAGAGGTGAGAACTCTTCCCCCATTGTATTTGGCTGTAGAGAATGAACAGGTCGATTTGGTGCAAGGTTATTCCTCAATCGACCAACAGGGCAAGTGTTTTGCAGATGCCCAAGCTGCCCATATCGATAACATCTCCTCTGCGTTGTACTCCTTCCAATGTGCATTCTGGAGAAGACAGTAGGAGAACCTGGGGACAAAGACCGGAGGCCATACACTCCAACAGGGGCATCTATGGTGCAGGGGTTAGCGGTACATTCCGGTGGAGGTGGTTGTACTTCTTCCTCAGGCGGGGTGGAATGCACAAAATGTACTGAATGAGATGGAGGTGCATGGGGATCCCTCCAAGTCCTTGCGGGACAACTAGATTGCAGGTGCCCAGGTTACTCTTATCCATAACATCTCCTCTCTGTGATTCCCACAGGGCGTGGTCGGAACTGTTGGGGCCCAGGATTGTGAGCTGTGGTTGTCATCGGTCTGCGGCTGGTTGGAGGGGCAGGTATAACTAGAGAGGGTCGGGGAGCAGGCTGTGGCTTATTGTCCATAAGCCTCCTCCATTGCAGTCGGATAGTAAGGGCCTCATCAGCCAGGGCAGCAGCTCTATCCAAGGTGTGCAGCGTGCGCTCTCTGACCCACTCCCGTATTTCTGAGGGACACTTGTAAAGAAATTGTTCTATAAGAAATACCTGTACAACGTCTTCCACAGTGAAGACGTCTTCCGCTTCCAGCCATCTCCAACATGCCTGGGACATCTTATGGGCATACATCCTAAATGATCCCTCTGTCATGCATGGGAGGTCTCGGAACTATGCCCTATGTGAGTCTGGGGTGATGGCATGGTAATCCAGAATAGTCCGCTTGACAATGTTGTAATCCTGGTTCTGCTGGGAGTCAATGGTGCGATAAGCCTCTGCCAGGCTTCCGTTCAGGAGTCCCACTAACAAACGCACCCAGCCCGAGTGGGGAACCTCCATCATGACACACTGCTGCTCAAAGTGCTTGAAGAACCCTTCCACATCTCCAGAAGTCTCATCAAATGGCTTCAAGTCTGCCCGGGTAACCCGTACAGGCCTCCGGATCGCTGGGTTTACACTCCAACTCACATTACTCCCTCTGCCGGACTTCATTGCTTCTTGTCTCCTCTGTTTTCGGAGCCTCCTCCTTATACTCCTGAGATACACCTTGGCCCAGAACCGCCATCTCTTCTGCGAACCACACCACCCACTGGCTTATTGAGGCATGGATCCCTGTCTCCAGCGCTTGTCCGTCAGACATCTCAGAGGAGGTGGACTGGCTCAAGTAGTACTGTCCAGTAGATCAATTAAGGCCTCTTTACTCAGTCCCTTGTAGCTGAGGCCAAGATGTCTGTCTCTCTACTGTAGACTGGATGCGGTCCAGTTTCTGTACTCCCTCTGTGGGTGAATCTCCATTGGGCTGTACTCTGTTGATCCCACTGCTTCCACCAGTTGTGACGGGGTCCTTCTCCCATATCACCCAATCAACAGAGCAATAGATAATGGAACAATCCAAAGAACATTTATTCCAAGCAAATCAAATGGTCCATAACATAATCCACCATATATACAGAGGGTAAAATAGTCCAAAAACACAAATATAGTTCAGAAAGCGATAAATGTCCAGGTATCTCTGAGAAGCTGCAGCTTCAGCCCAAAGGATCAATCTTCTTCCTCTCTTGAAGTTCTCAAACAGACTGCCCAATTCTTCAGCTAAGCAGAGAGTTTAGGTGGATTCAAAGCCCCCCTCCCCCAGACTTAGGGACAGGAACACTACAGGGGGTGATTACCTACAGACAGTACAATGTACACACAAGCAATACAGAGAATGGACAGTGAACCACGCCTAAAATACGAACCTACACAAACCCCCATATTCCACCATCACACCTGTGTATGCTGCAGTATATAGTATAATACTTGTGTGTATGGTGCAGTATATAGTAGAACACCTGTGTATGCTGCAGTATATAGTATAATACCTGTGTATGGTGCAGTATATAGTATAATACATGTGTGTATGGTGCAGTGTATAGTATAATACCTGGGTACATGGTGCAGTATATAGTATAATACCTGGGTACATGGTGCAGTATATAGTATAATGCCTGTGTGTATGGTGCAGTATATAGTATAATACCTGTGTGTATGGTGCAGTATATAGTATAATACCTGTGTGTATGGTGCAGTATATAGTATTGTGACAGGGTCCTTCTCCCATATCACACAATCAACAGAACGAGAGATGATTGAACAATCCAAAGAACATTTATTCCAAGCAAATCAGAATGTCCATCAAATAATCCACCACACAGAGGGTAAAAATAGTCCAGAAACACGAATATAGTCCAGTAAGAGCATAAATGTCCCAGGGATCAGTCACACTCCTCCAGCAGTCCTGCTCCAGGGAAATTGGGGTTTCTCACAGTCTCTCTGGGGTTCTGGCTGCAGCCTCAGCTTTTCCCTGAGAGGTTCAATCTTGCTTCTTCTCTCTTGTAAGTCTCACCCAGAATAACTAATCCCCCAGGTAAGCAGAGAGTTTAGGTGGATCCCTGGTCACCCTCCCCCAGACCTAGGGACAGAAACACTACAGGGGGTGCTTACCTACAGACAATACAATGTACACACAAGCAATACATAGACTGAACAGTGCACCACACATAAAATACGAACCTACACAACATGATACACAACCCCCCATATTCCACCATCATACTTCTCTCTTAAAGTTTACAGACAGACTGAATAATCTTCAAGGTAATCAGAGAGTTTGAAGAAGAGATAGCGGTTCTGGGCCCAGGTGTATCTCAGGAGTATAAGGAGGAGGCTGCTCGCCGAGCACAGAGGAGACAAGAAGCAATGGAGTCCGGAAAAGGGAGTAATGTGAGTTGGAGTATAAACCCAGCAATTTGGGAGCCTGGACGGGTCACCCGGGCGGACTTCAAGCCATTTGATGAGGCTTCCGGAGATGTGGAAGGGTTCTTCAAGGACTTTGAACAACCTGACAGAGGCTTATCGCACTATTGACTCATAGCAGAACTGGGATTACAACATTGTAAAACGGACTATCCTAGATTACCATGCCATTACCCCAGACTCACATAGGACACAGTTCCGAGACCTCCCATGCACCATGGGGGGAATTGTTTAGGATGTATGCCCATAGCATGTCCCAGGCATGTTGGAGATGGCTGGAAGTGGAAAATGCCTTCACTGTGGAAGATGTTATGCAGATTTTTCTAATGGAACAATTCCTTTAAAAGTGTCCCTCAGAACTACGGGAAGGGGTCAGAGAGACCACGCCGTGCACCTTCGATAGAGCTACAGGACTGGCTGATGAGGCCCTTACTATCCGACCACAATGGAGGGGGCTTCTAGACAATAAGCCACAGCCTGCTCCTGCACCCCAGACCCCTCTGGTTATATCTGTCCCTCCAACCAGCCGCAGGCCAAAGTCAAACACAGCTCACAATCCTGGGCCCCAACAGTTCCGACCATGCCCTGGGGGAATCACAGAAAGAAGATGTTATGGCTGCGGGCAACCTGGGCACCTGCAATCCAGTTGTCCCTCAAGGACTCGGAGGGACCCCCACGCACCTCCACCTCAACCGGTGCATTTTGTGCATTCCATACCGCCTGACGTAGAGGTACAACCACCTCCACTGGAGTGTACCACTGACCCCTGCCCCATAAATGCCCCTGTTGGAGTGTATGGCTTACGGCCTTTGTCCTCAGGTTCTCCCAATGCCTTTTCCAGAATGCAAATGGAAAGGAGTCTGATGCAGAAGAGATGCTATTGGTGTGGGCAGCTTGGGCACCTGCAATCGGGTTGTCCTGCAAGGACTCGGAGGGAGCCCCATGCACCTCTACCTCATCCAATACATCTTGTGCACTCCATCCCGCCTCAGGACGAGCTACCACCACCTCCACTGGAATGTATTATACTATATACTGCACCATACGCAGGTATTATACTATATACTGCACCATAAACAGGTATTATACTATATACTGCACCATACACAGGTATTATACTATATACTGCACCATGCACAGGTATTATACTATATACTGCACCATACACAGGTATTATACTATATGCTGCACCATACACAGGTATTATACTATATACTGCACCATACACAGGTATTATACTATATACTGCACCATACACAGGTATTATACTATATGCTGCACCATATACAGGTATTATACTATATACTGCACCATACACAGGTATTATACTATATACTGCACCATACACACAAGTATTATACTATATACTGCACCATACACAGGTATTATACTATATACTGCACCATACACAGGTATTATACTATATACTGCACCATAAACAGGTATTATACTATATACTGCACCATACACAGGTATTATACTATATACTGCACCATACACAGGTATTATACTATATACTGCACCATACACAGGTATTATACTATATACTGCACCATACACAGGTATTATACTATATACTGCACCATACACAGGTATTATACTATAAACTGCACCATACACAGGTATTATACTATATACTGCACCATGCACAGGTATTATACTATATACTGCACCATACACAGGTATTATACTATATACTGCACCATACACAGGTATTATACTATATACTGCACCATACACAGGTATTATACTATATACTGCACCATACACAGGTATTATACTATATGCTGCACCATATACAGGTATTATACTATATACTGCACCATACACAGGTATTATACTATATACTGCACCATACACAGGTATTATACTATGTACTGCACCATACACAGGTATTATACTATATACTGCACCATACACAGGTATTATACTATATGCTGCACCATACACAGGTATTATACTATATACTGCACCATACACAGGTATTATACTATATACTGCACCATACACAGGTATTATACTATATACTGCACCATACACAGGTATTATACTATATACTGCACCATACACAGGTATTATACTATATACTGCACCATACACACAGGTATTATACTATATACTGCACCATACGCAGGTATTATACTATATACTGCACCATACACAGGTATTATACTATATACTGCACCATACACAGGTATTATACTATATACTGCACCATACGCAGGTATTATACTATATACTGCACCATAAACAGGTATTATACTGCACTATACACAGGTATTATACTATATGCTGCACCATACACAGGTATTATACTATATACTGCACCATACACAGGTATTATACTATATGCTGCACCATACACAGGTATTATACTATATACTGCACCATACACACAGGTATTATACTATATACTGCACCATACGCAGGTATTATACTATATACTGCACCATACACAGGTATTATACTATATACTGCACCATACACAGGTATTATACTATATACTGCACCATACGCAGGTATTATACTATATACTGCACCATACACAGGTATTATACTATATGCTGCACCATACACAGGTATTATACTATATACTGCACCATACACAGGTATTATACTATATACTGCACCATACACAGGTATTATACTATATACTGCACCATACACAGGTATTATACTATATACTGCACCATACACAGGTATTATACTATATACTGCACCATACACAGGTATTATAGTATATACTGCACCATACACAGGTATTATACTATATACTGCACCATACACAGGTATTATACTATATACTGCACCATACACAGGTATTATACTATATACTGCACCATACACAGGTATTATACTATATACTGCACCATACACAGGTATTATACTATATACTGCACCATACACAGGTATTATACTATATACTGCACCATACACAGGTATTATACTATATACTGCACCATACACAGGTATTATACTATATACTGCACCATACACAGGTATTATACTATATACTGCACCATACGCAGGTATTATACTATATACTGCACCATACACAGGTATTATACTATATGCTGCACCATACACAGGTATTATACTATATACTGCACCATACACAGGTATTATACTATATACTGCACCATACACAGGTATTATACTATATACTGCACCATACACAGGTATTATACTATATACTGCACCATACACAGGTATTATACTATATACTGCACCATACACAGGTATTATAGTATATACTGCACCATACACAGGTATTATACTATATACTGCACCATACACAGGTATTATACTATATACTGCACCATACACAGGTATTATACTATATACTGCACCATACACAGGTATTATACTATATACTGCACCATACACAGGTATTATACTATATACTGCACCATACACATGTATTATACTATATACTGCACCATACACAGGTATTATACTATATACTGCACCATACACAGGTATTATACTATATACTGCACCATACACAGGTATTATACTATATACTGCACCATACACAGGTATTATACTATATACTGCACCATACACAGGTATTATAGTATATACTGCACCATACACAGGTATTATACTATATACTGCACCATACACAGGTATTATACTATATACTGCACCATACACAGGTATTATACTATATACTGCACCATACACAGGTATTATACTATATACTGCACCATACACAGGTATTATACTATATACTGCACCATACACAGGTATTATACTATATACTGCACCATACACAGGTATTATACTATATACTGCACCATACACAGGTATTATACTATATACTGCACCCTTCGGTCGCCTGTGTCTCTTGCACATTATTTACCTTTGGTCTCCTTATATATTACACAGACTCGTGTCCCCCCCTATCTGTTTCTAGTGGGGGATTATCCTCGCTCACATCTCGGCCATATGTCACTGTACCCAGCCCCCAATCTGTCTCTCGGGAGGACCATGCGCAGTACGAGGCAAAGCCTTACATAAAGCACCCACATCCCGCAGCCACAGATGGGTCACCTTCTCCTCATCCGTCCCCCTGGTGTCTGCTGCCTTTGTATCTTCGGTGATTCCCTCTCCTCCCTCCTGGGTATCCCCCACCTTCGTCTGGTATCTTAGTGGACGGGATGGAGGTGTGAACCCGTTGCAGGAACGTGACCTTGAGCAATGACATCAGGAACCAACGGGCCACAAGCCACCAATTTCCATAAATTCCATCTTTGCTGGAAATAAATGCTCTCCTGGTCAGTTTACAATGCAGATGAGACAAGTTGAAGGATGGAGATTTTAAGAGGTTAAATGTATCGAGCCCCCCCCCCCCCTCCATCATTATCCCCCCTCGTTAGGTTTCTTGCATCCATGTAGCCCACAGGCCTTTTGCTTTGCGGTAAACCACAGGCCGCTGCCATCCCAAAAGTCATTATCTGCATTCCCATGAGGGCAACCACCACGGATGACCCCTTGATTGACTATTGATACAGTAGAGTCGGAATGACCGTCCACACGGTGGGGGGGATCACATCGATCCTCGAATCATTACGAGGCCTTTATGTAACCTTGACAAAAAAAAAAGCACAATTCTTCCCCCGAGATGAGGCACAGATGGCCTGACATGGGCCGGTGAGGAGCCATGCCGGGGAGATTAGCCACCACCACTGTGGCTCCAGTCCTTACCCACCCTCTGACCTTCAAGTGCCCTTCTTCCATTCTACCAACTTGGGGGCTCCTCCATCTTTCCAAACCACGTGAACCCCCTCGGCAATTCTACAGTCCAGACGTTCAACTTTAACCCTTTCACTATCAAAAAGCCTCCCTCATCTCATGAGTCAGAAGATGGTATCTTTCCACCAACCACTCCTATATCAGATACCGTTGTGTCCTCCCGTCTCATTCTTCCCACCACCAGCCCCCATCTCCCGCATCTTCTTCTTCTCTCTCCAACGTCTTCTCCCCTCTCTATGGCAAATGACCTCAGCTAATTTCCCAAGGCTTTTCTTTCCCTCGATCTCGTTGGGAGCTGACAGACGTACAGACACCGCATTGCGCTCTACACACAATTATCCACCGTGCACAGAGATGGTGGTACCCGGCATTAACCCTTCAGCTGCTCCATCACTGGGTGACAGCATAAAAAAGATCAGTATCAAGAGATCCGGCGTGTACTGTAGGCAGGGGTCATACAAAGGGGAGTCCAGTACAAGGGATGACTAAGGGTTTTGATCAGATGAAAGGAAACACTGTTCAGTACCATGGATAAGTCCACATGAGATGTTCAGGACCGTGGAGAGATCATAAAGATCTTTTCAGACTCATTGATCATTCAAAGAAACAGTTCAGGACCATGAGCACCTCCAGGTGACCTGATTAGGACCATAGACGTTGCTTTGTGACCTTATTAGGACCATGGACAGCACTAGGACATCTGAACAGGAGCATGAACACCTCCTGGTGTCGTAATCAGGACCATTGACAGTTCCAGGTGACCTGATCTGGATCATGGACACCTCCAAGTGAGCTGTACATGACCATGATGAATACTTCAATAGATCTGTGTAGGACCACGATAGACAACTGGTAATCTGACCAGGACCATGGACACCTCCAAGAGATTTGACCAGGACCATGAACACCTCCAGGTAATTTGATCAGGAACATGGACAGCCCCAGGAGATCTAATCAGGACCATTGACACCTCCAGGTAATCTGATCAGGAACATGAACAGCCCCAGGAGATCTGATCATGACCATGGACACCTCTAGGTGATCTGACCAGGACCATAAATACCTCCAGGTGATCTGACCAGGACAATGGACACCTCCAGCTGATCTGATCTATACCATAGACACCTTCAGGTTATCCGAGGACCATAGATACCTCCAGGAGATCTGACCAGGACCATGAACACCTCAAGGAAAGCTGACCAGGACCATGGTCAACCCCAGGAGAGCTGATCAGAACCATGGACACCTCCAGGAGATCTGACCAGGACCATGGACAGCTCCAGGAGATCTGACCAGGACAATGGACACCTCCAGGAGATCTGACTAGGACCATGGACACATCCAGGTGATCTGATCAGGACCATGGACACCTTCAGGAGATCTGATCAGGACCATGGACACCTCCAGGAGATCTGACTAGGACCATGGACACCATCAGGAGAGCTTATCAGGACCATGGACACATCCAGGTGATCTGATCAGGACCATGGACACCTTCAGGAGAGCTGATCAGGACCATGGACACCTGCAACAGATCTGATCAGGACCATGGACACCTCCAGGTGATCTGATCAGGACCATGGACACCTTCAGGAGAGCTAATCAGGACCATGAACACCTTCAGGAGCTCTGATCAGGACCATGGACACGTCCAAGAGCTCTGATCAGGACCATGGACACCTTCAGGAGAGCTGATCAGGACCATGGACACTTTCAGGAGAGCTGATCGGGACCATGGACACCTCCAGGTGATCTGATCAGGACCATGGACACCTCCAGAAGATCTGATCAGGACCATGGACACCTCCAGAAGATCTGATCGGGACCATGGACACCTCCAGGTGATCTGATCAGGACCATGGACACCTCCAGAAGATCTGACCAGGACCATGGACAGCTCTTTGCACAGACATCTGAGCACAATGAAGCAATGCAATCTGGGATCGCCTGCCCAGCAGATCTACACGTAATCACAGCCACGATCAGGATCTGTACTCACCCCCATGACTCTGTCTCAGGCAGGGAACAGATGTGGCCGGAAACCTCCGTCGGGGAAGGGGGGACAGAGACCTGAGCGCCAGAGAGGAGGGAAGGAGACAGAGAAAAGAAAGAGGGGAAGAGAGAAGAGGAGGAGAGGCGGCGGCAGCAGCGGAGGATGCGGCGCTCAGCTCTGTGCTCGGAGGCTGCGCGCACGTCCCTCCCTCTGCCGCTCTGCTCCCCCCTCTCACACAGTTGGTCCCTCATATGCTGCAGTCACATAGGCCACGCCCCGAGGAGGCTCCCAGCCAATCCCAGCCCAGGATGCGTCCTCCCCACTTGTCACCATGATGCTCCCTCCCCTTTTATTGCAGCTGTTACATTCTTGAAGGTGAGTGCAAGTGTGATCCCGAGTGTGAGTGTGAGCCTGGGGTAAGTCCAGGGAAGGAACTGAGTGTGAGTCTGGGGTATGTCCAGGGAAGGAACTGAGGGTGAGTGTGAATCTGGGTTATGTCCAGGGAAGGAATTGAGTGTGAGCCTGGGGTATGTCCAGGGAAGGAACTGAGGGTGAGTGTGAGCCTGGGGTATGTCCAGGGAAGGAACTGAGGGTGAGTGTGAATCTGGAGTATGTCCAGGGAAGGAACTGAGGGTGAGTGTGAGTCTGGGGTATGTCCAGGGAAGGAACTGAGTGTGAGTCTGGGGTATGTCCAGGGAAGGAACTGAGTGTGAGTGTGAGCCTGGGGTATGTCCAGGGAAGGAACTGAGGGTGAGTCTGGGGTATGTCCAGGGAAGGAACTGAGTGTGAGTCTGGAGTATGTCCAGGGAAGGAACTGAGGGTGAGTCTGGGGTATGTCCAGGGAAGGAACTGAGTGTGAATTTGAATCTGGAGTATGTCCAGGGAAGGAACTGAGTGTGAGTCTGGGGTATGTCCAGGGAAGGAACTGAGTGTGAGTCTGGGGTATGTCCAGGGAAGGAACTGAGTGTGAGTTTGAATTTGGAGTATGTCCAGGGAAGGAACTGAGTGTGAGTCTGGAGTATGTCCAGGGAAGGAACTGAGTGTGAGTCTGGGGTATGTCCAGGGAAGGAACTGAGTGTGAGTCTGGGGTATGTCCAGGGAAGGAACTGAGTGTGAGTTTGAATCTGGAGTATGTCCAGGGAAGGAACTGAGTGTGAGTCTGGGGTATGTCCAGGGAAGGAACTGAGGGTGAGTGTGTATCTGGGGTATGTCCAGGGAAGGAACTGAGGGTGAGTTTGAATCTGGAGTATGTCCAGGAAAGGAACTGAGTGTGAGTCTGGGGTATGTCCAGGGAAGGAACTGAGGGTGAGTGTGTATCTGGGGTATGTCCAGGGAAGGAACTGAGGGTGAGTTTGAATCTGGAGTATGTCCAGGGAAGGAACTGAGTGTGAGTCTGGAGTATGTCCAGGGAAGGAACTGAGGGTGAGTGTGAATCTGGAGTATGTCCAGGGAAGGAACTGAGTGTGAGCCTGGGGTATGTCCAGGGAAGTAACTGAGGGTGAGTGTGAGTCTGGAGTATGTCCAGGGAAGGAACTGAGTGTGAGTCTGGGGTATGTCCAGGGAAGGAACTGAATGTGAGTCTGGGGTATGTCCAGGGAAGGAACTGAGTGTGAGTTTGAATCTGGAGTATGTCCAGAGAAGGAACTGAGTGTGAGTCTGGAGTATGTCCAGGGAAGGAACTGAGTGTGAGTCTGGGGTATGTCCAGGGAAGGAACTGAGGGAGAGTGTGTATCTGGGGTATGTCCAGGGAAGGAACTGAGGGTGAGTTTGAATCTGGAGTATGTCCAGGGAAGGAACTGAGTGTGAGTCTGGGGTATGTCCAGGGAAGGAACTGAGGGTGAGTGTGTATCTGGGGTATGTCCAGGGAAGGAACTGAGGGTGAGTTTGAATCTGGAGTATGTCCAGGGAAGGAACTGAGTGTGAGTCTGGGGTATGTCCAGGGAAGGAACTGAGTGTGAGTCTGGGGTATGTCCAGGGAAAGAACTGAGGGTGAGTGTGTATCTGGGGTATGTCCAGGGAAGGAACTGAGGGTGAGTTTGAATCTGGAGTATGTCCAGGGAAGGAACTGAGTGTGAGTCTGGAGTATGTCCAGGGAAGGAACTGAGTGTGAGTCTGGAGTATGTCCAGGGAAGGAACTGAGGGTGAGTCTGGGGTATGTCCAGGGAAGGAACTGAGTGTGAATTTGAATCTGGAGTATGTCCAGAGAAGGAACTGAGTGTGAGTCTGGAGTATGTCCAGGGAAGGAACTGAGTGTGAGTCTGGGGTATGTCCAGGGAAGGAACTGAGGGAGAGTGTGTATCTGGGGTATGTCCAGGGAAGGAACTGAGGGTGAGTTTGAATCTGGAGTATGTCCAGGGAAGGAACTGAGTGTGAGTCTGGGGTATGTCCAGGGAAGGAACTGAGGGTGAGTGTGTATCTGGGGTATGTCCAGGGAAGGAACTGAGGGTGAGTTTGAATCTGGAGTATGTCCAGGGAAGGAACTGAGTGTGAGTCTGGGGTATGTCCAGGGAAGGAACTGAGTGTGAGTCTGGGGTATGTCCAGGGAAAGAACTGAGGGTGAGTGTGTATCTGGGGTATGTCCAGGGAAGGAACTGAGGGTGAGTTTGAATCTGGAGTATGTCCAGGGAAGGAACTGAGTGTGAGTCTGGAGTATGTCCAGGGAAGGAACTGAGTGTGAGTCTGGAGTATGTCCAGGGAAGGAACTGAGGGTGAGTCTGGGGTATGTCCAGGGAAGGAACTGAGTGTGAATTTGAATCTGGAGTATGTCCAGGGAAGGAACTGAGTGTGAGTCTGGGGTATGTCCAGGGAAGGAACTGAGTGTGAGTCTGGGGTATGTCCAGGGAAGGAACTGAGTGTGAGTTTGAATTTGGAGTATGTCCAGGGAAGGAACTGAGTGTGAGTCTGGAGTATGTCCAGGGAAGGAACTGAGTGTGAGTCTGGGGTATGTCCAGGGAAGGAACTGAGTGTGAGTCTGGGGTATGTCCAGGGAAGGAACTGAGTGTGAGTTTGAATCTGGAGTATGTCCAGGGAAGGAACTGAGTGTGAGTCTGGGGTATGTCCAGGGAAGGAACTGAGGGTGAGTGTGTATCTGGGGTATGTCCAGGGAAGGAACTGAGGGTGAGTTTGAATCTGGAGTATGTCCAGGAAAGGAACTGAGTGTGAGTCTGGGGTATGTCCAGGGAAGGAACTGAGGGTGAGTGTGTATCTGGGGTATGTCCAGGGAAGGAACTGAGGGTGAGTTTGAATCTGGAGTATGTCCAGGGAAGGAACTGAGTGTGAGTCTGGAGTATGTCCAGGGAAGGAACTGAGGGTGAGTGTGAATCTGGAGTATGTCCAGGGAAGGAACTGAGTGTGAGCCTGGGGTATGTCCAGGGAAGTAACTGAGGGTGAGTGTGAGTCTGGAGTATGTCCAGGGAAGGAACTGAGTGTGAGTCTGGGGTATGTCCAGGGAAGGAACTGAGTGTGAGTCTGGGGTATGTCCAGGGAAGGAACTGAGTGTGAGTTTGAATCTGGAGTATGTCCAGAGAAGGAACTGAGTGTGAGTCTGGAGTATGTCCAGGGAAGGAACTGAGTGTGAGTCTGGGGTATGTCCAGGGAAGGAACTGAGGGTGAGTGTGTATCTGGGGTATGTCCAGGGAAGGAACTGAGGGTGAGTTTGAATCTGGAGTATGTCCAGGGAAGGAACTGAGTGTGAGTCTGGGGTATGTCCAGGGAAGGAACTGAGGGTGAGTGTGTATCTGGGGTATGTCCAGGGAAGGAACTGAGGGTGAGTTTGAATCTGGAGTATGTCCAGGGAAGGAACTGAGTGTGAGTCTGGGGTATGTCCAGGGAAGGAACTGAGGGTGAGTGTGTATCTGGGGTATGTCCAGGGAAGGAACTGAGTGTGAGTGTGAATCTGGAGTATGTCCAGGGAAGGAACTGAGGGTGAGTGTGAATCTGGAGTATGTCCAGGGAAGGAACTGAGTGTGTATCTGGGGTATGTCCAGGGAAGGAACTGAGTGTGAGTGTGAATCTGGAGTATTTCCAGGGAAGGAACTGAGTGTGAGTGTGAATCTGGAGTATGTCCAGGGAAGGAACTGAGTGTTAGTGAAGTATGTGGAGGAGAGCAACTGAGTGTGAGCCTGGGGTATGTCCAGGTGAGACAGTGAGTGTGAGTCTAAGATATGTGGACGGGAGGAACTGAGTGTGAGCCTGGGGTATGTCCAGAGGAGGAACTGAGTGTGAGTGTGAGTCTGGGGTATGTCCAGGGGGAGGAACTGAGTGGGAGCATTGAGTATGTGCAGGGAAGGAACTGAGTGTGAGTCTGGGGTATGTCCAGGGGAGGAACTGAGTGTGAGTGTGAGTCTGGGGTATGTCCAGGGGAGGAACTGAGTGTGAGTCTGGGGTATCTCCAGGGGAGGAACTGAGTGTGAGTGTGAGTCTGGGGTATGTCCAGGGAAGGAACTGAGTGTGAGTCTGGGGTATGTCCAGGGGAGGAACTGAGTGTGAGTCTGGTGTATGTCCAGGGGAGGAACTGAGTGTGAGTGTGAGCTTTGAGTATGTGCAGGGAAGGAACTTCATGTGAGTGAAGTATGTGGAGGAGAGGAACGGAGTGTGAGCCTGGGTATGTCCAGGTGAGACAGTGAGTGTGAGTCTGAGATATGTGGACGGGAGGAACTGAGTGTGAGCCTAGAGTATGTCCAGGGGAGGAACTGAGTGTGAGTGTGAGGTATGTGGATGGGAGGAACTGTGTGTGAGCCTGTCATGTGCAGGGGAAGAAGAAAGTGTGAGTGTGAGCCTGGGGTATGTCCAAGGAAGGAACTAAGTGTGAGTGTGAGTGTGAGTCTGGGTATGTGCATGGGAGGAACTGAGTGTGAGTCTGGGGTATGTGTATGGTAGGAATTGAGTGGGAGTCTGGGGAATGTGTACGGTAGGAGCTGAGTGTGAGTCTGGGGTATGTGCATTGGAGGAACTGAGTGTGTGTCTGGGGTATGTGTATGATAGGAACTGAGTGTGAGCCTGGGTCATGTGCAGGGAAAAAGAAAGTGTGAGTGTGAACCTTGGGTATGTCCAGGGAAGGAACTGAATGTGAGTGTGAGTCTGGGATATGTGCATGGGAGGAACTGAGTGTGAGTCTTTGGTATGTGTGTGGTAGGAACTGAGTGTGAGTCTGGGGATGGGTATGGTAGGATGGTAGGAACTGAGTGTGAGTATAAGTCTGGGGTATGTGCATGTGAGGAACTGTGTGTGAGCCTGGGTCATGTGCAGGGGAGGAACTAAGTGTAAATGTGAGCCTAGGGCATGTCCAGGGGAGGAACTAAGTGTGAGTGTGAATCGAAAGCATGTCCAGGGGAGGAACTGAGTGTGAGCTTGCGGCATGTCAAGGGGAGGAACTGAGTATGAGTGGGGACCTGAGCTATGTGCATGGGAGCAACTGAGTGTGAGTCTGGGGTATATGTATGGTAGGAACTGAGTGTGAGTGTGAATCTGGAGCATGTGCATGGGAGTAACTAAGAGTGAGTCTGGGGTATGTACATGTGAGGAACTGAGTGTGAGCCTGTGGCATGTGCAGGTGTAGAAGTGAGTGTGAGCCTTGTGTATGTCCAAGGGAGGAACAGAGTGTGAGTGTGAGCCTGGTACATGTCCAGGGGAGAAACTAAGTGTAAATGTGAACCTAAAGCATGTCCAAGGGAGGAACTGAGTGTGAGCCTGAGTCATGTGCAGGAGAAGAAAAAAGTGTGAGTGTGAACCTGTGGCATGTGCAGGGGAAGAAGTGAGTGTGAGCCTGGGGTATGTCCCGGGGAGGAACTGAGTGTGATTTGAGAGCCTGGTGCATGTCCCGGGGAGGAACTGAGTGTGAGTCTGGGGCATTTTCAGGGGGAACTGAGTGTGAGTATGAGGTATGTCCAGGAGAGGAACAGAGTGTGAGTGTGAGCCTGGTACATGTCCAGGGGAGAAACTAAGTGTAAATGTGAACCTAAAGCATGTCCAAGGGAGAAACTGAGTGTGAGCCTGAGTCATGTGCAGGAGAAGAAAAAAGTGTGAGTGTGAACCTGTGGCATGTGCAGGGGAAGAAGTGAGTGTGAGCCTGGGGTATGTCCCGGGGAGGAACTGAGTGTGATTGAGAGCCTGGTGCATGTCCCGGGGAGGAACTGAGTGTGAGTCTGGGGCATTTTCAGGGGGAACTGAGTGTGAGTATGAGGTATGTCCAGGAGAGGAACTGAGTGTGAGTGTGAGCCTGGGGTATGTGCAGGGGAGCAACTGAGTGTGAGTTTGTGGAATATAAAGGATAAGAACTGAATGTGAGTGTGAGTCTGGTGTTTGTTAAGGGGAGGAACTGAGTATGAGCCTGAGAAATATTCAGGGGAGGAGCTGAGTATGAGTGAGCTTGGTACAAGTCCAGGAAAAGAACTGAATGTGAGTGTGAGTCTAGGAGGGCATGTGCAGGTGAGGAACTGACTGTGAGTGTGAACCTTGGGCATGTCCAGGGGAGGAAGTGAGTGTGAGCCTGGGATATAGCCAGAGGAAGAACCGAGTATGAGCCTGGAACATATCCAGGGGAAGAACAGAGTGTGAGCCTGGTGCATGGCCAGGGGAGGAACTGAGTGTGTGCAGGGGCCATGCTGGGCAGAACTACTACTGGGAATGTCTGGGTGGGTGCACGGCTGATACTGATCCGTGCATGTGAGACATTACTGATGTGTGCATGTGAGACATTACTGATGTGTGCATGTGAGACATTACTGATCTGTTCATGTGAGACATTACTAATCTGTGCATGTGAGACATTACTGATCTGTGCATGTGAAACATTACTGATCTGTGCATGCGAGACATTACTGATCTGTGCATGTGAGACATTACTGATCTGTGCATGTGAGACATTGCTGATCTGTGCATGTGAGACATTACTGATCTGTGCATGTGAGACATTACTGATCTGTGCATGTGAGACATTACTGATCTGTGCATGTGAGACATTACTGATCTGTGCATGTGAGACATTACTGATCTGTGCATGCGAGACATTACTGATCTGTGCATGTGAGACATTACTGATCTGTGCATGTGAGACATTACTGATGTGTGCATGTGAGACATTACTGATCTGTGCATGTGAGACATTACTGATCTGTGCATGTGAGACATTACTGATCTCTGCATGTGAGACATTACTCGTGTGCATGTGAGACATTACTGATCTGTGCAAGTGAGACATTACTGATGTGTGTATGTGAGACATTACTGATCCGTGCATGTGAGACATTACTGATGTGCAGCCCCATGCAAGTCCACGTACCATGGCTGAACCAATAACAGAAATAGCCTTGTTCAAGTCCATGTACCGTGGCTGAACAAAAAACAGGAGCAGCCCCATGCAAGTCCATGCATCATGACTGAACCAAAAATAGGAGCAGCCCCATGCAAGTCCATGTATCATGGCTGAATCAAAACTAGGAGCAGCCCCATGCAAGTCCACGTAACATGGCTGAAACAAAAACAGGAGCAGCCCCATGCAAGTCCATGTAACATGGCTGAACCAAAAATAGGAGCAGCCCCATGCAAGTCCATGTACCATGGCTGAAACAAAAACAGGAGCAGCCCATGCAAGTCCATGTATCATGGCTGAACCAAAAATAGGAGCAGCCCCATGCAAGTCCATGTACCATAGCTGAAACAAAAACAGGAGCAGCCCCACGCAAGTCCATGTGCCATGGTTGAACCAAAAACATGAGCAGCCCCATGCAAGTCCACGTAGTATGGCAAAAACAGGAGCAGCCCCATGCAAGTCCATGTACCATTGCTAAACCAAAAACAGGAGCAGCGCCATACAGTCCACGTATCATGGCTAAACCAAAAACAGGAGTAGCCCCATGCAAGTCCATGTACCATTGCGAAACAAAAACAGGAGCAGCCCCATGCAAGTCCACATATCATAAACCAAAAACAGGAGCAGCCCCATGCAAGTCCATGTACCATTGCGAAACAAAAACAGGAGCAGCCCCATGCAAGTCCACGTATCATAAACCAAAAACAGGAGCAGCCCCATGCAAGTCCATGTACCATGGCTAAACCAAAAACAGGAGCAGCCCCATGCAAGTCCACGTATCATAAACCAAAAACAGGAGCAGCCCCATGCAAGTCCATGTACCATGGCTAAACCAAAAACAGGAGCAGCCCCATGCAAGTCCACACAATGTGGCTAAACTGAAAACAGGCGCAGGCTCATGCATGTCCACATACTATGACCGATCCCGAAACAGACGCAGCCCCATGCAAGTCCACATACTATATGACTGATCCAGAAACAGGAGCAGCCCCATGCAAGTCCACGTATCATGATTGATCCAGAAACAGTAGCAGCCCCATGCAAGTCTCATAGCAATATCATTGTATATAGCAGAGGATCAAGAACATTCCTTAACAAATAATATAAAGCGGATGTCACTTGCTATAACTGTGAATACGTTTCTTTACCTGTTGTCCCGATTTCGACATTGTTTTTACCTTGCTGCAGCGCCTCTTTGTTTCCGAGATACGTCCCCCTCTTCCCGACTATATAAATCTTGTTTTAGCCAACTGGGCGTGGTCCTCAAGAAGACATCCATAGCGAAAAGTGAAAGAGCACACCCACTTGGTTATCAAGTTGGCTATAAGTCCCCCCGGTGTTGCTGTAAGTTGAGTTTGTGCAGAGGTGCAATACCAGATACAACCTGTGGACAGGGGTGGCGCTGTTTTTGGAAAAAGGCAGCCATGTTTCTTTACAGGGCGGGGGAGGGGAGATTTCCCACTTAATATATATTCTTTGCTTTGTACATAATACTCTATATACAATGTATCTGCCATGTGCGTTCATCCTTCCGTTCTGGGCCCATTTCCTGCGCAGACGGCGGGGGACGCTTTGTAATACAAATGATTCTCTTTTATGTCCGGCGCTTTGTAAAATAAATTGTTTTCTTTGTAATTCAGATCAGACATTGTTACAAAGTATCCTGTAATGTATCAAACCCATATGATGGAATATGTAAATCCCTCTGTAAAGTACAGTATGTCGGTAAGGGTGACGGATGAGGCAATGCCACTTTGTATCGGCAGTGATGAGCCTCATCTATGTCCAGAATTCATAGAATCTGGGCTGTTTGATTACACATTCATAGGATGCAAAGTGATAAACTATAATATGGGGCAACTTCCACAGTTACTAGGATATGGCATGTCCTTGTAACCATTCCCCTTCACTATAAATAGTCACGTGTCTTACCATCTAATGCTGGTGATAGAATCTCATTCTTATGCTGACCGCTTTGGAATGAGCCTGTCT
Source organism: Anomaloglossus baeobatrachus (assembly GCF_048569485.1). NCBI lineage: Eukaryota > Metazoa > Chordata > Amphibia > Anura > Aromobatidae > Anomaloglossus > Anomaloglossus baeobatrachus. The sequence goes on along the minus strand of NC_134363.1, from coordinate 35,575,645 downwards.
CTGGAAGAAGCTGTGGAGTCATGACAATTGCAGCAGTGGTGTTTGACTGTTCCTACTAGGAAATGGCATGTCTTTATAACCATTTCCCTTCACTATAAATAGTCACGTGTCTTACCATCTAATGCTGGTGATAGAATCTCATTCTTATGCTGACCACTTTGGAATGAGCCTGTCTCTGGAAGAAGCTGTGGAGTCATGACAATTGCAGCAGTGGTGTTTGACAGTTCCTACTAGGAAATGGCATGTCCTTGTAACCATTTCCCTTCACTATAAATAGTCACGTGTCTTACCATCTAATGCTGGTGATAGAATCTCATTCTTATGCTGACCACTTTGGAAGGAGCCTGACTCTGGAAGAAGCTGTGGAGTCGTGACAATTGCAGCAGTGGTGTTTAACAAGATCTTGGTGGTCAGGGGTGAGACTGTGCATTGGGTCTTCTACTCCCTGTCTGTGATTTCCCAGCCTCTCCGCTGCCTCCAGTCTGTGATTCCCCAACCCTCAGCTGCCTCTGTTCTGTGATTCCCATGTCACTGCACTGCCTCCGGTCTGTGATTCCCTGGCCCCTCAGCTGCCTCTGTTCTGTGATTCCCCTGTCCCTCCACTGCCTCCAGTCTATGATTCCCCTGCCTCTTTTCTGCCTCTGGTCTTTGATTCCTCGGCCCCTCTGCTGCCTCTGGTCTGTGATTCCCCAGCTCCTCCGCTGCCTCCAGTCTGTGATTCCTTGGCCCCTCTGCGGCCTCCAGGCTTAGATTCCCCCGGGCCCTCTGCTGCCTCCAGTCTGTGATTCCATGGCCCCTCTGCTGCCTCCAGTCTGTAATTCCCTGACCCCACTGCTGACTCCGGTCTGAGATTCCCCGACCCCTCTGCTGCCTCCAGTCTGTGATTCCCCGATCCCTCTGCGGCCTCCAGTCTGTGATTCCCCGATCCCTCTGCTGCCTCCAGTCTGTGATTCCACGGCCCCTCTGCTGCCTCCAGTCTGTGGTTCCCCGGCCCCTCTGCTGCCTCTAGTCTGTGATTCCCTGGCGCCTCCCCTGTCTCTAGTCTGTTATTCCCTGACGCCTCCACTGTCTCTAGTCTGTGACTTCCCGGCCCCTCTGCTGCCTCCGGTCTGTGATTCCCCGGCGACTCTGCTGCCTCCAGTCTGTGATTCCTTGGCCCCTCCACTGACTCCAGTCTGTGATTCCCCGGCCACTCCGCTGCCTCCAGTTTGTGACTCCCCGGCCCCTCTGCTGCCTCCAGTCTGTGATTCCCCGGCCACTCTGCTGCCTCCAGTCTGTGACTCCCTGACCCCTCTGCTGCCTCTGGTCTGTGATTCCCCGGCCCCTCCACTGCCTCTAGTTTGTGATTCCCCGGCGCCTCCCCTGTCTCTAGTCTGTTATTCCCCGCCTCCCCTGTCTCTAGTCTGTTATTCCCCGGCGCCTCCACTGTCTCTAGTCTGTCACTCCCCGGCCCCTCTGCTACCTCCGATCTGTGATTTCCCGGCTACTCCGCTGCCTCCAGGCTGTTATTCCCCAGCCCCTCCGCTGCCTCCAGTCTGTGATTCCCCGACCCCTCCGCTGCCTCCAGTCTGTGATTCCCCGGCCCCTCCGCTGCCTCCAGTCTGTGATTCCCGAAACCCTCCGCTGCCTCCAGTCTGTGATTCCCCAGCCCCTCTGTTGCCTCCAGTCTGATTCCTCGGCCCCTCTATTGCCTCTGTTCTGTGAATCGCCTTCCTCTTCTGTTTGAAATCACAGCAGGGACCTATCATTCACAGACAAGAGGCAGCACAGGTGCCAGGGAATCACAGACAGGGAGGAGAAGACTCAGTGTACAGTCCAGCCCCTGAGCACCGAAATCTAATTAGCAGGAAACTTCACATGGTGATTAAAGAAGAACAACAAAGCAGATTTATTCACCAAAGGTATCAATGTGATCACATTCCAGTCATCTCCTTACTTTATGTTACAAAATTCTGTCTACAGGATCAGCAAAAACCCCAAAATAGTTTGGGTGCCACAACATTGCATAAATTATTCCAGTTCCTGGAGCACAGGACGCTCTTTCCTCTTCGGGTACAAGCCTCGATCATGAGTTCACAAGAGCCGGAACGTCACAGGTTTCATTCCTCTCGCGTTGAGCTCCATCAGCATTTCCATGTACTCGCAGACAAATTCACACCAACATCATTACAGGTGATAATGATATTCATGCGTTCCAGTCTGCGTCACGTTGACCTCTTATCACTGCATACTAACTATTCTTAGAAGGACCTAGAACAAGCTGCTACGTGCCAGTTTTGGCCAGTGTGGGACAATCCAGGGTACGATGTTCTTCACTTATGGATCAGGAGACCTTTGCAAACACCTGTGATCCTATCCACCACCTTTAGGCATAACGTTAGCTATCGTGGTTGTCTTGGGATCTTCCAACTGTGGTGGTCTACCCACTTTGAGTAATGTTTGTTGGAACTAAAAAATTGGCTAAGGCTTTTTGTTGTCTAGTCCTGCTCCAAACTTGAAGAGTCGCAGAGGTTCCAGAGCACTGGTTTCTTTGGTAGCCCAAAATGCATCAGTATTATAAAGGGCATATGATAGGTGAGGGTCCTGGCTCTACAAAGGTCAACATTGGGCAGAAGACCTGTGGCAGTTATGTTGGCTGGACCCATACATTGTCATCAACACAACTTTTTTATGGAGGCGGTTTGTTCTGAGAGGAAAACCCTTAAGGTTTTTCATGTATATAACTTACAAAAGTCACCTAAAAAGAGTATCCAACTAAAAGGATGACCAAAAATCAGCTGTGATCAGAAAAGAAACCTAGCGGAAAGAGTTGTATCCCCCTACAGGGGAAATGACCATTGTTATAGGTACAGACTCTATGGACATGATGAGTCCTCCAGAGAGACATTCTTGGTTCCTCCTCTTTGTTCAAGGCCTCAAATTGAGATATGAGGGTGTAAACACCATGAGGATGTGTTCCTTTTGGGTTTCCTATCTGAAATTCCCTTTATTGGCATGTAGTGTGAATATCTTCAATGTTGTACCATTAGGCTGACAGAGCATAACTGAGTCACCCCTTTCCCAAATGTTTAGGAGATCACACAGCTTATCGGGAACTGGATGGGCCAGGAAAGTTTCACACTAGGTACGGAAAAGTACTAAGCGAACTGCGAAAGTGAAGGGAAACCCTGGGTCTGGGGAAGGGGGAGATGGTGACCCCTGACCAAACCTACTGCTGTCCCTTGGCTTCCCTCATGACCTTAGATAGGTTCCGCACCTATGCGCCGAGCTGGATACCTGATCCTGGCTGACCCTGAAATAGGCCCAAGGTAGGAAACGGATTGGATGGGCGCCTAGTCAACCCCACTAAGCTCTAAAGTACACACAGGGAAAGTAAATTAAAAACTTATCTCCTGATAACTCAGGGAGAGGAACTGCAACAACAACAAAGTTTCTCCAGATGAATACAAGGCGACTGAGTGCACTGAAGGCTTGTTAAGGGTATTAGACCTATCACCAACACAGACTGAGGGGGAATTTAAAGACACGAGGGAAGTGCTGAACATTAACAGCTAAAAAGGTGAGGAAATCCGCAGGGTCCTAAAGAAAAAGGGATAAACCCCAAGCAGGGAAAAAGGGAAAGTCAGAGAGCAACTTGTGTAGCCAAACGCTGCGACCTTCTACAGACGGAAACCACAGGACTGTCTGTCAAGAGTGACACATCCGTGACAGTAAGTGTCTACATATGTTCATCTGGTCTGTTGTGTCATAGAGAAATTGTAAAATGCATAAAGACATCTTCACTCCCACATTGAACACATGGGATTAATTATTACTGGGAAAGAGAGAGATGACACTTTAGCCTTAATTGAAGTGGGGCCTCTGGGTATGGACAGGTAATTAAAACTGATACATCTGCTGTAACGTCTGGGATTTGTATACCCAGTGCTTGAGAAGCGTCAAATGTGTCACCTCTAAAGTCAGCTCTGCTGAATTCCTAAGGGACCAACCAGACGTTTTCGGGACAGTAGTCAGTGCTGAATATTGTGGTTTGCATCCATCTGTTATATATGGGAGATACATTTTCAGCATTGTGATTCGAAGTGGAAGAACATGCATACTTTTATATAAGTACAGTACAGACCAAAAGTTTGGACACACCTCATTCAAAGAGTTTTCTTTATTTTCAGGACTCTGAAAATTGTAGATTCACATTTAAGGCATCAAAACTATGAATTATCACATGTGGAATGAAATACTTAAAAAAATGTGGAACAACTGAAAATATGTCTTATATTCTAGGTTCTTCAAAGTAGCCACCTTTTGCTTTGATTACTGCTTTGCACACTCTTGGCATTCTCTTGATGAGCTTCAAGAGGTAGTCACCGGAAATGGTCTTCCAACAGTTTTGAAGGAGTTCCCAGAGATGCTTAGCACTTGTTAGCCCTTTTGCCTTCACTCAGTGGTCCAGCTCACCCCAAACCATCTCGATTGGGTTCAGGTCTGGTGACTGTGGAGACCAGGTCATCTGGCGTAGAACCCCATCACTCTCCTTCTTAGTCAAATAGCCCTTACACAGCCTGGAGGTGTGTTTGGGGTCATTGTCCTGTTGAAAAATAAATGATGGTCCAACTAAATGCAAACCGGATGGAATAGCATGCTGCTGCAAGATGCTGTGGTAGCCATGTTGGTTCTGTATGCCTTCAATTTTGAATAAATCCCCAATAGTGTCACTAGCAAAGCACCCCCACACCATCACACCTCCTCCTCCATGCTTCACGGTGGGAACCAGCCATGTAGAGTCCATCCGTTCACCTTTTCTACAAAGACACGGTGGTTGGATCCAAAGATCTCAAATTTGGACTCATCAGACCAAAGCACAGATTTCCACTGGTCTAATGTCCATTCCTTGTGTTCTTTAGCCCAAACAAGTCTCTTCTGCTTGTTGCCTGTCCTTAGCAGGGGTTTCCTAGCAGCTATTTTACCATGAAGGCTGCTGCACAAAGTCTCCTCTTAAGTTGTTCTAGAGATGAGAAGGTGTGTCCAAACTTTTGGTCTGTACTGTATGTTAACAGCGCATCAGCCTCAAATTAATATCAGTTAAATGCATAATGCTATCCATGCCATGTTTCATCGTTATAGAAAGATAATGTCGTGACAAGAGACTTGACCACAATATCTTCTGCCTGGGACCTCCATGGGCGAAGTTGGGGATCTCAGAGTTTTTTAGAGACTGTAGCTAAATCCCATGACCAGCTTTGTTATGAATCATGATAGAGGAGGTATGTGGTAGTAACTTGTGTTCATAAGAGCACATGCCAAATTATGATCCTTATTCAATCTGGAAGATATACTTCTGTGCAGGGTTTTTCCATATTTTTTACCAGAGTGCTTCTCTCCAAAAAGAGAATTGTCACCCCTGCGACCAAGGTCAAGTACTTTTCATTGTATATACTATATTTTTTGTCTATTTTTAATATGTTTTGTATATTTTTACTAACACTGTCTACTTTTCGTATTAAATATCTAAAATATTATAGCTTCGTTCCTCTTGCTCTATAAACCACATCCCTGAAGTCATACGCCTTTTTTAACAAGTGTCCAATTGTCCGTATGAAATAATTGGTGGTGGCAGCTAGTGGTTTTTATTGGGTTATTTTGGAGCCTAGCAGTTACCGTACAGAGGTATATATATATACTCCATGAGCTGGAATTGCTTGTGTATTTTCTATACAGTCACTGTGAGTTCCCCAATAATAGGTCTAGTAGCAAAAGCCGCCGTCGCCTAACCATCACTCATCAATCAATTGTATAGTGTCCTGATGATTGGAGGCAGCGGAGTTCTATTCGTGACATATCGGTGGCAGCGATGGGATATCTCCGGGTCTCACGGACTATGATCTTTGACACACGTATATGTGCCCTACAGCATATTTGAAAAGTCCACTAAAAGAGTATCGGACTAAATGGATCACCAAGGATCAGCTATGATCTGAAAATAAATCTAGCAGAAAATGTTGTATTCTCCTACAGATGTCTTCTTATTTATTCCACTCGTTCGTTGACAGGTGAGAGGAGGGAAGATCGATAACCACATAGAGAACATTGATCTTTATGAAGAGGAGAGAGATACAGACCGGGCACACGAGTGCTTTACAGGAATCAGGAGGAACAGAGCGCACTCTTCCGACCCCTCTCCATCATCTGCTTCTCTCCCCGAGACCTCGGTCCCTCTACAGATCAATGACTACCTGTCATTTATACTTATGAATAGGACAAGCAAAGGATCATCATCTTAAGGGTTAAATTTACATCCAAGTCAACATTATTTGCAATCACCCTAGATAGCTGTCAATGCAAATACACATGCATGATCAGCTCGACTGAGCATGCATGTGCGATCATGGGAAGAGGCGAATACGACATTGCCAGATGCTCATTGCAATAGCTTATTTTCTATAGAGCATGTTGGATTTAATCTGCCGTCGACAAATAGTCTGTGCATGTAACATGGATGCAAAAAGTAGAGCAGTTGGCCAACACTCTAAGTATGGCCACCTTTACATGTGTTTCGTTGCCTCCATAGGGCTGTTGGGTCTAAAAGGAGATCGGACCAATAGCACATACCAAATTTATACAATGTGTCAAATAGATATTTTGCAGATAAGTTTTTTAATAAAACTTAAAGGTGATTTTTCATCGAATTTTTTTTAAATCACTTCCAATTGTCACTGATCTGCTGATTCTGGAACAGTTTTCCTTTTTCTTCTGTGTTCCTCGGTTCCAAAGTTATGCCTCCTAGTAATAAAGCTGAAAAATTTCCTTTCAAGTGTGCGTGAACCACAGAACTTCCCTGTGGGCGTGGCCATGTTTTGATTGGTCATTTCCAGAGAATACAAATCAAACACACAAAGAGACCTTCTGTGGTCTACACCCAGTTCAAAGGCAAATTTATTTCTAGGGGGTATAACTTGAGATTGGAGAGGCGCAGAAGAAAAAGAAAAACTGTTCCAGAATCAGCAGAGTGGCAGCAATTGGATGAGATACTCAGCATAAATTTAAAAAATCCACTGAAAATCCCTCTTTAAAAGTTGTTTTGCCAGTTAGACTGATTGATTCAAGTCTGAGAAGTACTTTGCACACTACGACATCGCAGGTGCAATGTCGGTGGGGTCAAATCGAAAGTGACGCACATCCGGCGTCGCTGTCGACATCGCAGTATGTGAATCCTTTTGCATACGATTAATGAGTGCAAAAGCGTCGTTATCGTATGATCGGTGTAGGGTTCGACATTTCTATAATTTCGCAGCAGCGACGGTACGATGTTGTTCCTCATTCCTGCGGCAGCACACATCGCTGTGTGTGAAGCCATAGGAGCGAGGAACATCTCCTACCTGCGTCCCGGCTGCTATGAGAAGGAAGGAGGTGGGCGGGATGTTTACGTCCTGCTCATCTCCGCCCCTCCGCTCCTATTGGCCGCCTGCCGTGTGACGTCGCTGTGACGCCGCACTACTCGCCCCCTTAGGAAGGAGGCGGTTCGCCGCCCAGAGCGACGTCGCAGGGCAGGTAAGTGCATGTGAAGCTGCCGTAGCGATAATGTTCGCTAAGGCAGCAATCACAAGATATCACTGCTGCGACGGGGCGGGGCTATCGCGCTTGGCATCGCAAGCATCGGCTAGCAATGTCGTAGTGTGCAAAGCACCCCTGATTGTTGGGTTCATCACCAATCTCGAGAATTGGCCCTTTAGAATTTAATGATGACCGCACATTCGCACCATTGCTCCATTCTTTTTCTGTAGGACAGCCAGAAATGGCCAAGCGCTGCCCCTGGCCATCACCAGCTGTCCCCTTCTAACTAGACAGAGCCCTTGTCTCAGAATGAAAGGGAGTGCCAATAGCAGGACCATTAGGGCTTAGCTGTATTGGTCATAACTTGTCTTGTTGGAAATTAATCTCACACATGTAATAGTTTATTTACCTGGAATCATTATTAATCCACTTTTGGGTTCAATGAACACTCTTCAAATTATAGGACTGCACTAGACAAGAGATAGCGGCAAGCTTAGGAAGCTGACCAAGCACAGTAAGGAATGTAGCAAGGCAACCAAACTGTCCCAACCTGTGTTCTCTAAGCGAATTTGCGGGCTCAGCATTGAGCAGTGATGCAGTTCTGAGATCCTTCAGCTGAAACTGTGCATCCCAGGCTGAAGTCCTGTATAATGAATGAACTGAGGCAGTGTTGTGATCCTCCAGCTGGAACCGTGGATCCTAGGCTAATGTTCTATACAATATGAATGAAACTTTAAGCAGTTGTTTGATCCTCCAGCTGGAACAATAGATGCTAGTCTGATGTCCTATACAATATGAATGAATGTTGAAGCAGTTCTGTGATCCTCCAGCTGCAACTGTAGATCCTAGGCTGAAGTCTTGTAAATTATGAATGAATCTTGAAGCAGTTGTGGGATCCTTCAGCTGGAACAGTAGATCCTAGGTTTAAGTCCTATAGAATATGAATGACTCTTGAAGCAGTTCTGTGATCCTCCATCTGGAACAGTAGATCTTAGGCTGAAGTCCTATACAATAGGAATCTTGAAGCAATTCTGTCATCCTCCAGCTGGAACAGTAGATCCTAGACTGACGTCTTATACAATATAAATGAATCTTCAAGCAGTTCTGTGATCCTCCAGCTGGAACAGTAGATCCTAGGCTGAAGTCCTGTACAATATGAATGAATAGTTCTGTGATCCTCCATCTGGAACAGTAGATCTTAGGCTGAAGTCCTATACAATAGGAATCTTGAAGCAATTCTGTCATCCTCCAGCTGGAACAGTAGATCCTAGACTGAAGTCTTATACAATATAAATGAATCTTCAAGCAGTTCTGTGATCCTCCAGCTGGAACAGTAGATCCTAGGCTGAAGTCCTGTACAATATGAATGAATAGTTCTGTGATCCTCCAGCTGGAACAGTAGATCCTAGGCTGAAGTCCTGTACAATATGAATGAATCTTGAAGCAGTTCTGTGATCCTCCAGCTGGAACAGTAGATCCTAGGCTGAAGTCTTGTTCATTATGAATGAATCTTGAAGCCTTTGTGTGATCCTCCAACTGGAACAGTAGATCCTAGGCTGAAGTCCTATACAATATGAATCTTGAAGCAGGTCTGTGATCCTCCAGCTGGAACAGTAGATCCTAGGCTGAAGTTTTATACAATATGAATGAATCTTAAAGCAGTTCTGTGATCCTTTAGCTGGAACAGTAGATCCTAGGCTGAAGTCCTATACAATATGAATGAATCTTTAAGCAGTTCTGTGATTAAGGGGTGAATACCCAGAAACACGTAAATCAATGTGGTGTTTGTCTACGTCCTGTTTTCAGATTTTTTTTTTATGGATCTTCAATAAAAGTAAGGTTTTATAGTGCCGGATCATATTTTTTCTTTTTGTCTACTAGCACTTAGCTAAATAGTCGCATTAGGAATAATCCTATAGTCTCACACATGTAACAGTTTATTAATCCAGTTTTGGGTTCAATGATCACTCTTCAAATTATAGGACTGCACTAAATTCTCCATTATCGGTGCCAATGGAGCAGGTACAGAATAATTATACATTTTTTGGAGATGCTAAACTTTATTTATTTTTTTTTGCAAATCCTTATTTTTCACTGGAGTGCTGAGGATCTTTTGAGGGGGTCTTAGCAGTCAAACACTGGATGGAGATAAATGTTCCCTCCTGTTATTGAGGAACTCTTATACAATATGAATGAATCTTAAAGCAGTTCTGTGATCTTTCAGCTGGAACAATAGATCCTAGGCTGAAGTCCTATACAATATGAATGAATCTTCAAGCAGTTCTGTGATTAAGGGGTGAATACCTAGAAACACGTAAACCAATGTGGTCTTTGTCTACGCCCTGTTTTCAGATTTTTTTTATGGATCATCAATAAAAGATTGCCCCTGTTATTGAGGCACTCGGCTATAAGAGCACTTTATAAAGATATGCTATAGGTGAAGTGTGACTTACAGCACTTTGATTCTTTGCAGCGCTTCTGTCCCACTCTTCGCTGCAGGAAAAGCCGTAACGTCTCTTCCTTGGATACATTTTGTATTATTCATAAAGGATTATAAGGATCTTTATATTCCGCACAATAGAACAAAATCAGGCAAGCAATTATGGCTAGAAGCGGGCACAGATATAAGACGCATTCTGCAATACAAAAGCCCTCACAAGAAGAGTCTAATTGAAGGAGTGCTCCAAAGGATTACGCTGTAGGCAGCCGCGATCTGGCACAACAGGTGGAGCTCTGCGGCCATTATGCACAGTGTGATCTCACGCGTTGTGCACTTTTATTTGTAACCCAATCACTTTAAGATCTTTATTTGCTTTGCACCAGCTCGCCCTCATTAATCTGCATATGTTGCACCCAATGAAGCGTCCTAAGGCCCCCTTCACACGCACGTGGCTCCGGTACGTGTTAGGTCCGTTTCCTCATGTACCGGAGACACGGGCACACGTAGACCCATTAAAATCAATGGGTCTGCGCACACGTGCGTGTTCTGCCACGGACCGTGTGTCCGTGTGCTCCACACGTCAACATGTCCGTTTTTCTCTGGCATCACGGGTGTCACACGGAACGCAAACGGACCACACAGAGGTGTTCCGTGTGACACGCGCCAGAGAAAACACACGTGTTTGAGAAAAAAAACCCTAATTTTTACTCACCTTCTCCAGCTCTCCTGTCTCTGCCGCTGCTGTCACTTGCTTCCGACCGCCGCTCATTATGCTCATTGAATATTCACTTCACTGCGGCCGGAAGCGGCAGCAGCAGGGAGTCAGCAGGACCAGAGACTGAAGATCAGCACCACGGACAGCGGCGCCAGGGACAGGTGACTAGAAAGTTCCTGTTCTCTGTGTGTTATCACGAATAACACACGGAGAACACACGTGAGCCATAAACACGGCTCACGGAGGGCAAAATGCACCTCTGACACGTCCGTGAAAAACGTGCGTGGTTTTTCACGGATGTGTGAAGGGGGCCTAAGGGAAAGTGTACTAAATATGGCGGCTACTGAGAAGAATGGTCAACCATATCGAACCCAGACCTAAGTTGTCTTTCTGACCGTATTAGCATTGCCTACAACAGCAAAAGGGATGGGATCAATGAGGTCAAGGGTTTTTCCATCCGAGGGCTCCATGCATATGGAGTCTATGGGATTCCAGTTTTCAAGCCCTAATGTGAACCCATATCATTGGTGTCAGGCTACCACCAGGGGGAGCTGGAGCCCTGCAGGGAAAGACACTATACAGAGCTAAATCAGCATGGAGGTGGACACACAGTGTGTCCTGAAGCACTGCTCTGCAGAGTCAGCCAGAATACAGAGGCCACGGGGCGTGCGGGGATGGTCAGGCAGGCCAGGTCATACACAGTACGGTGAGAAAGAAGACAGGAGGAACGAGCAAAAGCGGAGTCGAGGTCAGGCTGAGGTCAGTACCAGAGGAAGCAAGCAAGTGGGGAGGTAGGAGAAGGGGGAACGACTGGGGCTATTGTGGGAAGGAAGGAGGTGGGACGGAGCACAGACAGCACAGGGGAAGGATAGATCAGGAAACACTTACAGGGACCAGAAATCACAGGCAAAGCAGTGCTAAGCTTATAGCTTATAGCCGGCGCTGGTTCACCAGAGATGACAGAATTTAAAGCATCCAAACTCCGGAAGTGAGGCTCGAGAGAAGGCTCCGCCCCCTAGCCGTGTGGACGGGGAGGTGGAACCATGACAATGGGTGTTCTCGTCCACTGGCCTGACTATCTTCAGAAAGACCGCATGGGCCAGGGCTCATTCCATTGAACGCCCTCACACTCCTTTCCTGTGGGCAGGACATTACTAAGACAACACAGCGTGAGTAAACCACACATTGGTAAGACTTTATTGGTTCACCAACAGGTAAAAAAATATTGTGCATTTCCGGCAAGAACACATGATGGTACAAGCGATAGAGTCTTAGGGCGCTTTGCACTTTGCAACATCGCACGTGCGATGTCGGTGGGATCAAATCGAAAGTGACGCACATCCGGCGTCACTTTCGACATCGTTGTGTGTAAATCCTAGATGATACGCTTAACAAGCGCAAACGCGTCGTTATCGTATCATCGTTATACAGGCTCCGAATTTTTCATAATTACGCTGCCGCAACAGGTACGATGCTGTTCCTCGTTCCTGCGCAGCACACATCGCTGTGTGTAAAGCCGCAGGAGCGAGGAACATCACCTTACCACCTTACCTATATACGGAAGGAAGGAGGTGGGCGGGATGTTTACATCCTGCTCATCTCCGCCCCTCCGCCGCCATTGGCCGCCTGCCGTGTGACATCGCTACTTAGGAAGGAGACGGGTCGCCGGCCAGAGCGACGGTCGCAGGGCAGGTGAGTGCATGTGAAGCTGGCGTAGCGATAATTTTCGCTACACCAGCTATCACAAGATATTGTACCTGCGAGGGGGCGGGACTATCGCGTGCGACATCGCAGCATCGGTTTGCGATGTCGCATTGTGCAAAGCCCGCCTTACTCTTCCGCTAGCCGACCAGGGATTAAAATCTTTGAGGCTTTCAGGGTCAACTATCAAAGCCAGGAGCACACCGCTTTTGGCAGGCACTCACTGAGAAGAGATAGCGGCAAGCTTAGGAAGCTGACAGTGAGGAATGTAGCCAGGCAATCAAACTGTCCCAACCTGGGTTCTCCAAGCAAATTCATGGGCTCAACGTTGAGCAGTGAAGCAGTTCTGTGATCCTCCAGCTGGAACTTTGGATCCTAGGCTGAAGTCCTGTAGCATGAATGAAGTGAAGCAGTTCTGTGATCCTTCATCTGGAATCATGGATCCTAGGCTGAAGTCCTATATAATATGAATAATTCTTGAAGCACTTCTGTAATGCTCCAGCTGCAACCATGGATCCTAGCGTGAAGTCCTATACAATATGAATGAATCTTGAAGAAGTTCTGTGATATTCCAGCTGGAACCATAGATCCTAGGCTGAAGTCCTATACAATATAAATGAATCTTGAATCAGTTCTGTGATCCTCCAGCTGGAACCGTGGATCCTAGGCTAAAGTTCTATACAATATGAATGAATCTTGAAGCACTTCTGTGATCCTTCAGCTGAAACCATGGATCCTAGGCTGAAGTTCTATACAATATGAATGAATCTTGAAGGATTTCTGTGATCCTTCAGCTGGAACCATGCATTCTAGGCTGAAGTCCTATACAATATGAATGAATCTTGAAGGAGTTATGTGATCCTCCAGCTGGAACCGTAGATCCTAGGCTGAAGCCCTGTAGATTATCAACCTGGTGACAGGAGCAAGGCCTTTTTTTATACCCCTCAGTTCTCATTACAGGGTATTGTGTCTTACAGAATTGGTGGGAGATAACTGCTCTATCATTGGTCGCTAGTTCAATCTGACAGAATAATTTTCCTTTGAAGTATGCAGTCATAAAGGTTGAGGCTATCCCCATTTAGAGACAATAGGGCTCGAGTCAGTCTGACGTGAGACAATGGCTAACTTCTCTAGACTTATGAAACAAAGCAACCATATGTCTGGCCTAATTATGAACAGTTTACCTCCCACAAAAGTGGCCAGATGCTATGTCATTACAATACGGTCAGTCCATATTCTTATGGAGCCTTCTCATGTAGGAAGCCTTGACCTCATTGATTCTATTCTCTTTGCTTTTGGGTGGTGGGAACCTGTGAGGGACAAAATCTTTACTGTTAGTAAACAGAGGAATGTGGAAATGTCCAAAGGGAAAAAAAACCACATCAAAATCTAACTCTGGTCTAATGAATCTTTAATTGCTAAAACTTTCGAAACAGTCAAGAGACAGAGAGAAAAATTAGCTTACCTGTACCTAGGCACATCGTAATGACTGCTATTCTATTGTCTGTACCTTGGCTCTACTGGATTTTTATTGGCATCCTCTACACTCTTTAAAACAGGGAAAAAGCCCCATCAGAAGCCCTGTCCTGATCAGCTCTATCATTGGTATTAGCTGTTGAAAAAACATTTACTAGAGATGAGCGAATCTTTAGACATCCGAATGCAAAGGTTTTGTGATAGCTCACTGGTTTTACCCATCATGAGATATTTTTTGTGTGGCACCTTGTTAATGAAATACCTTTTTATAGGCCACCAGTTGTACCAGCTGATATTATTTTTCACTAAGTGGCAGGATTGCTTCTAATTACCAATAGATTTCATCAGGTACCATGACTTTCCATGGCTATTTTCACCTCTATTCATGTGTTCAATACTTTTTCCCTGTGTCATTTCTCATTATCACACATACCTTAATTTATAGACGTCTATAGTTTGATTTCTTTGCCGGTGATGATTGGATGGGTTGTTACCGACATGTCAATCTAAAAATAAGAAGCGCTGATAGTGTAACATCAGGTGAACAAGTATAGTATATAGGAGATATACACTCACCTAATTTGGTTGTGAGAGTCACAACCACTGATAAGCATGAGTTAATGGCGTCTGCTGCAGCCACACATGGATGAGGGTTCAAAATGGAGTAGAGAAGGGGTTAACGCCGCGCATCAGCCAAATGAAACTGTAGAGATGTTGATGAATAATAACTCTCTTTTATTTCATCGGTCTACGCGTTTCGAGGTCAAAACCTCTTCCTCAGGACCAGTACATAAAAAAACCCTTGTCCTGAGGAAGAGGTTTCGACCTCGAAACGCGTAGACCGATGAAATAAAAGAAAGTTATTATTCATCAACATCTCTACAGTTTCATTTGGCTGATGCGCGGCATTAACCCCTTCTCTACTCCATTTTGAACACCGACATGTCAATGGCACCTTTAGAAATATATTTACATAGAAAATTGGTGATGTGTTCAATACTTATTTCACCCTCTCAATATATATATATATATATATATATATATATATATATATAAAACACTCTGAGGTCTCCTAGGACTTTAACGCAAGCAGAGCTTTAGTAACATGAGCTGTGACATTTTCTCTGTATCCATATTCGCTACAAAACAGCTGCTGCATTCCCTGCCTCTGCTTTTATACAGGCTATGATAGTCCCTCTTGTTTGGCTGTGCTATACCATATGACGTGATAGCTGCAAGGCATTTTGGAGACGCCTGCCTGGCCATGTCTCAGGTGAAATGAGACTGCCCCATCGGATACAATCTTCTGCAATGCATAAAGAGGCAGTGTCCATTTTCGGAGATTCAAACAGAGCTAATTGTAAATTGTTCGAATTGACCGGGTTAAACTAATTCCTAAAAATTCAACCCATTGCAATAAATTGATAAGATTTTTTTCTGTTCTCATATTTGCTAACAAAGGAAGCAAAGAAATCAAGGGAAAGAAGGAGATATTACAGGATCCATTCTGCCATCTGGTTTCCAGACGAAAATGGGAATCTATCCCAGATTAGGGAAGACAGAAAACATGGCCATATTCGTTCAGAATGTTTTCCTTCATTCTTCTTGGATTTATTCCCATTGTGGTAAAAAAAAAAATTAAATCCTTGTAGCATGAGTGGGAACTGAGCCTAAAACACACATAGGGTGGTCTCTGGGAGTCTATGAACATTACATTTCTCCAGAACTTCCAAATTCTGATCCTGACCTGGAGGACCTCTCACTTCCATGGATGTTCTAATTTGATGGACAATATGCAATTCTCTATGTAACCTATGGTGGCGCTACAGGAGAACATAGCACTTGCTGTCAGGCTAATTAGATTACAAATTATCACTTTGGGTACTCGCTGCAGGACAGCTTGCGATCTATTAAGCAGGGTCAAAAAATATGGATTGTCAACAGTCAACATCTCCTTTGATGTGGACAGTCTATACTTAGGAATGGTACCTTGGCAAAAATTTGATAACTGGGTCACCCCTTACTATACCTACAGCAATCACATGTGACCTAGAGCTGGACCTGGTATTCAGTGGTTAATTTTTCCATAGTATTACAGGGTCTATTCAAGTCAATGGGTTATATGAACTGGACTGGTCCTCCAAGGAGACAACTGCTCTCAAGTCTGGCTACGAAATAAGAATCCCAAACACAGAACACCCTGACTATAAAATCAGAATGTGAAATGAAGATACAATTTCCCCTTTAAGATTTCTTTATATATGAGGGGTGATTATATCCCTTTCCTTAATTCCTCCCAACTTGAAATAAGGGAATAAGGGTGAAGGACATATTTTGAAGATATTAGTTGACCCATCCATGGCCAGTGCTAGAGACTATTTCTAATCTGGTCTCCATTACATCAGTTAGATGTCAAAAGATTTGGTTATGGCCAACAGGCCATACTCATGGTCAACACTCATGGCTAACAGTCCGTACTCTTGGGCCAACGCTCATGGCACCCAGTCCATTTTCATGGTCAACATTCATGGCTAAAAGTCCATACTTAATGCAATCACTCATGGCCAGCAGTCTTTACTCATGGCCAACACTCAATACTCATGGCTAACACTCATGGCCAACAGTCCAAAGACATGGCAATCATTTATGGCTAGCCATCTTTACTCATGACCAACACTCATCGTCAACAGTCCATACTCATGGCCAACACTCATGGCCAACAGTCCATACTCACACTACTCACTGTGAGAGCTCATAGCCAACAGTGCATACCGCTGGCAATCACTTTGGCTAGCAATCTTTACTAATAGCCAGTAGTTCATATTCATAGCCAATAGTCCATTCTCATGATAAGAACTTATAGCCAACCGTCCATATTGATGGCAATCCCTCATAGACAGCAGTCTTTACTCATGGTCAGTAGTCTACATCCATGGCCAACTATCTATGCTCATATACGAAACGCATAGCCAACAGTCCATACTTATAGGAAGCAGTACATACATACTCATTGCCAACATTCATAGCTAACAGTCCCTACTCTTAGCCAACACTCATAGCCAGTATGGGCATTAGTACATATTCATGGCCAACATTCATGAGCAACAGTCCATACTCATAGCAAACACTCATAACTAGCAGTCCATAGTTATGGTCAACACTCATGGACAGTCCACACTCAGCAAACACCTATAACCAGCAATCTATACTCATGGCTAACAATCATGCCCAACATACTTGGTTAACAGTCCATAGTCATAGCCGAAACTCAAAGCCAACAGTGCATACTTACCAGCAATAGTACATACTCATGGCCAACATTCATGACCAATAGTCTATACTTATAGCTAACACTCATAGCCAGTAGTCCACAGTTAAGGCAAAAACTCATTGTCCCATAGTCCATAATCATAGCCAACACTCATAGCTAGTTGTCCATAGTTAAGGCTAAAGCCTGCTTTACACGGTACGATCTATCGTGCAATTTCACGATCGATCGTACCCGCCCCCGTCGTTTGTGCATCACGGGCAATTAGTTGCCCATGGCACACAAAGTCGTTAACCCCCGTCACACGCTCTTACCTGCTGTGCAACATCACTGTGGGTGGCGAACATCCTCTTCCTGAAGGGGGAGGGACGTTCGGCGTCACAGCGACGTCACACAGCGGCCGGCCAACAGAAGCAGAGGGGCGCAGATGAGCGGGATGTAAACATCCCGCCCACCTCCTTCCTTCCGCATAGCCGGCAGGAGCCGTGGGACGGAGGTAAGCTGCTGTTCATCGTTCCCGGGGTGTCACATGGAGCGGCGTGTGCTACCCCAGGAACGATGAGCAACCGGCGCCATTTGAAATTGAACGAGATTATGAAACCGAGTGAAGAGTACACAACTCATGATTTGTGAGCGATACTGCGTCGCTCGGAGGTGTCACACAGCCCGACGTCGCAAGCGATGCCGGATGTGCGTCACAAAAACCGTGACCCCGACGGTCTATCGCACGATAGATCATCTCGTGTAAAGCACCCTTAACACTCATGTCCCACAGTTCATACTAATAGCAAACACTCATAATCAGCAAGCTATACTCATGGCTAAAAATCATGTCCAACACACTTTGCTAACAGGCCATACTCATATGCGAAACTCACGAAATCCGTAGCCAACAGTTCCTACGTATGGGCAACAGTACATATTTATGGCCAACATTCATGACCAACAGTCCATACTCATAGCCAACATTCAGAGCCAGTAGTCCATAGTTAAGGCCAAAACTCACAGCCCAAAGTCCATACTCACAGCAAACACTTATAGCCAGCAATCTATACTTATTGTTAACAATCATGCCCAACACACTTGGCTAACAGGCCATACTCATATCCTAATCTCATAGCCAACAGTTCATACTTATGGGCAACAGTACATACTCATGTCCAACATTCATGACCAACAATCCATACTCATAGCCAGTAGTCCATAGTTAAGGCCACATTCATGGCTCACAGTCCATACTTATAGCCAACACTCATAGCCAATAGTCCATAATTAAGGCCAACACTCATGGCTCACAGTCCATACTCATAGCCAACACTCATAGCCAATAATCCATAGTTAAGGCCAACACTCATGGCTCACAATTCATACTCATAGCCAACACTCGTAGCCAGCAGTCTACACTCATGGCCAACACACTTAGCTAATAGTCCATACTCATGATCAACATTCACCAGACAATTATAGAAGCAGTTTTATACCTTCAGGTACAGTAAATTAGCTTACATCTACACAACACAATGCAGAACCAGATCGATGCACACTCATCTCCTGGATCCCGAGAGCCTGACGTCAAGAACAAAATGGATCTGGTATTTCGGCCAGAGGGAAGATTCATGAATGAGACAGACTCAGTTCTGACTTGTCTTCTTTAACATTGCATGTAGGTGCAAAATAAATCCTAAACGTATGAATAACGCTCCACCCACTCATGAAGATAGACCAAGATAGACGTGACAGACCTTGGTAGTGTGTCATACACAGCTGAAATGGGGGAAGGGTGTAATTTACTGATGAGACGAGCAGAGAGCTGGTCCTTTGGTGGGGAGGGCAGGGATTCCCTCCTTTGGAGAGCATTAAGCTGATTAAATGGAGCCGCTGGGATAGCAAATGGATGGGGCTTTGGAAATATGTCCTCCTGTGGTTTCATTGCTGGTGGTGCTGAACGGACAGCTCCCTCCTGCATGGTGAACCCATGTGACTCCATGACCGCCTGTGATTCAGGATATTTCTTAGAGAAGATGAAAAGCTCTTAATAGGTTACTGAGACACAAAATGGCTTAACTCTTTCCCTTCCAGCCTGGAAGACGAGACGAGGATACGGACAGAATATGTTGCGATCAATTTTTTTTTTTTATTATGGCGACGCAGTCTTTAACCTTCAAATGTCCTGTAGATGTAGGAAAGGCTCGGGAGGGATGGGAGGAGGCAAGAAGGAGACTTGAGGCTGGGAGTAAATTAATAAGAAACTGCTAAGACACAAGCGTGCATAGGAGACTTATGGAGAGAAGACACGGAGAGAAAAATTACTGAATGTATGAAGATGAGGACGGGCGGATGAGGGTGGAAAGGAAGAGGAATGGAAGGAATCCGGATGACATTGCAACGTTAAGATCATAGAAAGTTCTGATTAATCCAAAAACACACAAAAATTACAGGGTGCCCAACGGTGGCACCACCGGACGTCTATTGGAACCCGTCAACGCCTCAACTGGGACTCCAATTAGTACTGTATGGACGTGTCGGGTCCTTCGAAAAGGAGAGACCCTCCTTGTAGGTACTCTCAGCTCTGGCTTCTGGATGAGGATTGCAGCTGGACACCCCCCTCTATTACCTTAAAGACAAGGTATTTGAGGGCACGTCTATTTTGGTTTAGCGGGGCCTTCTCCAATCCAAAAACACACAAAAATTACAGGGTGCCCAATGGTGGTACCACCAGACATCCATTGCAACCATTCAACGACTCAACTGTGACTCCAATTAGTAATGCATGGACATGTCGGATCCTTCGTAAAGGAGAAACCCTCCTTATAGATGTGCTTAGCTCTGGCGTTTGGATGAGGATTGCGGCTGGACATCCCCCGTCTATTACCTTAAAAACAGGGTATTTGAGGGCACGTTTATTTTGGTTTAGCGGCACCTTCTCCAATCCAAAAACACACAAAAATTACAGGGTGTCCAACACTAGGACCACCATACATCCATTGTAACCCATCAACACCTCAACTGTGACTCCCATTAGTAACACATGTAACAGAGAATAGTGGAGAGGGGTGATAATGCCGCGCCAAAAGATCACTTGCAATGTCAGATTAACGTATCTTTATTATTGGCATAGGTCTACGCGTTTCAGGAGCTCTGCTCCCTTCTTCAGGACCGACAAGCATCAAAGAAACATCAAATAGTTTGTAGAATCAATTTCTCCCTTGATGACAGGCGATTATTGAAGTAGTCCATACTTTAGAATGAATCACCCTCTGCTGCTGAATCCACTGGTAAAAGGAATCCGGTCAGCGCCAGATCCAATGAATCAAATAAATAGAGCCCCATAACACAGGCCAGGCAGCAGAGCAGGAGCAGGAGCTATTTGCTGGTCCCCATCTCTTGCAAGTCACAACCACATCTGGTGAGTTTTTACTCCCCCCCCTCACCCCATATTATTGGGGTAATACCCTATCTGCGCTTTTATTTCCACAGCTCTATTTATTAGTAATGCATGGACATGTCGGTCCTTCGGAAAGGAGAAACCCTCCTTGTAGATGCGCTTAGCTCTGGCTTTTGGATGAGGATTGCGGCTGGACATTCCCCCTCTATTACCTTAAAAACAGGGTATTTGAGGGCACGTCTAATTTGGTTTAGCGGGGCTTTCTCCAATCCAAAAACACACAAAAATTACAGGTTGTCCAATGCTAGGACCACCATACATCCATTGTAACCCGTCAATGCCTCAACTGTGACTCCCATTAGTAATGCATGGACGTGCCGGGTCTTTCGGAAAGGAGATACCCTCTTTGTAGATACTCTCAGCTCTGGCTTCTGGATGAGGATTGCAACTGGACGTCCCCCTCTATTGCCTAAAAATAGGGTATTTGAGGGCACGTCCATTTCGGTTTAGCGGCGCCTACTCCAGACGTCTTACGAAAGGACATAAGATTTAATCAAGGCTAAGATATGAAGACATTGGATTGAGCAAAGCAGAGAGATTATCGAAATGTTAAAGAGATGGAAGTGCAAAAAAAGCAAAGCAGCGGATAAGCTGCAGACTAAGGGAAGCATTGACAGATGAGGGTGGCGTGATAAGATGGGACGCTGGATACCCGGCTCTCTCCGTGTATGTCCTCTGCACCAAAATCCAATTTCACTTTCGAGTTTCTATCACATTATGTAGATATATGTAATTATTTCTCTAGATAGGACGCCAGACCTTGACTTTACAACCCATTAGCAATGACAGAATTGAATATGAGAATGTCCCGAAAACGTCACAAGGAAATGTATCTTTATAAAATAAAATTATCTATATATTAAAAGCTCTGAGGTATTCCCACTGGTCACTGGAGCATACAAAATAAGCTGACATTTCCTAGGTTCTGTAGTTTATTTTTCAGCTTTACTGTGTAGACTGGGACAGAATGAGCAGAGTCATCTCGGTACCATTAGAAGGCAGGGTCAAAAAATTCTTGTCATTCTTTAGAGGGCAAAAGACGATGATAAATGATAATGATAGCGTATTTGCCAACAGTACTCTGATTTGGCCGGCTTAATTAAATTGCATTCAGCAGTGGCCATTTTGGGGGCATTTTTTGGGAATTTTTGGTGTGTTGAAGCATTATCAGGTAATCTGTAGGTTGGGAAATTAAGGATTCTGTCACGCTATGTACGGGGAAGTACCAATCGAATGGCGAAAGGAAAGGGAAACCCTGTGTCTAGGGAAAGGGAAGATAGTGACCATGAACAAACCTACTGCTGGTCCCTGGGGTCCCTCCCCAGCCTAGATAGGTTCTGCACCTATGCGCCGAGCAGGATACCTGGCCCTAGGTATCCCTAGTGCTGGTCCCTGGGGTCCCTCCCCACCCTAGATAGCTTCTGCACCTATGCGCCGAGCAGGATACCTGACCCTAGGTATCCCTAGTGCTGGTCCCTGGGGTCCCTCCCCACCCTAGATAGGTTCTGCACCTATGCACTGAGCAGGATACCTGACCCTAGGTATCCCTAGTGCTGGTCCCTGGGGTCCCTCACCACCCTAGAGAAACCCTGTGTATAGGGAAAGGGAAGATAGTGACCCCTGAACAAGCCTACTGCTGGTCCCTGGGGTCACTCCCCACCCTAGATAGGTTCTGCACCTATGCACTGAGCAGGAAACCTGATCCTAGGTATCCCTAGTGCTGGTCCCTGGAGTCCCTCACCACCCTAGAGAAACCCTGTGTCTAGGGAAAGGGAAGATAGTGACCCCTGAACAAGCCTACTGCTGGTCCCTGGGGTCACTCCCCACCCTAGATAGGTTCTGCACCTATGCGCCAAGCTAGATACCTGACTATAGATATCCCTAGTCCTGGGCCCTAAGTAGGGAACAGGTGGGATGAGCTCTTTGTCAACCCCACTAAACACTATAGGCAACACAAGGAATACACACAGGGGGGAAATGTATGAACTACTTATGACACAGGTAGAAGTTCAGCAAAGTTTTCTGCAACGATACCACAGAGGAGTACAAGCCTCCTGCTTGCACCCAGAGCTTGAATGAACTGAAATTTTCACCAGATCCAGTCCAAGGAAGGAAGGGGTATTTAAACACCAAGATAATGCTGATGGTCAGCAACTGGGTGGAAGTAGAGCTCCTGCCGGGTCCAAATAGGGGAGAGATTAATACAGCAGAAAAGCTACCTATACCAATGACTACTAACAGCAGGAATAATGGTAAGTCAGGGAGCATTCTGCGCAGATAAACGCTATAACCTTCTATGGCCCGAAACCACATGACTGTCAGTCACCCGTGACAGGTTTGTCAAATATTCTCACATTGCTTCCTTGTCTCCGATTTCCTGCCTGCTGGATGCAGCACACTCTTGCTTGATTTTCAGTTCAGACTTGGCGTGGTTGCCACCTTTGCCCAAAGTTTGAGCTCTGATTGATACTGACACTTTCCGCATTGGGACCTGATAAGGCATCTTAAAGGGAACCTGTCACCAATTTTTTCCCTATTAAACCAAAAGTGTCACCTTCTGCAGCTCCTGGGCTGCAGTCTATGAAGGTGCACCTTGCTGCTGACCCCCCCCCCCTTGCAGACCCCAAAAAGAACTTTATAAAATCTAACCGTTGTCTATGCAAATTAGTTCTGTTGGCAAGATGGGCGGGCTCTATTTCGTCTCCTGTCCCCCCTCCTGCCGCTCTTCGCCGTCCTCCTGTCATGATTGACAAGGATGGCGCCGCCGAGGGCAGCAGCATGCCTGACCACATTTTTCTGTTCCGGTTGTGCTTTTTACTTACAGAGAAATATAGTTTGGGCTTAAATTTTATCACTCAAGTTACTATATTGATACTCCAGAAAATATTTCCCAAAATGGCCGACTTTTTCAATTCCGTGTATGCATATTCAGAGTATAATGAGGACAATCTGGGATAACGCCCTGGGCCCATAGCTCCGTGGAAGGACCATGGCCAGGTTGCCCTCATTATAATGTTTCGTGCGGCAACACGTACTCACCTCCCTCCCGTTCCACCCGGCAAAAGTCTCCGGGCAGAGAGCTTTCCTGGAACTACACTGCCGGCAGTACAGGATGGCAGGACAGCTACAGGGGAGCTCCTGTCACCAGCGTGATGTCATCATCAGTGGACACCAGCACGTACGCGCAGCAAGAAGCATGTGGAGCCATAGGGGAACGGGAGTGACTATGTGTTTTTGTTTTTTTTATGTATATGTCTGTGGTATGTGTGAGGTTCAGAGTATATATAGGAGGCTATGTGAGGGCTCATGCTGTATATAGGAGGCTATGTGAGGGCTCATACTGTATACAGGAGGCTATTTGAGGGCTCATACTGTATATAGGAGGCTATGTGAGGGCTCATGCTGTATATAGGAGGCTATGTGAGGGCTCATAATTCATATAGGGGGCTATGTGAGGGCTCATGCTGTATATAGGAGGCTATGTGAGGGCTCATACTGTATACAGGAGGCTATGTGAGGGCTCAGACTATATATAGGAGGCTATGTGAGGGCTCATACTGTATATAGGAGGCTATGTGAGGGCTCATGCTGTATATAGGAGGCTATGTGAGGGCTCATACTGTATACAGGAGGCTATGTGAGGGCTCAGACTATATATAGGAGGCTATGTGAGGGCTCATACTGTATATAGGAGGCTATGTGAGGGCTCATGCTGTATATATGAGGCTATGTGAGGGCTCATACTGTATACAGGAGGCTATGTGAGGGCTCAGACTATATATAGGAGGCTATGTGAGGGCTCATACTGTATATAGGAGGCTATGTGAGGGCTCATGCTGTATATAGGAGGCTATGTGAGGGCTCATACTGTATACAGGAGGCTATGTGAGGGCTCAGACTATATATAGGAGGCTATGTGAGGGCTCATACTGTATATAGGAGGCTATGTGAGGGCTCATGCTGTATATAGGAGGCTATGTGAGGGCTCATGCTGTATATAGGAGGCTATGTGAGGGCTCATACTGTATACAGGAGGCTATGTGAGGGCTCAGACTATATATAGGAGGCTATGTGAGGGCTCATGCTGTATATAGGAGGCTATGTGAGGGCTCATACTGCATACAGGAGGCTATGTGAGGGCTCAGACTATATATAGGAGGCTATGTGAGGGCTCATACTGTATATAGGAGGCTATGTGAGGGCTCATGCTGTATATAGGGGCTATGTGGTGGCTCATGCTGTATATGAGAGTCTACGTGGGGACTCATGCTATATATAGGGTCTATATGGTGGCTCATTCTGTATATAGGAGGCTGGGTGGTAGTTCCTGCAGTCTATAGGGGCAATGTGTGAGCTTTTACTGTATATAGGGGCTATGTTGGGGCTCATGCTGGATATAAGAGGCAATGTGGAGGCTCATACTGTATAGGGGCTATGTTGGGGCTCATGCTATATATAGGAGTTTATGTGAGGCTCATACAGTATATTGGGGCTATGTTGGGGCTCATACTGTATATAGGAGGATAAAGAAAATAAGTTTTACCCAGCTCACCTACTTCAATGGAAGCCCAGATGCCATGGATCGTGCACGAGAAAAAAAGGTCAGCAAGTCCTTGTAGAAGTAGTAGAAGGAAGAGTTTACCAGCACTCAGGTCCAGGCAGAAAATTTCTTTAAAATGAAGATTCTTTATTCACATATTCTTAAAAAGTCCATACTATGGTAATCAAGCCCATGTTAGACAAATTTTCTGCCTGGACCTGCGTGCTGGTAAACTCTACCTTCTACTGTATATAGGAGGCTATGTAAGGGACCATAATGTATATAGGGGCTAAGTGAGGGCTCATGCTGTATATAAGAGGCTATGTGGAGGCTCATACTGTATATATGAGCTATGTGGTGACTCTTGCTGTATATAGGGGCTGGGTGGGAACTCCTGCTGCCTATAGGGGCTATGCTTGGGCTCCTGCTGTGTAGAGGAGGCTATGTGGGGCTCATACTGTATATAGGGGCTATGTTTGGGCTCGTGTTGTGTATAGGAGGCTACGTGGGGCTTATACTGTATATAGGGGCTATGTTGGGGCAAATGCTGTGCATAGGGGCTATGTTTGGGCTCTTGTTATGTATAGGAGGCTATGTGGGGCTCATACTGTA
Organism: Anomaloglossus baeobatrachus; assembly: GCF_048569485.1. Lineage (NCBI taxonomy): Eukaryota > Metazoa > Chordata > Amphibia > Anura > Aromobatidae > Anomaloglossus > Anomaloglossus baeobatrachus. The sequence goes on along the minus strand of NC_134363.1, from coordinate 35,549,900 downwards.
TATTGGGGCTATGTTGGGGCTCATGCTGTATATAGGGGCTATGTTTGGACTCTTCCTGTGTATAGGGGCTATTTGTGGGCTCCTGCTGTGTTTAGGAGGCTATGTGGGGCTCATACTGCATATAGGGGCTATGTTGAGGTTCATGCTGTAGTTAGAAGTCTATGTGGGTCTCATGCTGTATATAGAGACTATGTGGGGGCTCATGATGTACATAGGAGGCTATATGGAGGCTCATGATATATATACAGTATATAGGAGTCTATGTGGAGGCTCGTACTGTTATTAGGGGCTACATGGGAGTTACTAAAGTCCGCTATTTTCGGAAATATTTTCTGGAGTGTTTCTATTTTTGTGTTGTACCTATTGGGGCCAGTGGTTTGGGGATTGCAGACGTGCACACATGTGGATCTTTTTTTATGTTTTTACTCGTGGTCTAGATAGAAATATGTGAAATAAATGAGGCTCCTGATTTCATCTGCATCCAGGGGGAGCAAATATGAGAGTGTTTTGCATGTGAGGGGCTCTCTCCATTCACTTTTATGGAAGTTACACATACACCAAAGCCCCGGTCAGCTTGACCTCAGGGGGCCCATCCATGTTCTGGGGTCCGGCATCTAACCTGGGACAACTCCTTTAATCTACATCTGCTATCTAAATAACATCTACACATACATTTCCAAAAAGTTGCAGACGACATCACATTTCTCTTGCTTCCGTGCTTCCTTTCTGTAACCGGTTCCTCCATCTCGCTAATTCTCGACCTTGTTCCCGGAGAATGAGTAGGAGGACATTTCTGTAAGGTATTTAAAGTAATCCTGATTACAGCCGCGTGCTCACCTGCGAGCCCTCACACCTGAGATTATAAACTCATTTGAGGTCATGCTCGGAATAATTGGAAGGGTCAGGCACACAGCGGGGGCCGTGCAAACACCGAATATCTGCTCCTTGCTCTCCGATAACTCATCATAAGTCCTCCTTATTTCCACCAGTAATTGTGAGCCATGAACTTCATTAGCTCCTTCTCTTTTCAAGGATCTTTTGGATTGCACCCATTAACTGTGCATCTATGTCAACTCTTTAAGGGCTAGTTCAGATGGCCGAATGGTCAGTCACTGATCCAACCAACCAAGGGTCCATGTGTGGCCTCTCCTGACATCGCAATCCGTACTTGGACCATGTTTCAAAGACATCGGCCTTACTGAGGTAGTTGTAACTGACTAAGGCAACTTACAGACACTAGAACCCCTCTCCCATCCCATTTCATCTGGTAAAACCCTAAACATGCAATAGAACCCTGATTTAAAGGGATTTTCCCATTTTTCCAGATGGACATTTTTGGATAGTGCTCGTAAAAATAAGTACTTTTGCAATTTACTGCTTATTAAAATGTGCAGCCATTCTTGAGATATTAACACTTATATTTTGTTTCCAGCTCGTTACCGAGGAGACCGACCACCACTGCTGTTTAGTCTAGTTTATAATTTTGGTTACCTAGGAGACTCGTCACCTGTGCTGTCTAGTTTATAAGCCCTGAGCTGAAGCTAACCGTGATTAGGAGGTAACAACTTACTCCAATGATCCTCACCATCGTTATAACTGTGTTTACAAGATCAATAGAAAACAGATTGAAAGCACTGTGCATGTTCAGGGGTGGTCGGTCTCCGAGGGAACCAAAGACAAAATTGTTAATATCTGGAGAACGGCTGAAAATTTTAACACGCAGTAAATTGCAAAATCGATTGTATTTATGAGCACTATCCGACAATACCCATTATTGAAAATGGAAAAAAACCCTTTAAGGCAGTCTAATACTGGTCCTAAAATCGTAATTTTGGAACATCATTTCTAAGAACTGTGCGGGAACAGTATGAGTAAATTGGGCGTTACCATTTTTCTTGATAAAGGCATGAGTTTATCAGCACTAATCGGATAGGGTCAAAGGGGCAGTGCGTTCATAAATTTCCAGGAGGAGTAACAGAGGAATGTAACAACAAAGAGTTATAAAATGATTTACTAGATTAGTCACGTCTGGAGAGCGGGACAGGTCCTCTTTGCTCGGCACACAATGTATTTCCAGAGCAGATGCCACTTATATGGAAGAGTGGATGTGCTGTAAGCCATTAGATGCCAGGTTGCCCATCCGTCACCGCCCCTCTGCAGGGAGCCTATCTCCTAACATATGTCTCTCTGCTGCTTTTGTTGTCTCGCTGCAGCTCAGCGTGCCGCTCATTCTGGATATGAAAGGTCATATGCACAATGGCTCAGACAATGGCATTCTGTCTTATGGAGGAGATGCAGCACTTTGTTATCCAGGCTGCAGAATGCCGCGTGCTCCGCAGGGCTTTATTAATTACTGGGACCAGTGCGTACCCGGCTTTCCAAGCTAATAACTCTACTTCATGGCAGAATGCCCTTTATGCACTATATTCTAGCAGACATCAGAGTTAGGAAAAGATGGGCAGCAACCATTCTGACCAAGCTTGCAACAGATTGCTTAAAGGGGTGTCCAGGAAGGTTGCATATTTCGGATCAGCGATACTCCTCCATACTCAGTGCTGCGTCCCCCGCTGGTTTGCAGGTGTCAACATCCGATGCTGCATCACATAAGCACCACTGATTGGCTGCAGTGTTTATATTTTGTCTCCAATCAGGCGCAAGACCCCATGGACCAGTTTAGAAAACAGAGCTGAATAAGAAGGAGCGGCGCTTGGAGGTATCAATTCAAGATTACCATAGAAAGGGGGTTAAATGTAAATGCTGTAGTCGATCAGTGGCCGCTCAGACAAAATTTGAGCACTCCAGACAATCAGTGGCCATTCAGATAAAATGTGATTGCTGCAGCTAATCAGTGGCAGCTCAGATAAAATGTGAGTGCTGCAGCTAATCAGTGGCAGCTCAGATAAAATGTGAGTGCTGCAGCTAATCAGTTGCAGCTCAGATAAAATGTCAGCACTGCAGCCAATCGGTGGCTACTCAAAATGTGAGCACTGAAGCTAATCAGTGGCCAATCAGATAAAATGTGAGCGCTGCAGCCAATCAGTGGCTACTCAAAATGTGAGTTCCATAGATGATCAGTGGCCGCTCAGACAAAATGTGAATTTTGCAGCTGATCAGCGGCCAGTCAAATAAAATGTGAACACTCCAGACAATAAGTGGCTGCTCAGATAAAATGTCAGCACTGCAGTCAATCAGTGGCTACTCAAAATGTAAGCGTCCCAGCCAAGTGGCTATTCAAACTTTGAGCACTGCAGCCAATCAGAGGCCACTCAGATAAAATGTGAGTTCTGCAGCCAATCAGTGGTTACTAAAAATGTGAGCACTGCAGCCAATCAATGGCTTGTCAGACAAAATGTGAGGGTTGCAGTTGATCACTAGCCACTAAGACAAAATTGATCATTGTCCACTCAACAAAAAGTGTACACTGCAGCAGCCAATCAGTGCCTACGCAGACAAATTGGAAAGACTGCAGCCAATCAGTGTCTGCTCAGGAGAAAAGAGAGCGCAGCAGCCCATCAGTTTCTGCTAATGCAAAATGTGATTTCTGCAGCTAAATCTGTGGCTTCTCAGACAAATTAGGAATACTGCAGTCGATCAGTGGCTGCTCCGACAAAATGCGCATGCTGCAGCCAAACAGTGGTCACGGACATTAGACTGTTTGGCCAAACTCGTCTACACTTTCCTATTAAGGCGATACAAAATATTAAAAAGTATAGATAATAAACCACATCTTTGGCACTGCTATGTAGAAGTAATTTACTGTACAGTTTTGGAACCTTCTTATTTCCCAGGTTTGGTCTTTTTAGCGCTAACGTTCCGGAGCTTCTGTCAGTGGGCTCCGCCCCTAGTTCTTTATCTTCTCCCCATAAAGCCAGTCATGGTTGAGAAGTTAAAGAAAACCTCCCGCTGATCATCTTGAGGCATCGTCTTTATTATGCAAATTGTGACCTTTCTCAAAAACTTGTGCTGATTGCAGCTATTTTTCTATTTCTGCCACCCGTTAGATACCAGGGGATTTGCATGTGCGTGAATCATTGGTGATTGTCTTGAATTAGTGCGCCGAGCAGACGGAGATCCCACCTTAGCCAGACGCAAATGTACCATGTGATCGGTGCCAAAAATTACTACAGAACATAGGGAGAGGGGAACAGGGTCACCTCCCGCCACTCACCTGATCCCTTCACTCCCTGACATCACTATACGCGTCATTCTCCCCATCGCCAATCATGTGCCTAGGCCCTCACTTGCCCTGAACGCACCCTGGCTAGTGAGAAGGCAGGCAAGAGCACTAGTCTCACCTCTGCAATAATACATCACAAGGGAAGGGAGACAGACAGGGGAAAATAGACACAAAAAAGAAAACATGTCAAGCTCCTCCAATGCAGCTAAACACCACAGTGTAACGCCTGCCTGGATCAACAGACTCAGGTGGGATGTAATGGACAGACTAGAGGGAAGCCACTCACCAAGCAGGACCCACAGAACCCTGAAACTCTGAAACCCCTATACAGGAATTTGGAATTACACAGGGCCTTGGAGATCACTACCTGTGGAAGGCTGAAGTCCGATGAGAGTAGTAGTCAGGCAGGGTCAAACCAGGAATTGCGGAACAGGGACAGAATCGGCAGGCAAGGACGTAATCAGAAAATGTAGCAGAGGTCAAATCCGGATCGGGCAGCAAGGTACAAAAACAGCAGGCAGAAGGGTAGTCAGAAAACACGCAGAAGTCAGCACACAGGAATCACAAAACAGAATAGGGTGGACCAGGAGCCAGGAAATCAGAACTATCTCTGGCAGAGGTCAGCAGACAGGAGGGGAACTAAGAAGGGTGTGGTGTCTTCCCATTGGCTGTAGCTGGACGCTGGCAACTTCAGCTGGAAGACACACACCACCCACAGTCAGCCAGCGGTACTGCAGATCCCAAGATAACCCAGCCCAGTGAATGATCGGAGCCTGCGCCCACCGGTGCCGCTGGCATCGACTCCTCTCCCATCACCAGCACCATCCACGGCAGGAACACGGCGTCGCCTGGCGATCGGAGCAGAAGTCGCTGGAGCGGATTCCGGTGGTGACATAACACTCAGCTGCAATTGTCATGACTCCTCAGCTTCTTCCAGAGACAGGCTCCTTCTAAAGTGGTCAGCATAAGAATGAAGGTTCTATCCTCTGCGTCAGATGGTAAGACACATGAATTTTTATGGTGAAGGGCAGTGATCACAAAAGAGCTGCAACTGAAATTAAGGCTACGAAGAACAGCCAGACAGGAAAGAGGCCTTAACTCCTACAGTAGTAAACGAAAGTAGATGTAACTGAAATACAAGTAGTGGATCTGCGAGCAATAAGGCTCTGTCACCTTCTGATCCCAACTTGCCAGAGGTCTTCTCAAAGTGGGACACCCCCATGACAACTCCTCAGATACTTTCTCCTTGTGCTAACTTATGGTTTCCAAGTGTCTACTTCTAGACTGACAACTGATGGCCATTCAGATGCTACTCACAACGTATGTATAACTGATGGCCCTTTCATCTTCTGCTTCTGGTGCTGACAAATAAAGGCTTTTTGGGTCCATACTCCAGATGTTTCTCCAGATGTCTACTTCTGGTGCTGACAATTATGGTTCTCCGGTTGCCCACACCTTGCGCTTACAACTGATGGCTCTCAAGGTGTCTTCCTCAATTGCTGACAACTGGAGGCTGTCAAGGTGCCAACTCCTAGTACTGACAACTGATGGTTCTCCAGTGTCTGCTCCAGATGCTTATAACTGATGGCTCGCCAAATGCTTTCCCCTGGCGCTAATTTTTAATTTTTATCCAAATGTCTACTTCTTGTGCAACAAATTATGATTTGTCCTTGTCTACTCCAGGTGCTTATAACTGATGACATTAATGGTGTCTTGTCCTAATGCTGACCCTTGATAGCCATTCCAATGACTACTTCTGGTGATGACAAGCGATGGCCTTTCCAATGTCTGATTCTGGTGCTGACAACTGATGGCTCTCCAGGTGCCTTCTGGTGCTGATTACTGTTGGTTCGCCAGGATTCTACTCATACTGCTTTTAACTGATGAGTCTTCAAGTGTTTTCCCCTGATGCTTACAACTGATGGCTGTCCAGGTGCCGACTCCTAGTGCTGACACCTGATGGCTCTCCAATGTCTACTCCAGATTCTTATAACTAGTGGCTCTCAATGTACTTTCCCCTGGTGCTAACTAATGTTTTTCCAGATGTTTACTTTTGGTGCTGATAAGTAATGGTTATCTGGGTGACAATTCCTTGTGCTTACAACTGATTGCCCTTCCAATGACTCTCCAGGTGCCTTCTGGTGCTGATTACTGATGGTTCTCCAGAATTTTACTCCTACTGCTTTTAACTGATGAGTCTTCAAGTGTTTTCCCCTGATGCATACAATTGATGACTCTCCAGGTGCCAACTCTTAATACTGACTACTGATGGCTCTCCAGTGTCTACCCCAGGTGCTTACAACTGATGGCTTTCCAGATGCCTTCTTCTGGTATTGACAACTGATGGCTCTCAAGGTGTCTTCCTTGTGCACTGACAACTCCAGAGTTCTCCAGAATTCTACTCAGGCGTATAACTGAGGGCTCCCCAGGTGTCTTTCCCTAGTGTGGACAACCGATGGCTCTCCTGGTGGCAACTCCTAGTACTGACAACTGATGGTTCTCCAGTGTCTAGTCCAGAAGCTAAGAGATGAAGGCTCTTTAAGTGTCCTCTCCTGGTGCTGACCACTGATGGGACCTTCCGATGTCTCTTAATACTGACTACTGATAGCTCTCCAGTGTCTACGCCAGGTGGTTATAACTGAAGGCTTTCCAGATACCTTCTTCTGGTGCTGACAACTGATGGTTTGCCAAATATCTTCCTTCAGCACTGACAACTGATGGTTCTCCAAGATTCTACTCAGGCTTATAACTGATGGCACCCCAGTTGTCTTCCCCTAATGTGAGCCAATGATGGCTGTCCAGGTGTCGACTAATAGATCTGACAACTGATGGTTCTCCAGTGTCTACTCCAGACGCTTAGAGCTGAAGCTCTTTAGACTCTGTCCTCTCCTAGTGTTGACAACTGATGGCCCTTCTGATGTCTACATCTGGTGCTAACAACAGATTTTTCTCTAGGATTATACTTATAGTGCTTAGAACTGATGGGTCTTCAATTGTCTTCCCCAATTGCCTACAACTAATAACTCTCCAGGTGCAAACTCTTAGTACTGACAACTGATGATTCTCCAGTGTCTACCCCAGTCACTTAGAACTGCTGGCTCTTTAGGTGTTCTCCCCTGGTGCTAACAACTGATGGCCCTTCTGATTTCTACTTCTGGAGCTAACAACTGATTTTTCTCTAGGATTCTACTTCTAGTGTTTATAGCTGATGGGTCTTCAAGTGTCTCCCCCAATTGCTAACGACCATCCTAGTACTGACAACTGATGATTCTCCAGTGTTTACTCCAGATGCTTTGAACTGATGGCTCTCTGATGTCTACCTCTGTTGTCTAAAGTTGGATGTACCAAGTGTCTTTTAATGGTGCCCATAGTTGATAAGGGTCCATGGGTCTTCTCCAGGTGTCTACAACTAGTGGTTCTCGAGATAACTACTTTTTGAATCTACAATTGAGATGTGTCTAGATCAAAGATCTGGAGTGTGACCATGAAACACAACAATTAAGCCTTTGGATAGGTGCCGATGCTTGACTAAATTAAATCAGATGTCATTCAACATCTTTGCTTAGCTCGGAGACACTCTCCATGTAGACTGTCATGGTCACCATTAGTGGAAATCTCCTACATACATTATATTCTGTAACACCCATATCCGGTGGCTTGGAGTGACATATGATGCTATTAGATGAAAAGCCCCTTGTCATCGGCTTTGTAGACATCACACAGGCAGAAGGTTTAGCCTCACATTGTTTTTCAGTAAAATACTTTGCGATGAATGAAATGTGAGTGATGGAAAGAGACGTTCCGCGGCGAGGGTGGGTGTATCTGAACAGAAGCTGATACATCATGAATCACGCTGCTTATCAGACCCGGTAATTGTGACACAGCAACAAATCCCATGTATTATTAAAGGCGAGACATGGTCTGTAGTAGACGATAACGAGAGGCTAAATCATTTATGAAATAGGCCAACAGCGGGCGCAGGAAGGAGCAAGGTGAGGATGGCTCATCGCCCAGATGACTGACTCTTAAAAATGGAAATCCAATTTTATATAGCAGACATAGACCTAAAAGGGACTTTTTATGAAGGAAACCCTTCTCATTCAACATTCAACTAACCAGTCATAATCTCCAGGATCACATCTAAAGCCTTTAGGATCCTTACATGTCAGGGGTGTCACGGTTACAGACAGTCCTGTGGTGTCTGGCTTTAGAAGGTCAAAGCATTTGGTTGTGCAAACTGCTCCCTGACCTTCTAGTATTCCTGCTTGGTGTATTTGGTATCCTGTGTATCTCCTCTGCTTGGTTTTCATCCCTTTCCCTTTAGGATCCTGCATAGTTCCTCACCTTTTCAGTCGTTTTTCATCAGCACTTCACTTGGTGTCTATATACCCTCATTTCCCCTTACTCTGGGCTGGTGATAGATCTGATACCCGTAACAAGTCTTCAGTCCAAGCAGTTGGCTTGCATACATCTGGAGAAACTTTGATGTGGTTGCAGTTCCTCTCCCTGGGTCATCAGGAGATACATTATTTGTTTACTTTCCCCTTGTTTTTTATCCTTGTGTCTTCATTAGAGCTTAGTGGGGTTGACTAAGAGCTCATCCCATCCGCTTTCTACCGAGGGCTTACTTCAGGGTCGGCCAGAGTCAGGTATTCTGCTTGGTGTATAGGTGAAGAAGCTATCTAGGGTGGTGAGGGAAGCCAGGGCCCAGCGGTAGCCTTGGTCATGGGTCACAATCTCCCTTTTCCCTACACATAGGGATTCCCTTCGCTTTCGCCATTCGCTGTGACAAGGGGATTGGATGACTGCTCAACAGCACTTGGCTCTTGTCATAACACCAAAAGACTTTACTGGGTAGGTTAGCAAGCAAAGCCACCTCTCCATTGCTGACCTCCAATAACTGAAGGTCCTGGATATATGCTACAGTGCTGGCCAAAAGTATTGGCACCCCTGCAATTCTGTCAGAGAATACTCAGTTTCTGCTTGAGAATGATTGCAATCACACATTCTTTGGTATTATTATCTTCATTTTTTTTGCTTGCAATGAAAAAACACAAAAGAGAATGAAACAAAAATCAAATCATTGATCATTTCACACAAAACTCCAAAAATGGGCCAGACAAAAGTATTGGCACCCTTAGCCTAATACTTGGTTGCACAACCTTTAGCCAAAATAACAGCGAACAACCGCTTCCGGTAACCATCAATGAGTTTCTTACAATGCTCGGCTGGAATTTTAGACCATTCTTCTTTGGCAAACTGCTCCAGGTCCCTGAGATGTGAAGGTGGCCTTCTCCAAACTGCCATTGTGAGATCTCTCCACAGGTGTTCTATGGGGTTCAGATCTGGAGTCATTGCTGGCCACTTTAGTAGTCTCCAGTGCTTTCTATAAAACCATTTCCTAGTGCTTTTTGAAGTGTGTTTTGGGTCATTGTCCTGCTGGAAGACCCATGACCTCTGAGGGAGACCCAGCTTTCTCACACTGGGCCCTACATTATGCTGCAAAATTTGTTGGTAGTCTTCAGACTTCATAATGCCATGTACACGATCAAGCAGTCCAGTGCCAGAGACAGCAAAGCAACCCCAAAACATCAGGGAACCTCCGCCATGTTTGACTGTAGGGACCATGTTCTTTTCTTTGAATGCCTCTTTTTTTCCCTGTAAACTCTATGTTGATGGCTTTTCCCAAAAAGCTCTACTTTTGTCTCATCTGACCAGAGAACATTCTTCCAAAACGTTTTAGGCTTTCTCAGGTAAGTTTTGGCAAACTCCAGCCTGGTTTTTTAAGTCTCGGGGTCAGAAGTGGGGTCTTCCTGGGTATCCTACCATACAGTCCCTTTTCATTCAGACGCCGACGGATAGTACGGGGTGACACTGTTGTACCCTCGGACTGCGGTTCAGCTTGAACTTGTTTGGATGTTAGTCGAGGTTCTTTATCCACCATCCGCACAATCTTGCGTTGAAATCTCTCGTCAATTTTTCTTTTCCCTCCACATCTAGGGAGGTTAGCCACAGTGCCATGGGCTTTACACTTCTTGATGACACTGCGCACCGTAGACACAGGAACTTTCAGGTCTTAGGAGATGGACTTGTAGCCTTGAGATTGCTCATGCTTCCTCACAATTTGGGTTCTCAAGTCCTCAGACAGTTCTTTGGTCTTCTTTCTTTTCTCCATGCTCAATGTGGTCCACACAAGGACACAGGACAGAGGTTGAGTCAACTTTACTCCATGTCACCTGCTGCAAGTGTGACGCCCTGGGCAAGCCAGGGGTCACAGGTCATCACACCACCACACCCTACATCCCAGTTAGGAACACCAAGGCTACTAAAATCCTTGTTGCCTTCCTCCAGGAGCTGGTGTCCACACCAGGGGGTGGGCCAGGCGGTGGGCTCCGCCCACCGAGGAGTACACAGCCCTGGAGGTGGGAGGAACCAGGCAGTCAGCTCAGGGAAGAGCTTGAGAACAGTGAGGGAAGTGGAGGAGTAAACAGTGAAGTGGTAGAGGAGCTAAGTGAAGTGAAAGTGAAGTAGTAGTGGAGCAAAGAAGAAAAGGAGTAAAAGTGAGAGTAGAAAAGCCTGAAGTTAGTCCAGCTGTGTGCAGGACAGAGTCAGCAAGGTCAGCAACGGCGGTGACCGTCTGGAGGGGGACTGCTCGAAGGTTGCTGGAAGGACCGCGGACGGGTAGTGGCCCGGCGGTCTGGAGCAGTATACGAAGAACAGTCAGCACCAGGGCAGGGGCCTCTCGGACTCCGGCAAGGCTAGGAGTCGTCATAATTTGCCAAATCCGTCAGTGAAGGGGACGTCTGTCTCCAAACAACCAAGTCCAGATTGAAGGCAACAGTCCGACCGTAACGGAGAGACACCGCCACCGCCAGGGCACCAGTCTCTCAGGGCCAGCGCCTGCGGGCAAAGTAGGGCTCCTCCGGCCCATATCCAAGCCGGGGAGCGGGTTTCCGGTGGGAACCCATCGCTACCAACACAGAAACATTAGGTGCAGGACAAAGGGACATCACCGTCACCTACTGGGAGAGCAAGTGCAGCCGTCCGTGGGAACCGTCTTTCCAGCCGTGTGGTTTACCGAAAAACTGTGTCAACGTCTCAGGCTGAGTGAGTACCACAGTGCCGCAAGGCACAGCGCTGCCCCCGCGTCCCTGCACCCCGCCAAGCCCTGCATCACCCACCTCATCACTGGGCCCCGGGATCACCAACCCCTACCCACGGAGGGGCAACACAACAACTGGCTGCTCCATACCATCCCTCCCGGGATCCCCATACAGAGCAGCGGTGGTGTCCACAAATCACCACAACCGTGGGTGGCGTCACGGACAATAACCAATCCCTATACCCAAAACACCCCTTTCACTCACGGGCGAGGAGCGCCGCTAGAGTCCCCGGGATCCGGCCCATCGCTCGAGCCACCGAGCAGCAGCAGGCCGCAGCAGCCGCGGCAGCCGGACCCGAGCAGCAGTGGGAGAGCGCGGCGTCCCCTCCTCCGCCCGCGACACAAGTGTGATTTATTATTGCCAGCACCTGTTAGGTGCCACAGGTAAGTTACAGGGGCTATTATTACACAAATTGGAGAAACATCACAGGATTTTTCAAACAGTGCCAATACTTTTATCCACCCCCTTTTTATGTTTGGTGTGGAATTATATCCAATTTGGCTTTATGACAATTTTTTCATTTTTTTTCATTGAAGACAAATTAAATGAAGATAATAATACCAAAGAATTTGTGATTACAATCATCTTCAGGAAGAAACTGAGTATTATCTGACAGAATTGCAGGGGTGCCAATACTTTTGGCCAGCACTGTATAAGCACTTACAGGGGTTGTCCAGCTAAATACATTTATCAGCTATTCACAGTCTACACAGACTAACTAGTTGGACCTGATCACAGGAGTCCCAAAGTCTTATCAAAGAGTTTTCATTAGAATTGAACTATTACAAAAGTTTTGTACCACTTTTGCCTTTTTTAGGTCAGTCCTGGTCAATTCTGCCCACTTGATGATACCTTTGCATGCCCTTCTGCTCCCCCACCTTCACAATGACCTTTGCACACGCTCATTAGATGCTTCAATCCAAATGATAGGGTGAAAGCCTATTCAACGCTGCTAATTACGAGTGTTATTTCCTGAAACAACAGGAAATTAGAGTCTCAAAACGCCCCAGTGGCCATTGTGAGAATTTCAATATGATATTTTTAATACAGATTGTGATATCGCAAAAAATAAAAAAATAATCCCAAAATTGGAATTTAACAATAAGTTATATTCTGATGATATTGCTTTTAATTAGCACAAGCTCTGTTCCCTGATTGTGATGCATAATTGTCCAGTCTCTCAGATCGAGATAAATCTGAATGGGTTCATTCTTCCCAAAAATAATAAGTTATTATAGTCTTTGTTTCCACCAGAAAGCCATCAATTCATTTGTACTGATGCCGACAAATCAGAAAAGGCTTCATGTCTTGATGTTTTTGAAGTTGAGAAGAAAGAGATATTACAAAGTAGCCAGAAATTAAAATATATCCATCGTTCTACTATAAGTTCTAATGATATGACAATTACAGCTCTCCATAGAACATTAAGAGCACCAACTGTCATCTCCTATCTCAGTAATGGGAAAATCTTTATTCACTGAAAACAGATTTTATCTGTGAATTGAGAACTTTGAGAATGAAAGCCTTTCATAAGACCCTCCAAGAGCAAACAGGGGCTACCAAGAGTCTCACAAGCTGGAAGACCTGGCAAATTCCTTGTTTTATGAATATAAACATTCTCACACACGAGTAACGGAAAAGGGGAGGACCTCCTAAAGGGAGAATATGCGCCTGCACCCAACTGGTTCCTGTACGAACTAGAAAGACCCTAGCCACACAGCTAACAACACCACTTCGGACCTGACTTCCTCAAAGGCCGTCAAGGGGTTTCTCGTACCTCCTGAAAGACCAGAGAGAAGGCCATAACACACTGACAACAAGTGGAAGACACAAAGCTGTTGAAGGGTTTCTCGTACCTCCTGAAGGACCAGAGAGAAAGCTGAAACACACTGCCAACTAGTGGAAGACACAAAGCTGTAGAGGGGTTTCTTGTACCTTCTGAAGGACCAGAGAGAAGGCCGCAACACACTGCCAACAAGTGGAAGACACAAAGTTGTTGTGCGTTTTCTTGTACCTACTGAAGGACCAGAGAGGAGGCCAAAATACACTGCCAACAAGTAGAAGACACAAAGCTGTTGAGGGTTTTCTCGTACCTACTGAAGGACCAGAGAGAAGGCCGCAACACACTGCCAACAAGTGGAAGACACAAAGCTATTGAGGGGTTTCTTGTACCTCCTGAAGGACCAGAGAGAAGGCCGCAACACACTGTCAACAAGTGGAAGACACAAAGCTGTTGAAGGGTTTCTCATACCTCCTAAAGGACCAGAGAGAAGGCCACAACACACTGTCAACAAGTGGAAGACATAAAATTGTTGTGGGTTTTCTCGTACCTACTGAAGGACCAGAGAGGAGGCCACAACACACTGCCAACAAGTGGAAGACACAAAGCTGTTGAGGGTTTTCTCGTACCTACTGAAGGACCAGAGAGAAGGCCGCAACACACTGCCAGCAAGTGGAAGACACAAAGCTGTTGAGGGGTTTCTCATACCTCCTGAAGGACCAGAGAGGAGGCCGCAACACACTGCCAACAAGTGGAAGACACAAAGCTGTTGAAAGGTTTCTCATTCCTCCTGAAGGACTAGAGAGAAGGCCACAACACACTGCCAACAAGTGGAAGACACAACTCTGTTGAGGGGTTTCTTGTACCTCCTGAAGGACCAGAGAGGAGGCCACAACATACTGCCAACAAGTGGAAGATACAAAAACCCAGAATGAGAGAAATAAAATACGTTCATATAAGGTGAAAAGTGGCACCCATGTGGGTATGGACCCACTGTGCCACTGTGTCAAGTTTACCTTGAAGGGATGTGACTAAGTGCCTATCGAGTATTCACCAGAGCCTCTGATGGTAAGATTGGACTTGGCTTCTGTTAGACACCAGGTACCACTTCAGGCAGTCCCCGGACTAAAGCAGGTGTGGGCCTCAGAGTAACCGGTAGGACTGGATCAGGATGACAAGCAAAGTGGATACAAGTACCTGTTCAGACCAGACAGTTGGTTCTGACCGCACGGCTGGAATGGGATGCTGGCTGACAGGTCAGGTATGGGTTTTAGGCAGGCAGGTCAAGTTCGAGTTCAGGCAGGCAGGACAGATATGGGTTTAGGCTGGCAGGATACTGGTTCAGGAATCTGACAACTTACTAGCAGACACAAGACTGGCTAGATTCATTGTTGTTCAGGCATCTCCCAAAGGTGGAGGATGCCTTAAGTACCTAGAGTCTCTCAGCCATAGGCTGGAGGCATTTCCAGTTTAAGCATGCTGCCCCTTTAAAAGGCAGGGAGCATGCGCATCTTAAGCTATCTACCAGGGGACCTGTGGAGCATGCTCAGGACCTGGAAGCCAGAAGACAGAGGACACCGGGAAGGGCCACTCTGAATAGAGGTGAAGGCATCAGCATCCATGCTGAGGGGAGGAAGAGGGACGCCGGTGTTACAAAAGGAATAATTGCTGGGAAGGAAAACTCAAAGCAGGAACTCAACAGGTGTTTACCAAAAGGTAGACTCCTAAGCTGAAGGGCTGGAACTCCTAGAAACAAGTCCACCTAGAGGTACAACCAGCAAGGAAGTACAGTTAAAGGTGAACATATGTGATTTTGGAATATGGGCGGTTGTGTATCATGTTGTGTAGGTTCGTATTTTAGGCGTGGTTCACTTTCCATTCTGTGTATTCCTTGTGTGTACATTGTATTGTCTGTAGGTAATCACCCCCTGTAGTGTTTCTATCCCTAAGTCTGGGGGAGGGGGGCCTGAGATCCACCTAAACTCTCTGCTTACCTGAAGAATTAGTCAGTCAGGCTGGGAAGGAGAAGAGAGAAGGATTGATCCTCTGAGGGAGAAGCTAACACCCCAGAGAGACTGTGAGAAACCCCGATTTCCCTGGAAAAGGACTGCTGGATGATTGTGACTCATCCCCAGGACGTTTATTGCTTACTGAACTATATTCGTGTTTCTGCACTACTTTACCCTCTGTGGGGTGGATTATTTGATGGACATTCTGGATTGTTTGGAATAAATATTCTTTGGATGTCTCTCGCTTTGTTGATTGTGTGATATCGGAGAAGGACCCCGTCACAACATATATAACCCAACCCAGAATGTGATGAGGAGGACCAAAATGGGAAAATGAAAAACACCTGGAGAGGACTGAACCAAGAAGGGAGGACAAAGATAATAAGAACCATCAGCATTTGAACAGGGAAGAAAAGCGAATAACCCAGCAGACAGAGGAACTGACCATGAAACAACAGGCCACCGGATCTCATACCCAAACCGAACCATGAGACTTATATGATACAAATAACCTGTTTGTTTTAAAGGGGTGCTACAGAGAAATCAACACTTGCTACCACCTTCCTCTACTGATTACAACAGGTGTTTTTGTTCGTGCGACAATAAGCAAGTGCTAATCTGGCAGCAGCTTAATATCTTTTCCCCATTGAATATAACCCATGCTTGGCCAGAATGAAATGAGTGCGGGCTACAAGGGGGTACATCGTCTTGCCAAACACTCAGTTCTCTAAGGCTTTTTTTTCGCTTTAATATTCTCTTTATGAACCAGGAGGATCAGGATGAGCGGCAGGAAATAAATCAATGAACTTCAAAAGGTTTCTCCGGACCAGCTGGAGATAAATAATATTATAATTCGGCATTTCAGCTTCTGTTACTTTATCGCCAACATCATATCAAATGCTAATCAGTGACATAAACAATCGGAGGAGCCGCAATAAACGCGACCGGACTCGTTATATTGTTATTACAGGCTCTGAAATTGGAAATGGAAATTAAGTAGCTGTGAATGGATAAAGGAGACGTGAACTTTGATGAATGTCTTTGAAGTTGTTTTTCTATTTTTATGCATTTGCAGGAAAATTATGTCTGCTCGAGGCAGAAGAGCGACAAAATAATAACAATATTCCATAAAGGCATCTATAAAATCTCATTTCCATCACATCGAGACTCAGAAAATAGTCACAAACCGGAAATTCTAATTATAAGCAACTACAGGCAAGAATTAATTTATCGTCTTGGCCAAATCAGTCAAATAAAAGTGTTAAAGGGGTGGTCCAGGAATTAGGAAATAAATATTAGAACCGTCTAACACCTGCCACCCCCATTGCAGCTCCCGAGGCCGCCAGGAGTGCACGTTTTACAGGGATGGAACAGCACAGCGCCACCCTCCGCATAGTGGCCATTCTCAGGTACTGCAACTCAGATCACATTGAGTTCAATAGAAGCAGAGCTGCAGTACCGAGAATGGCCACTGGGTAGTGTACAGAGCTGCAGTACCAAGAATGGCCACTGGGTAGTGTACAGAGCTGCAGTACCAAGAATGGCCACTGGGTAGTGTACAGAGCTGCAGTACCAAGAATGGCCACTGGGTAGTGTACAGAGCTGCAGAACCGAGAATGGCCACTGGGTAGTGTACAGAGCTGCAGTACCAAGAATGGCCACTGGGTAGTGTACAGAGCTGCAGTACCAAGAATGGCCACTGGGTAGTGTACAGAGCTGCAGTACCAAGAATGGTCACTAGGTAGTGTACAGAGCTGCAGTATCAAGAATGGCCACTGGGTAGTGTAAAGAGCTGCCATACCGAGAATGGCCACTGGGTTGTGTAAAGAGCTGTAGTACCAAGAATGACCACTGGGTAGTGTACAGAGCTGCAGTATCAAGAATGGCCACTGGGTAGTGTAAAGATCTGCAGTTTCAAGAATGGCCACTGGGTAGTGTACACAGCTGCAGTACCAAGAATGGCCACTGGGTAGTGTACAAGAGCTGCAGTACCAAGAATGGCCACTGGGTAGTGTACAAGAGCTGCAGTACCAAGAATGGCCATTGGGTAGTGTACAGAGCTGCAGTATCAAGAATGGCCACTGGGTAGGGTAAAGAGCTGCCGTTTGAAGAATGGCCACTTGGTAGTGTAAAGATCTGCAGTTTCAAGAATGGCCACTGGGTAGTGTACAGAGCTACAGTACCACGAAAGGCCACTGGGTAGTGTACAGAGCTGCAGTACCAAGAATGGCCACTGGGTAGGGTAAAGAGCTGCAGTACTGAAAATGGCCACTGGGTAGTGTACAGAGCTGCAGTACCACGAAAGGCCACTGGGTAGTGTACAGAGCTGCAGTACAAAGAATGGTCAATAGGTAGTGTACAGAGCTACAGTACCACGAAAGGCCACTGGGTAGTGTACAGAGCTGCAGTACCAAGAATGGCCACTGGGTAGTGTACAGAGCTGCAGTACTGAAAATGGCCACTGGGTAGTGTACAGAGCTGCAGTACCCCGAAAGGCCACTGGGTAGTGTACAGAGCTGCAGTACCAAGAATGGCCACTGGGTAGGGTAAAGAGCTGCCGTTTTAAGAATGGCCACTGGGTAGGGTAAAGATCTGCAGTTTCAAGAATGGCCACTGGGTAGTGTACAGAGCTGCAGTACCAAGAATGGCCACTGGGTAGTGTACAAGAGCTGCAGTACCAAGAATGGCCACTGGGTAGTGTACAAGAGCTGCAGTACCAAGAATGGCCACTGGGTAGTGTACAGAGCTGCAGTATCAAGAATGGCCACTGGGTAGTGTAAAGAGCTGCCGTACCGAGAATGGCCACTGGGTTGTGTAAAGAGCTGTAGTACCAAGAATGACCACTGGGTAGTGTACAGAGCTGCAGTATCAAGAATGGCCACTGGGTAGGGTAAAGAGCTGCCGTTTGAAGAATGGCCACTGGGTAGTGTAAAGATCTGCAGTTTCAAGAATGGCCACTGGGTAGTGTACACAGCTGCAGTATGAAGAATGGTCAATAGGTAGTGTACAGAGCTGCAGTACCAAGTATAGCCACTGGGTAGTGTACAGAGCTGCAGTACTGAAAATGGCCACTGGGTAGTGTACAGAGCTGCAGTACCATGAAAGGCCATTGGGTAGTGTACAGAGCTGCAGTACCAAGAATGGCCACTAGGTAGTGTACAGAGCTGCAGTACGAAGAATGGTCAATAGGTAGTGTACAGAGCTGCAGTACCAAGAATGGCCACTGGGTAGTGTACAGAGCTGCAGTACCAAGAATAGCCACTGGGTAGTGTACAGAGCTGCAGTACTGAAAATGGCCACTGGGTAGTGTACAGAGCTGCAGTACCACGAAAGGCCACTGGGTAGTGTACAGAGCTGCAGTACCAAGAATGGCCACTAGGTAGTGTACAGAGCTGCAGTACGAAGAATGGTCAATAGGTAGTGTACAGAGCTGCAGTACCAAGAATGGCCACTGGGTAGTGTACAGAGCTGCAGTACCAAGAATAGCCACTGGGTAGTGTAAAGAGCTGCAGCACCAAGAATGGCCACTAGGTAGTGTACAGAGCTGCAGTACCACGAAAGGCCACTGGGTAGTGTAAGCGGAGGGGGGCTCCTAGGCGTCAGACCCTACCAATCTGATATTAATGGGCCATCGATATCGTATTCCTAGACAACCCTTCTAATAATATTCCATGCCGGGTTCATTAAGGGGTTTATGCAGTATATAAGTAGCTGTATATGATGTTCTTTGGATCCTGGTAGATACCAATAATCCAGACTTAAAGGGATTGTCCACTTTTGACTGTTATTTTTAAGTAGGGTTTCCAAAATATAAGCTGGAACCTCTGGAATCAGCTGAAATCTATCAAGTGTTCAACTTTTCCTGCAGCACCCCTGCAGGCCAAAGTGGGTATTACACAGTTTTTGAAAAATGACCTTTTTCCTCCCGAGAGCCTGCATTAAGGGGTTATTCCCATCTCTAAGATCCCATCCCAATAAGTAGTAGGTTTAATAATAATAATAATATTAGCAAATACTTCCAATTAGAAATGCAGTATAGTTCTCCTGATTGGTTATGTGTCTTACCTCATGTGCAGGGCATTGCAGCTTACTTATCCAGCAATGCTCATCAATGGTCTCCATAGTCCCTCCTATATGTAGGCATTCAAAAAGTCACCTGTAGGTGGTATCAAAGAGCAGTATTATTCCTTCTGGTGGGGATCTCATTTGCATACACTTTATAGAATGTAACTATTATGTTATGGGGCTTTTTAGTCCAGTTATTTTATGGTTCCCAATTAAAGCAGTACTGGTTTCATCTCATGGATCCAGTATCCCATCATGGACCCAGTATTTCCCATCTGGATGGATTGTGCCCTTGTCACAAGACTGAATGCGCAGTTGTTCAGCTTGAGTGTAATTTCTGCGGACACATGGCTTCCGGGCCGGTGTATGAACGTTCACCACTTGTCTCATGATAGACCTCCGGGTCCTATAAGCCATGTCAGCCCATGTTCACTAAACAAGGCTGCATGTTATTACCGTATATAAATTTGATTTATTTACTGTATATATACACTTTAGAATGAAAATACGGATTTTGAGGTTAGGGCTAAACATGGGCTTAATTTTATATTAATCAGGGGGCACATGGGCTTAATTGTATATTAGTCAGGGGGCACATGGGCTTAATTGTATATTAATCAGGGGGCACATGGGCTTAGATGTATATTCATCAGGGGGCACATGGGCTTAATTTTATATTAATCAAGGGGCACATAGGCTTAATTGTATATTAATCAGGGGGCACATAGGCTTAATTGTATATTCATCAGGGGGCACATGGGCTTAATTTTATATTAATCAAGGGGCACATAGGCTTAATTGTATATTCATCAGGGGGCACATGGGCTTAATTTTATATTAATCAAGGGGCACATAGGCTTAATTGTATATTAATCAGGGGGCACATAGGCTTAATTGTATATTCATCAGGGGGCACATGGGCTTAATTTTATATTAATCAAGGGGCACATAGGCTTAATTGTATATTAATCAGGGGGCACATAGGCTTAATTGTATATTCATCAGGGGGCACATGGGCTTAATTTTATATTAATCGAGGGGCACATGAGTTTGATTGTATATTCATCAGGGGGCACATAGGCTTAATTGTATATTCATCAGGGTGCACATGGGCTTAATTGTATATTTATCGGGGTGCACATGGGCTTAATTGTATATTAATCAGGGGGCACATGGGCTTAATTGTATATTCATCAGGGGGCACATGGGCTTAATTGTGAATTAATCAGGGGGCACATGTGCTTAATTGTATATTCATCAGGGGGCACATGGGCTTAATTGTATATTCATCAGGGGGCACATGGGCTTAATTGTATATTAATCAGGGGACACATGGGCTTAATTGTATATTAATCAGGGGGCACATGGGCTTAGATGTATATTCATCGGGGGCACATACAAAAACATCAGATTTTCTAACGGTTTTTGATCCACGTGTGAATCCTGCCCTTGGGACACAAACAGCGGTACCACTTATTAATGGCAAGCTTTGGCATCCATACACTGGGGTATTTGTCTCCAGCCCATTACTTCCAGTATGCTGTCAGGATATACTGGGAGTTATGGGTTTTGCCATTATTGGGGAGCCAGAGGTTGGAGGCCACTCCACAATGAGAACTCTTCCAAGCGAGACTCTACGCTACAATCGTAAAATCTGGAGTTAGAGGCCATGGAGAACCTCAGCGATTCCCACTCCTTAGATGAACTATATTTAGAAGTCAACTGGACCAGTTCCATCGGGGAGGTCTTTTCTGAACTCATCGTTGATTATCTGACTTAATTAACCCGGGCTGAGTTAATTAACCCATCTTAAATGGACTGCTTTTCATTTAATGAGCTTGAAACCAGGTTAATTTGGCCATCATGTCAATGATCGTTGGAGAGAAAACGTTTCCTGGATGAAATTGGATATTGTTTTAAATGAGACACGCGGTGTATGAGTCACACACAGTGGTATCTTCCTGTGTGCGCGGCACGAGAGATCCCCGCGGTGATCTGCTAAGGCCTTTATGTTCTACGTTGCCTTTCTCTTTAACATTAAACATTTTTGAAAGGGGTTCCAAGATTGAGGATAGTCTATTAATATCAGATTGGCGGAGGTTGGATTCCCACTGATCTGGGTCCCTTAATAATTTACCAGACAAGTGACTGTCCCTGATTGTTTAGGCTTCACCTGGTGAGGTGGATTCTCCAAGCCCAAGGTCCGGGTGGGCACAGAAGCCACAAGCCTTAGTGCAGCAGGCAGGTGAAGCACGAGGATAATGGGAAGTAAAGGTACTGGATGTTAGAAAGCAGGTAAGAGAGGTACTGAAAGCTGAAAGCAGACAGGAGACTGGTAGCAGAGGTAATAGAAGCCACAGGCAGACAGGAGATCAGTAGCAGAGGTATGGATGCCGCAGATAGACAGGAGATCGGTAGAAGGGGTAATGGAAGCTGCAGGCAGACAGGAGACCAGTAAAAGATGTACTGATAGGACACCGGTAGCAAAGTTACTGTACGCTGCTGTCAGACAGGAGACAACTAGTAGAGGTACTGAAAGCCACAGGCAGACAGAAGAGCAGAAGTAGAGGCACTGGAGGCCACAGACAGACAGGAGAATGATAGCAGAGGTACTGGAAGCCACAGGCAGATCAGAGACCAGTAGCAAGGATACTGGAAGCCACTGGCAGAAAGGAGACAACTAGTAGAGGTACTGGAAGCCACAGGCAGATTAGAGACCAGTAGCAGATGTACTGGAAGTTGCAGGTAGACCAGAGACTGGTAGCAGAGGTACTGAAAGTTGCAGGCAGACCAGAGACTGGTAGCAGAGGTACTTGAAGCTGCAGGCTAAAAGGCGACCAAAAAACACAAAAACCTGAGCTGAAACAATGTTCAGTAAACATGCAACATTAAGCATGTGAATTGCAGCCTTAAGACTAGAAAAAACCAAGGAGAAAAATTGTATGAAAAATACCCTGAATATAAATAAATAAATTGCAAGTGCTTAATAACAGGGTACTTAGTGTATACATTTTTGCAAAAAGGTAAAAAGCTGTCTCACCTCGTCACGGTGTACCCATCTGAGACAGTCCCTAACCTACTGAAGTTAAAAACATTATCAATACCTGACTTGTGTCATGTCAGAACTCCAATATGAATGGTGGCAAGTGGTTAGCTGTGTCCCAGATAAAATACACAGCAAAGTGAGACGCAATCAGCTGTTCAGTCTCAGTACTAGGAGGGCTGCACCCCCAACTTGCAACCAAGCAAGAAAACATACAAAAAACACAAAAACCTGAGCTGAAACAATGTTCAGTAAACATGCAACATTAAGCATGTGAATTGCAGCCTTAAGACTAGAAAAAACCAAGGAGAAAAATTGTATGAAAAATACCCTGAATATAAATAAATAAATTGCAAGTGCTTAATAACAGGGTACTTAGTGTATACATTTTTGCAAAAAGGTAAAAAGCTGTCTCACCTCGTCACGGTGTACCCATCTGAGACAGTCCTGTCATGATGTATTTTACCTTCTCACTGTATTTGCTGTAATACTATGTCAGGATGTGATGTCACTTTCCTTTGGTTGTACTTACTGAACACTTTGAAATGTCTTGGGATGTAAGTAACCATACCTTCCCCCCATCTCCTGTGTCTCTGGGCCCATAATGCAATTATCTCTTGTCCACACAGCCAGGGGAACTTCTCATTGTTTCGTAAGCAGTGGATAACGCCAACTACACAAACCTGTAGACATCTCGGAGCCAACCTTCTAGAATCTTCTAGTGGGCCCAACCATTGCATAGACCCCTACCCTTGAGGGGCGGGCCCACGAGCTCAGACAATTCACTCCTGTTTCTAAATGCAGTTGGGAGTTGAGTTTTTGAAGAGGAAGGGAGCGAGATCTGAATCTGCGGACAGACCTCGCCGTCCAGTGGATTGTGTGGGATTTCTGGGACTCTGAAAAGGACTATTACGTTGTGATCTGGCACTTTGGATTATCGGGAGGTGCCCCCGAATCTGTTTTATTTGGACTTGTCGTGTGCTGTTCCTGTATTCCTGTTAGTAAACCTGTTGGATCATCCTCGGCCTGTTGTCTCTCTTTGCTCTGATGTACACCCCGTCACAAACTGGTGGCAGCGGCGGGATCAGAACAGAAGAAATGGAGGACAACAGCCAATCGACGTCTGAAACCAGAACCTCAGGATACAGGAACTGGACTGTGGCGAGTCTACAAACAAAGGCCCGTGAATTAGGTGTCGGCTACAAAGGACTCTCTAAGGAGCAACTAATTGAGGCATTGGAACACGCTTGCCTGCAAGATGGCACCGAGGAACAATTTCCACAGCAAGGGGAGCAAAGACGGGAGCCGGAGGTGAATACCCAAAAAAGTCAATGGGTTGTGTGGTACAAGGAAAAGATGGCACTGCTTGGAGATGAGGCCACCATAGAAGATAAGAGGGAGGCCATGCGTGGAGCTGAAGAGAAGGAGCGCAGGATGGAGGAGATGGCATTGCTGGATAAGCAGCTCGCTGTGGAAGCCGCGAGAGGTTCCAGACAGACTGTAACCCCAGCACCCATCATGAGGGAACTTCCCAGAGTGTCCCGCAAAGACTTCAAGCAGTTTAATGAGGCTGCTGGTGACATTGAGGGCTTCTTCCAGGACTTTGAGCATCAGTGTCGATTAATGGAAGTCCCAGAAAGGGAGCGCGTCCGGCATCTGGTTGGGCTCTTAGAGGGTGGAGCTGCTGCAGCCTATAGAGCTATGGACCCTCGGTGGAACTGTGAGTATGCGGATATTAAACAGACTATTCTAGAACATTATGCTGTAACGCCAGACACTTACAGGACTCAGTTCCGTACTCTAGCATGTGATGAGGAAGTGTCCTTCAAGATGTATGCCCACAAACTCAAACATCTGTGGCATCGTTGGTTGGAGGCAGAGGAGGCCTTAACCTTGGAGACCGTCCTCCAGGTCCTCCTAAAAGAGCAGTTTTACTTCAAGTGCCCCGCTGAGATCCGGGAATGGGTGCGTGAAAGGAGACCAGCCACTGTGGAGGAAGCTGCAGCTCTAGCTGATGAGGCTCTCACCATCAAGCCTCAGTGGAAAAAACTACTACGCAGTGAGAAAAAAAACACCAACCCCCCAACGCTGGTGGCCCCTGGTCCTTCTGGCCCCAATGTTCACCATCACCCTAGACCGTCAACTCATGGGGACCTTCGTGTGACTGTGCCTCGCATTACTCATGCTCCACCTTTGGGAATACGACGCGGAGGAAGAATCCCAGAGCGCAGATGTTATGGATGTGGGCAGCCTGGGCACATGCAATTCCAATGTCCAGGTGTTCGTAGACAGAACAGCTACAGACCGCCTTTGCCTGTTCATTACCTACAGACACCTTCACCAGGAGAAGAGCTGGATTCTGTGCCTGATGACTTGCCAAGTGACTCAGATATCCTGGCTCCCCTACCCGGAGTCTATGGGGTGCGAGCTCCAGCCACCTGTTCTTCTGATCTTCAGGACAAACATCTACAGGAGGTCGTGCTGGATGGCCAAAAAGTTGTTGGCTTCCGTGACACTGGGGCTTTCCTCACCATAGCCGATCCCCGAGTAATTCAACCACAAGCAATTCAAAAGGGACCAGGAATTGCCATTGAACTGGCAGGAGGTACCCAGAGATATATTCCAAGAGCGAGTGTGACCCTGGATTATGGCTTTGGGGCAAAACAATGTGTGGTCGGTGTGATGAGCGGCCTCCCTGCAGACGTTCTTCTAGGAAATGATGTGGGGAATCTTCATTGCCACTTTGTCGGTGCGGTAACCAGAAGTCAAGCCAAGAGAGCAGCCCATGTGGACGTGTACAACCCATCCATGGAACTGAGGCCACCAGAACTGCCATTACAGCCGGTGAGTGATTCTTCTTGTGGGGATAATATGAATGTTACTTGGGATAAAGTTCAGTTTAGACAAGAAGTAGAGACTGACCCCACCCTTGCTAGTTTTAGAACTCGGGCTGAAATAGGGCAGCTAGGGGAAAACGGAGAAAGAATTATCAGAGAAAATGGACTTCTGTATCGGGTTGCCAATGCCGACTCCCTAGATAAGCCCTGGACTTATAGCAAACAGCTGATTGTTCCTCAGAAGTACAGAATTCCCCTATTACACCTGGCTCATGACATTCCTACGGCTGGCCATCAAGGCAAAACCCGCACCGAGAGACGATTGACTCAAACTTTTTATTGGCCGGGGATTTCCCAAGCAGTGGCGCATTTCTGCCGAACTTGTGACATATGTCAGCGTAGAGGGCGACCCGGAGATCACCCAAAGGCACCCCTGCAACCGCTCCCTATAATAGAAGAACCCTTTCAAAGAGTAGCTGTTGATATCATTGGACCTCTGGCTAAACCAAGTAAATCTGGAAAGCAGTACATTCTAACTGTTGTGGACTACGCCACCCGATATCCAGAAGCCGTGGCCTTGTCAAGTATCTCTGCAGCCAAGGTGGCCGAGGCCTTGGTTATTATTTTTACCAGAGTAGGATTCCCCAGTGAGATCTTGTCGGACCAAGGCTCCCAGTTTATGTCAGAGTTGGTCCAGTGTCTGTGGCGCACCTGTGGAGTACGAGCGATCCGAACGACCCCGTATCATCCCCAAACAAATGGACTTTGTGAACGATTCAACGGCACTCTGAAGAATATGCTGAGGGCCTTCACGGACCGAGATTCAGACTGGGAGAAGTACCTACCCCATCTCTTGTTTGCCTATCGGGAAGTTCCCCAGGAGTCCACTGGGTTCTCCCCCTTTGAACTACTCTATGGAAGAAAGGTCCGAGGACCCTTAACCCTGCTCAAGGAATACTGGGAGGGGCAAGTTGAAGATACAGGAACCCCTGTTGTCCCTTATGTCCTAAAGCTGCGAGAAACCTTGGCCCAACTTGCTAGTTTTGCACAGAGTCATTTGCGTATGGCTCAAAACAGACAGAAGACATGGTATGACCGTAACGCACGCTATCGGGAGTTTGTAGAAGGACAACAAGTCTTAATGATTGTTCCCCATCGGCAGAATAAACTGCAGACCACATGGGAGGGTCCCTTCCGGGTTCTCAGAAAACTGAATGATACCAATTACCTTCTTGCTTTAGATGATCAGGGGCTAAGGCAAAAGACTGTCCATGTGAATATGATTAAGGAGTACCATGACCGGAACATTCCAATGATAGCAAGCTGTCGGTTGGCTTCAGAAGATGGTCAAGAGGATGAGGACTCTCTACCTGATCTCGTGGAAGCAGCGAGAGCCCCATCCACTGTGGAACAGGTTCCCCTGGGAGATTACCTGGACTCCTTACAGAAAATCCAGATGCTGGAAGTGCTTCAACAGAGACGGGCTGCTTTCTCATCCCAACCAGGTCGAACCACCGTCACCCAACATCATGTGGAGACTCAGGGCATCCGTCCCATACAACTGGCTCCTTACCGGGTACCTGAATCAGTTCGAAACACCATGCAGCACGAACTGGAGGAGATGTTACAGCTTGGGGTAATCCAGGCCTCCCATAGCCCTTGGGCCTCCCCTGTGGTGTTAGTACCCAAGAAGGATGGGAGTACTCGATTTTGTGTGGACTATCGGCGACTAAACGACCATACCGTCAGCGATCCTTACCCAATGCCTCGTATTGACGAACTTCTAGACCGACTGGCTGGGTCCCGATATGTCACTACCTTGGATCTCAGTAAGGGATACTGGCAGATCCCTCTAACGGATGAAGGGAGAGAACGGTCCGCTTTTATAACCCCCTTTGGTCTGTATGAATTTCTAAGCATGCCTTTTGGAATGAAAAATGCCCCGGCCACCTTCCAGAGAATGGTGGATCAGATCCTCCGGGGATGTGATGACTTTGCTTGTGCCTACTTGGATGATATCGCCGTCTTCAGCCACACATGGGAGGAACATCTGAATCAAGTAGCCATTATTTTGGACCTGATTCTTGCAGCCGGCCTAACTATTCGACCCGATAAATGCCAATTGGGGATGGGGGAAGTCCAGTACCTAGGACATAGAGTGGGAGGAGGGAAGCTCCGACCTGAGCCTGCCAAAATCCAGGCTATTAGAGACTGGCCTGTACCCCAAACTAAGAAACAAGTTATGGCTTTTCTGGGCACTGCCAGTTATTACCGAAAATTTGTTTCTCATTTCAGTACTGTGGCCAAGCCTCTTACCGACCTGACCAAGAAAACAATGCCCCGGCTGGTGATCTGGACTCCAGCCTGTGATGAGGCTTTTAACCGGCTGAAGGATGCTTTGATCTGCGATCCTGTCCTGGCTGCTCCAGACTACAAGAGGAGATTCATTGTGCAAACGGATGCCTCTGCTTATGGACTGGGAGCTGTCCTCAGCCAGGTGAATGCAGCTGGGGACGAGCACCCCATCGCCTATCTCAGCCGGAAACTGCTGGACCGAGAAGTGGCCTATGCAACTGTTGAGAAGGAATGTCTGGCTGTAGTGTGGGCCCTTAAGAAACTACGGCCGTATCTGTATGGACGGGAATTCACTGTGGTTACTGATCACAATCCCCTCACCTGGCTGAACAGAGTCTCTGGGGACAATGGACGCTTACTGCGATGGAGCCTGGCTCTGCAGCCCTATAACTTTACCATACAATATAGAAGGGGCAGCCAACACCAAAATGCAGATGGACTGTCCAGGCAAGAGGAGCCCTGAGTCCTGTCAGCCATGCCTGCGTGTACTTAACCAGCGACCTGTAGAGGTCCCTAGTACGTACACAAGTTGGGAGGGGAAGGAATTGTCATGATGTATTTTACCTTCTCACTGTATTTGCTGTAATACTATGTCAGGATGTGATGTCACTTTCCTTTGGTTGTACTTACTGAACACTTTGAAATGTCTTGGGATGTAAGTAACCATACCTTCCCCCCATCTCCTGTGTCTCTGGGCCCATAATGCAATTATCTCTTGTCCACACAGCCAGGGGAACTTCTCATTGTTTCGTAAGCAGTGGATAACGCCAACTACACAAACCTGTAGACATCTCGGAGCCAACCTTCTAGAATCTTCTAGTGGGCCCAACCATTGCATAGACCCCCTACCCTTGAGGGGCGGGCCCACGAGCTCAGACAATTCACTCCTGTTTCTAAATGCAGTTGGGAGTTGAGTTTTTGAAGAGGAAGGGAGCGAGATCTGAATCTGCGGACAGACCTCGCCGTCCAGTGGATTGTGTGGGATTTCTGGGACTCTGAAAAGGACTATTACGTTGTGATCTGGCACTTTGGATTATCGGGAGGTGCCCCCGAATCTGTTTTATTTGGACTTGTCGTGTGCTGTTCCTGTATTCCTGTTAGTAAACCTGTTGGATCATCCTCGGCCTGTTGTCTCTCTTTGCTCTGATGTACACCCCGTCACAAGTCCCTAACCTACTGAAGTTAAAAACATTATCAATACCTGACTTGTGTCATGTCAGAACTCCAATATGGATGGTGGCAAGTGGTTAGCTGTGTCCCAGATAAAATACACAGCAAAGTGAGACGCAATCAGCTGTTCAGTCTCAGTACTAGGAGGGCTGCACCCCCAACTTGCAACCAAGCAAGAAAACATACAAAAAACACAAAAACCTGAGCTTCAGTAGGTTAGGGACTGTCTCAGATGGGTACACCGTGACGAGGTGAGACAGCTTTTTACCTTTTTGCAAAAATGTATACACTAAGTACCCTGTTATTAAGCACTTGCAATTTATTTATTTATATTCAGGGTATTTTTCATACAATTTTTCTCCTTGGTTTTTTCTAAAAGGCGACCAGTAGCAGAGGTACTGGAAGCCGCAGGCAGACAGGAGAGTGGTAGCAGAGGTACTTGAAGCCACAGGCAGATCAGATACCAATAGCAAGGATACTGGAAGCCGCTGGCAGACCAGAAATCAGTAGCAGAGGTACTCGAGGCCACAGGCAGATCAGATACCAATAGCAAGGATACTGGAAGCCGCTGGCAGACCAGAGATCAGTAGCAGAGGTACTCGAGGCCACAGGCAGATCAGATACCAATAGCAAGCATACTGGAAGCCGCTGGCAGACCAGAGACCAGTAGCAGAGGTACTGGAAGCTGTAGACAGACAGGATAGTGGTAGCAGAAGTACTGGAAGCCACAGGCAGACAGGAGACCGATAAACACTAAATGTTTTAATACCAAGACAAAGTTGTGTGTCTTGGTGAGCCTTTTTAAATGCCCATTATGATGATAAGATGGGAGCACGCCAGATCTGCTGCAAAGCCCGAAGTAGAGCGCAATAGAGTTAAGAAGACCAGGGGAAGGGAGCAAAGCCTGGACCAGGGACAAGTGCGTAACACTAGCACTGCAGGTAGTCCCATTCAATCGTGTTGTTATAACATGCACCAGAAAAATTACCATGATTTCCCCTAAGCAATATAGGGAAGACGGTTCTCAATTGATCACGGGGGTGCCGGGAATAATCCTAAGATGACAATCCATTCCAAGGTTGTCCCTAAAACCCCAAGGTGATCCAAATAGGCCAAGAATGTAGACCTTGGTGTGTTGGATCCTCCAAAGCGATGCATTGAAGCCAATGTCTACTTTGGCTAACATAAAGGGGTCCTCAATTTCAAACCAAACTGTTTAATTACTGAAGACCCGAATCATGTATTAGAAAAGGTTTTTCGAGACCAGACAAGTCTTTGAATATTTCATACTTTTGTACTCGGTGTTCTTGTGCCGTTCTGTACACCTTTCCCCAGTTTAGGGCTTATTTTCAGTCAGCTCTGGCCATCTTATTACAGATGCTATTGTAGATATTGCTTTATTTCTTCCCCTTCTGCTCCTTGCACTGTTTAATTTATAAGTATGGATTTTGGACGTATAACAAGGTAAGATGCTGCCAGCTCACAAAGCAACAAGCAGTCAATAGACCGACCATACTCTTGGGAAAGCTACGTGAGAACCAACATGACTTCTATATTAGCCCTTGGTTGTATTGTTCTGTACAATGGTAAGTTTGCCTATATATACAATGACGCACCCCAATATCCCAAAAGTTCATAGCCGCACATTGTTCTTGTGACTCAGCCATCACAAAACAGGCGAAAGATTGAATGAATCATTGGAATAAAAAATCCTTGGAGACAAACGCAACCTTTGCCAACAACGTCGGCTGACACACTGACTCCGAAAGGTTCCGCGAATATTTGCAGAGCGGAGGAAACCCGAACTACAAGTAACATTGCCCTCCCCACAGGGGGTGATGCTATGCCTGGAATCAAGAGGGGGATCTCCCATGCTAGGTACACCAGCACTCAACAGTTCCTACTCCAGACCAGAAGGGGGAGCTCGAGAACCCGGTTGGAGGGGAGCTTCCCTATGCATTCTGGCTTGGAGGAGGAGTTAGGGACACAGACAACAGGAAAGTGAAACTAAACTAGTAGAACAAGTCAGGAGAAGAGAAGGCGATCCCTGAGAAGAGCGCTGAGCAATAGCTCCCTCAGGGCCGAGCGCACAGAACCGGATATCGTAGTCCGAGGCTGCGTGGGTACTAAAGTCCCACCAGCAGAATCCGGAGGGCAGAAGATTGCAAATCTTCTGGCCCACAGAGTGCCTGGGGCACAGCAGCATGCTAGAGCCGGGAGCTGTGACAAAACAGCGACACCAGTAAAGGACTCGCGCTACCTGCCATACGGGTGAGAACCAGAACCTACACAAGGAAGAGGGACTCAGCGTAGCTACAAGCCGCAGGGTCTGACACATCACAGCGCAAGCAGGAAGGCATCTGAACCCACCTGGCTAGGTGGATACCCTCAATTGCTTCCAGGCTGACCGTACCTCTGTTACCTGCTAGATCAGTCTCCAAGCCCTGTACCATCACCTACCAAGTAAAAGGTAAAGGAAACTACAGCCCTTGTGTTGTCCAGTTATTACCGATGTCCTCAGTCCTGCACCCCAACGTTAAGTCCCTCCATCAATTACAAAGACTACTACTCCCAAAAGCCCTGGGGCCCAGCTCTACCTGTGGAGAGCTACACCAACCAAGCTGCGTCACCATCTGCCCCAGAGGTCCCATCCCACAGCATTGGCTATCTCTGACCGAGTACCACAGGAGGTGTCATGCACTACCATCCCCATCATTGCCCCTTTTAACGACAACGCCGGGGTCACAGAACCGGGACTTGCCACCGCAGCATTCTAGAAACAGAACCATGGCCCGGTAACAAGTGCCCCACGGTCCCGGTGGGCGCGTCACATGGATGGGGAAGAACATGACTGACCGCACAGACCTCGGACCTCAGCCCCACACAGTATATATATATATATATATATATATAGTTGCCCTTTCTCCCTGTACCTATATTCGGATTGCAGAGACGTTCTGTTCCTCTGAAGTGCACAGCGGCCCCCTTCCCTCCTGGAGGTGGAGTGCAGTCATTGTCACTATACACGGCTGATTCACTATATAGCACTTGGTATTATCTCTATTTTTAGGACTTTGTGCATGAAATGGAAAATGTTTTATCTTCCTGCATCTACAACAGAGTCATATATTTCATGAGCTGCTTCCAAAGGCTGCCTGGCTGTGTACATCTAATATATAAATCACCGCGTGGCAGAAGGATGAGAGAGAGGAGAGAGAGAGAACGAGAGAGAGAGAGAAAGAGAGAGAAAAAGAGGAGAGAGTGAGGGGGGGCAAGGAGAGAGGGAGAGAGGAGAGAGAGAGGAGAGAGAGGAAAGACAGAGAGCAGGGAGGGAGAGAGAAAGAGAGTGGAGAAAGAGGAGAGAGAGAGAAGAGAGATGAGAGAACAAGGAGAGAGGAGAGAGAGAGTGGGAGAGAGAAGAGAGAGAGGAGAGAGAGAGAGAGAAAGGAGAGAGAGAAGAGAAAGGAGAGACCGAGAGGAGAGTTAGACAGAGAGAGGATAGAGGTGAGAGAGAGGAGAGAGAAAGGAGACAGAGAGAGATGTGAGAGAGGAGAGAGAGAGCAAAGAGGGAAAGAGAGAGAGAAAGGACAGAGGGAGAGAGAAGAGAGAGGAGAAGGAGACAAAGAGGGAGAGAAGAGAAAGGAGACAGAGAATAGAGAGAGGAGAGAGTGAGGAGGCAGAGAGAGAGGAAGAGAGAGGAGAGAGAGAGGAGAAAGAGAGGGGAGAGAGAGCAGAGAGGGAAAGAGAGAAAGGACAGAGTGAGAGAGGAGAGAGAGGAGAGAGAGAGGAGAAAGAGACAGAGAGGGAGAGAAGAGAAAGGAGACAGAGAGAGGAGAGAGTGAGGAAGCAGAGAGAGGAAGAGAGAGAGGATAGAGAGAGAAGAGTGTGAGAGGAGAGAGAGAGACGTGACAGAGAGAGGAGAGAGGAGAGAGAGTGGGAAGGGGGGAAGAGGAAAGTGCAGTGGCCATAGCAGCACAATATGTCAGTACTTGTCACAGATTAAGAGGAGTCTGATATGTCATGGACTTCTATACCCCACCCTGAAGGAGCCTCCATCCCCCACCCTGAAGGTGCCTCCATCCCCCACCCTGAAGGAGCCTCCATCCCCCACCCTGAATGGGCCTCCATCCCTCACCCTGAAGGAGCCTCCATCCCCCACCCTGAATGTGCCTCCATCCCCCACCCTGAAGGAGCCTCCATCCCCCACCCTGAAGGTGCCTCCATCCCCCACCCTGAAGGAGCCTCCATCCCCCACCCTGAATGTGCCTCCATCCCTCACCCTAAAGGTGCCACCATCCCCCACCCTGGAGGAGCCTCCATCCCCCACCCTGGAGGAGCTTTCATACCCCATCCTGGAGGAGCCTCTATCCCCCACCCTGGACGAGCCCCTATCCCCATCCCGACTTTTACCACTTGCTTTGGCAAAGCCAATATGTACTTGGTCCTGTCAATAAAGCTATTTTGAATTTGAATTTGAGAGAGAGGAGAGAGAGGCAAACAGAAGACATTAATGGAAATATCATTGGTGAAAGAGACAATTAGCAAAAACACGACAATTCTCCAAATCAACATACCAGGACTGTCCCGAATTTGGGGACCTGTCTCACTGTACCAGGATTTCAGGGGGTAAGTCCAAAATTCAGCATCATCTGTGTCCTCCGGACGCAAATACACCTGAATATAATGGTGGAGCAGAGAGCCAACAGCTCCTTCCTCCACCATTCTGACATGTAAAGACTGAAGTTCTGAACATTCTCAGATCACATGACTAGACAGCAGAGAAAAGGAGCAGGACACAGGCAAGATGTGCGTTTCAATGTAGCAGAGCTGTGTGTTTATTAAGCAGATTTGTGTGTCAAAGTAGCAGAGTTGTGTGTGGGTTATTATGTAGCAGAGTTGTGTGTTGATGTTGCAGAGCTATGTGTATTGATGTCTCAGTGGTGTGTCTTGATGCTGCAGAGTTGTATGTGTTGATGTTACAAAATTGTGTTTGTTGAAGTAGAGTTTCGTGGGTTGATCTTTCACAGATTATGAAATGTGTTTATCTAGTAAATAGTAGTAGTTTATCTAGTGTGTTTATCTAGTAAAGTTCATGTAGCAAAGTTATGTATTGATCTTTCAGAGCTGAGTGTGTATTGATGTTGAAGAGTTATGCAAGTTGATGTAGCAGAGCTGTGTGTTCATTTTGGCTAGCTGTATGCGTATTATTGAGTCGTGCAATAAACCTGCAAAGCTGTGTGTGTTGATACAGCAGAGCTGTGTGTTAATGTAGCCTGTTTGTGCTTGTATATTGATGAGGCAGAGCTGTGTGTATATTTGTAGCAGAGCTCTGTATTGATTTTGCACAGTTGTGATTGTGATGTTGCAGAGCTGTGCATTGATGTTGCAGAGCTGTGTATGTGATGTTGCAAAGCTGTGTTTTTTGATGTTATGGAGTTGCAATTTTTTTTTTTAAGAAACTGAGTTTCGTGGGTTGATCTTTCATAGCTGTGTGTGTTCATCTAGTAAAGTTCAGGTAGCAGAGTTGTGTGCTGATGTTTTGGTGTGTATTGATGTTGAAGACTTATGTACGTTAATGTAGCAGAGCTGTGTGTTTATTTTGGCTAGCTGTATGTTGTTTTGTTGTAGCAGAGTTCTGTGTTAATGTTGCAAAGCTGTGTGTGTAGATATAGCAGAACTGTGTGTTATTGTAGCAGAGTTGTGCTTGTATATTGATGCTGCAAAGCTGTGTCTATGTTTGTAGCAAAGCTGTGTGTTAATGTTGCAGAGCTGTGTTTGTGATGTTGCAGAGTTGTGTTTTAATGTTGCAGAGCTGTCTGTGTTGATATTGCAGAGTTGTATGTGTGTTGATTTATCAGAGTTGTGTGTGCGTTGATGTAGCAAAGTTGTGTGTTGATGTCACAGAGCTGTATATGTGTTGATTTTTCAGAGTTGTGTGTGCGTTGACATAACAAAGTTGTATGCGCTGATGTTTCAGAGCTGTATGTGTGCTGATTTGTGTATGCGTTGATGTAGCAAAGTTGTGTGTTGATGTTGCAGAGCTGTATGTGCGTTGATTTTTAGAGCTGTGTGTGCGTTGACATAGCAAAGTTGTGTGCGTTGATGTCATAAAGCTGTATGTGTGTTTATTTGTCAGAGTTGTGTGTGTGTTGAAGTAGCATAGTTGGGTTTTGATGTTGTAGCGTTATGTGTGCGTCAATGTCGCAGAGCTGTGTGTTTGTTGATGTAGCATAGTTGTATGTTGATGTTGCAGAGCTGTGTGTGCGTCATTGTCGTAGAGTTGTGTGTTTGTTGATGTAGCAGAGGGTGTGTGAAGACATTCTACTGCATTTAGGGCACTATGGCGGACATGAAAGGGTTTCTATACTGTCTTGGAACATTAATGGGCTTCTCTAGGAGCAATATATGTGTGTGGGCACAAACACAGACCAGGGCAAGGGTAGGATTTTGGCTTAGCGTAATATAAAAATTGCCCATCCTTAATTGTCATCATACGAATTTCGGAGGTATGCTTTTAGAGATTTTGCATTGAAGCCTCGATGCTCAACATTACAGTGCACAAAGGGTTTCTCCTGATGGTACCACAAATGACATGGCTTACTACAAAGCCTGAGCTGCAACCTTGACAACTGCATGCGTTACAGAAATGGTAATCTGAGCGCACAGGATAAAACCTAACAGTACATTATTCTACGAGTGCCCTCAGCTCAATGATAGCCCCTCCGCGCACAACCACCGCACCACCACCCACACTACAATGTCCAAATCTCTCCTTAGATGACCTTCGGAAATAAAGACACAGCATTTCCTGGAACGGCACAACAGGAGCTTTTATTTCTGGATCACCATGTCAGGCTTCCGGCGGGAAAGGGGGGGGGGGCGGATAGGAAATGGCCTTGGATGTCCTATTACTGTATGTGCAGTGCTGCGTCACAGCAACCTGTGCTCCGATCTACAATGCTGCTTCCACCAAATATCACCCAAAACAGCAAGTTCTCCAAAAACCAAAAAACACTGAACATGTGGGTACTGATTGTCTTTTTATCTTGGCACATGTTCTGCTCTTAGTTTTTGTAGGCATTTATGCACAGTTCTCAATTAAGTCTATGGGAGCACTATCTATACATATGGAAAAGCCTTCATAATGGAAGTTGACAGTGTTACTCACCAGTCCTAGCTCCGGCACCAGGCTTTGAGTCCTTCTCTGCCTCGACAAGATTCCTCTGCTTTTCGGGTTACAATGGCAACCCAGTGCACTCTTCACGCTCTCAGGTCTTACAGGGCTGCTAAGACAGTGGAACACCATTTGAGTTTTCAGGAAGTTGGTGTCCACACTGCTACCATTTCTAGACTCTTCTACCGATATCCAGTTTGGCCTGAACTTTATGAAAAACCGAGCTCTGCCTCTCAGGTTTCTCATCGCAAAGTTGACCCTCCTACATCAGATACTGAGACTTCTTCTCCCCATCATCTTTAACCATTAGAATGGCAAACCAGTGCACTCCTCACATTCTCAGGTCTTATAGGGCTGCTAAGATGGTGGGACGCCATTTGAGTATTCAGGAAGTTGGTGTCCACACTGCTACCATACCTGGACTCTTCTACCGATATCTAGTTTGGCCTGAACTTTATGAAAATCCCAGCTCTGCTTCTCAAGTTTCTCATCGCCAAGTTGACCCTTCTACATCAGATACTGAGACTTCTTCTCCCCATCTTCTATAACCATTAGAATGGCAACCCAGCTCACTCCTCACGCTCTCAGGACTTATAGGGCTGCTCAGATGGTGGGACGCCATTTGAGTATTCAGGAAGTTGGTGTCCACACTGCTACCATACCTGGACTCTTCTACCGATATCTAGTTTGGCCTGAACTTTATGAAAATCCCAGCTCTGCTTCTCAAGTTTTTCATCGCCAAGTTGACCCTGCTACATCAGATACCGTGACTTCTCCGCATCATCTTTTCCCTTACAATGGCAACCCAGCACACTCCTCACGCTCTCAGGCCTTACAGGGCTGATGAGATAGTGGGACGACAATTGAGTATTCAGGAAGCTAGTGTCTACTCCACTACCATGCCTTGACTCTTCTATCCAGTTTGGCCTGAACTTTATGAAAAACCCAGCTCTGCTGAAGATTCTCATTGTCAAGTTGACCCTGCTACATTAGATACCATGACTTCTTCTCCACATCATCGTTTCCCTTGGTTCCAGTTGTGACCCTCCAGTTGTTTCTCTGCCTCATTTGCTCTCAATATTCCTGATGTATCAACATCACCTGTCTATGCTGCGTTAGAACTACTCATCTGGACTAAGCTTTTAGAGGATTCACCTCACTACATGGAACATAACAGTCAACAACTTTGGTGAAGTCTAAAGGCCGCTTTACACGCTACGATTAATCGTGCGATCGCATTTTCGATCGCACCCGCCCCCATCGTTTGTGCGGCACGGGCAATTTGTTGCCCGTGTCGCACAAAGTCGATAACCCCCGTCACACGTACTTACCTCCCGAATGACCTCGCTGTGGGCGGCGAACATCCACTTCCTGAAGGGGGAGAAACGTTCGGCGTCACCGCGACGTCACACAGCGGCCGGCCAATCGAAGCGGAGGGGCGGAGATGAGCGGGAGGTAACATCCCGCCCACCTCCTTCCTTCCGCATTGCCGGCGGGATGCAGGTAAGCTGTGTTCGCCGTTCCCGGGGTGTCACACGGAGCGATGTGTGCTGCCTCGGGAATGCCGAACAACCTGATCGATTTTTTGAAAATGAACGACGTGTCATCGAGCAACGATAAGGTGGGTATTTTTGCTCGATCACAGTCGCTCGTAGCTGTCACACGCTACGATATGTCAAACGATGCCGGATGTGCGTCACTATCGACGTGACCCCGACGACATATCGTTAGATATATCGTAGCGTGTAACGGGCCCTTAACTTATTGACCTGGGAGTGTGGCAGATTTTTCCAATTGGAGCATACCTCTAAAACATCCTGGTTCCAACGGGAGAGGCCCAAATTTGTTGCACCGTCCCAGAAGGTCAGATTACAGTTGAATACACTGGTGAAGAAGGGCACAGTCATATACCCGCAACATCACTCCATCCATGAAGGACTTGTAAGGACCTTCAGGCTACATGATATTTTCAAGTTGTGTGACTGCCAGCAGAGACCAGCTCAGCAGAGAAGCAAGAAGCACAGGTGTTGAGTACCATGGACCATGTGGTCTGCAGACGTTACCACACCACCATTGCAGTAACAAAAAGAAGAAAACAAAAAGAAAAGCGTTTGTGATGCCAGGGTGCACTCAATTTACCTCTTTTTCCTGGCAGTGTGGTGTAATGTGTGCACCACACTGGTGCCCAGACAGAGGTCCGTCCTATGAAAAGTCCTGAGAACCCATGGTGAGAAGAGATTCTGGTGGGAGATCACAACACCCCAGATGAGTGGAGGAGTGGAGTTCTGAGGGTCATGAAAGAACACCTTCAGACTTTCAGTAAGAATTCCATGGACTTTGGGAAACTGGAGATTATCAAGCACAATATCCCTACTGGGTCACATCCATATAACTGGCAAAAACACCAGCCCATCCCTCCATCCATGTCATATGAATATTCCTGAGAACCTAGGGTGAGAAGAGATTCACGTGGGAGATCAGAAAACCGTAGATGAGTGGAGGTGTGAAGTTCTGAGGGTCGTGAAAGACCACCATCAAGCCTTCATTAAAAATACCATGGACTTTGGGAAAGTGGAGATCATCAAGAACAATATCACTACTGGTTCACATCCACCTATTTGGCAAAAACACCGGGTCATGTCTCCATCCATGTTCCAACCAATGAAGAAGTAACTCAAGGACATGAAAGGCACAGATGTAATCAGAGACCGTCACAGTCCTTGGGCGGCACCTCTTGTTCTCGTTAGGAAGAAAGACAGGAACATCGGCTTCTTTGTGGGCTTTAGAAAGCTGAATAGTGTCACACATGAAACTGCCTACCCCATGCCACATATTGAAGAGTCCATCACAGCCTTAAAGTCAGCTGCATTCTTCTCAACAATGGACTTGACTAGGAGTTACTGGCAAGTGCCTGTAGCCCCAGGAGACCGAGAGAAAACAGCCTTCACAACACCAATGGGCCCTTTTGAATTCAATGGTATACCTTTCCAAAGGCTAATGGAACACTGCCTAGGTCACAAGAACTTTGAGACAGTCCTGATTTGTCTAGATGATGTGATCGTATTCTTCAGAACCTATGAAAAACATCTTGAACATTGTCGGACGTCTTAATGACTCTCATCAACTATGGCCTGAAAATAAAACCCTCCAAGCGCTATCTGTTGAAACCCAGAGTTTTGTATCTAGGCCACGTAGTGAGTGATGAAGGAGTGGTTCCAGATCCTTAGAAGATTGCTATTGTCCAGAAGTGGCATGTCCCGACTACTATTCATGAAGTCAGAAGTTTCCTGGGATTTGCATTACAATACTTCAGCTTCATCAAATTTTTCACCAAGGTTGCTGCACCTCTGCAAGAGCTGTTGAGAGGTTAATCTGCACAGAAGACAATCAGGAGTCAGTCGATCATCTGGATTAAGGCTCTAGTCTAGATGCCTCTTTCAAAAAACTAAGGAAAATGTTGACAGAGGTTCTTATCCTGGCAAATCCTAACTACAACTGTTTGTTTCACCTGATGCTACCAAGAAAGGGCTAGGTGCTGTCCTTGCATAAGTCCAAGATGAGAAAGACAAGGTGATTCCATAAATGAGTCGTTTCCTCAAACCAACGGAATGGATTCAGAGAACTACAGTTCTTCAAACTTGATTGCATTGGTATGGGCAGTTACGGAGAAGTTCAAAGACTACGTGTCAGCTACTCCCTTCATAGCCTTCACAGACAATAACCCATTGTCACACATGAATAAAGCCCAACTAGGAACCCTAGAGCAAAGATAGGCATCAAGACTGATGAATTATCAATTCCTTATCAAATACAGAGCAGGACGATCTAACATAAATGCTCATGCATTATCCCGCCTTCCTACTTGTCAAGAGCCTGAACATGATGAATGGGAAGAAATGGAGATGCAAGATTACCACTTGTTCTCTTTAAAGCAAAGTGCCCGAGTACTGAGACAAGATCGACAGCTTTCATCTAACCAAGAAAAGCAACAGTTGGAAACTGACAGAGTCCAAAGGCTTCAAATCCAGAAAGTGAGTAAAGTGCTGGATACTCTAAGGAACCTTCTCACCACGAGAAACGGATTCCAGAAAAAACAGGGTTGCTACATGATCATTGAACTGACAAGACTCTTTAGAGCGAGGGAATGGCTATTCTTTCAAGAGGCCTGTTGGTTCAAAGAACCATTGACCCATATACCCATGAGCGAGTAGTCCAGATCATTGTACCAAGCCAAGATGCCAATTTAGTCCTAGAAGCTTCTCATGGCCAATTCAGACACTTTGATTGCCACAAGACTGAGGCCAACATCAAAAAGAGTTTCTATTCGATCGGGATGAGAAGCAATATAGAGAAATGGTGCCTTGAATCTGCCACTTGTACCTTGAGAAGTGTAGAAAGTTCTAACCAGAAAGCACCATGGCACCCAATGGTCATTCACAAGCCTTTGGAGTTGGTTGGATTGGATCATGTGAAACCACAGCCTAGCGCAACTGGAATCTCCCACACCCTGACTATCATTGACCACTATACCAAATTTGCTGGTGCATTGTCAGTCAAAGATCTTACAGCAAAAGCAAGAGCAAAAATCTTCCAGAAGACTTTTCTACAGCCTTATTGATACCCTGAAAAGATCTTAACTGACAAGGAAGACAACCAGCTGATGTTACCTTGGAAGTGCGCGTTCCAGAGACACTTCATCCTCTACCATATATCGATTGGATTATAGAGCATCAGCAACAATTACAAAAAGCCAATATCATCGTGGAAGAATGAATGAAAGTCATACGCCAGAGAGAAGTGTTAGGTTGACCCCTAAATAGGTCACAACTGTTGCCAGCGACGACCGAATGTGGAGAGGGTCCCGGTCACCCCCTCAGCTTCTCTCAACCTTAATGAGATACAGACAGAGACTGGTATCTGCACATAAAGCAAGAGTGTGCGATCTGAACTCAAGTTTATTACATATACAGGTTTTTATCAAGCTAATTTGGGCGTAGCTGTGTCGTGTGCATAAGCGTAAGTTTCGATTCTCGGCAAAGCGTAAGTTTCGATTCTCGACAATTCATTTGTCCTTGGCTCTTGCCCATCCATCTAGAGCGTAGATAGGCCGGTTTATACTTCTTGGAAATGGCGTGGGTGACTATCTACTCAATTTTAGTTAACTCTTTCCTCACACAAGAGAACCCCAACTTGCATGCCAAAGCAAAACCCCTGACCATTGGAAACCGAGACTAGCACTAAAAGAATCATCACAACAGCAAGCTAGATGAGAAGTAGAAGACTTATGTCATTTGAGCTATCTCTCTACCTGGAGTAGAAGTCTACAAGATCTCTAAAGAGCATGAAGAGACAACTAAGGTGGTACACTGCAGTCAGCTGAAGCTTTGCCTGACAGATGACATCCAAGATCCCTCCAGAGATGGCATCACCAACTATCCACAAGTGGACTTCAGAGTTGATCCAAGGGAGAATCCAGCAGACACTTCCATTCCAGATGAGGTACACCCCTACATTACAATCCTAACCACACGATTATCTGCAGCTCAGGCTTTGGGATCCGACATATAGACGGAAGCTATGGCTGCTCTCTTATCTTCACCCTCAGCTTCTCCAGATTACACACACAAAATGTCTCCTCTCCTACCCTGCTAAGCTCAGAGATATGGTCATTTGGTTCTACCAGGAGACCTATATGTCATGTATGGAAAGCAGGGCTGCTTCATTAATCCTTAACCACCTCCTAACAAGTACATCACTTTGTGCATATATAAACCATGTGTATGTGCTGAATTCTAATGTGCAATACCTGCAAAGGGAAATGTTAACAATGTGTAGAACTAATAAAGTAGCTGTCAGACCTGCTACATCTTAAAGTCACATACACAACCATTTTGGGGTACTACAAGAGCAAGTTAAATGATTGTATGGGAGAACCATACCGTGTGAGGATTGCAAAGGAATCATTCTGTGTGATAGACACTGGGGACATCATAATTTGTGGGAGGGCACTCTAGGGGCTTCATACTGTGGGTGAGAATGTGCTGTGGAAAGTATCATACAGAGTGGGGGACACTGGTGGCATCATACTTTCTGTAAGAGCATCATACATCATACTGTGTGATGGACAATGGGCATCACGCTGTTTCTAGGTGGCAATGTTCAGAGAATCATACTATATTGTGGGTGGATGTGGGGGCATCATACTGTGTGTGGATAGCTATGGGGCGCCATCATGTGTACTCATAACCGTGTCTGTGGGGGAAAGTACTATGGGGACATCATACTATGAATGGAGAGCTGTGGAGTATCACACTGTTTTTGGGGGAATCTACTATGTGACATCATACTGTGTGTGGAGGAATATACTGTGGGGACATAATACTGTATGTGGTGGGAATGTACTGTGGGACATCATACTGTGTGTGGGGGAATGTACTGTGGGGACATTATACTGTGTATGGAGTGAATGTACTGTGGGGACATCATAGTGTGTGTGGGGGGAATGTACTGTGGGGACATCATACTGTGTGTGGGGGGAATGTACTGTGGGGACATCATACTGTGTGTGGGGGATATGTACTGTGGGGACATCATACTGTGTGTGGGGGGAATGTACTGTGGGACATCATACTGTGTGTGGGGGAATGTACTGTGGGGACATTATACTGTGTATGGAGTGAATGTACTGTGGGGACATAATAATGTATGTGGTGGGAATGTACTGTGGGACATCATACTGTGTGCGGGGGAATGTACTGTGGGGACATCATACTGTGTGTGGGGGAATGTACTGTGGGGACATCAAAGTGTATGTGGGGGGAATGTACTGTGGGGACATCATACTGTGTGTGGGGGGAATGTACTGTGGGACATCATACTGTGTGTGGGGGAATGTACTGTGGGGACATTATACTGTGTATGGAGTGAATGTACTGTGGGGACATAATACTGTATGTGGTGGGAATGTACTGTGGGGACATCATACTGTGTGTTAGTGGAATGTACTGTGGGGACATCATACTATGTGTGGGGGAATATACTGTGGGGACATCATACTGTGTATGAGTGGAATGTACTGTGGGGACACCATACTGTGTGTGGGGGAATGTTCTGTGGGGGCATCATACTGTGTGTGGGGGAATGTACTGTGGGGACATCATACTGTGTGTGGGGGAATGTACTGTGGGGGCATCATACTGTGTGTTGGGGAATGTACTGTGGGGAAATCATACTGTGTGTGGGGGAATGTACTGTGGGGGCATCATACTGTGTTCGGGGGAATGTACTGTGGGGACATCATACTGTGTGCGGGGGAATGTACTGTGGGGACATCAT
This sequence comes from Anomaloglossus baeobatrachus, assembly GCF_048569485.1. NCBI lineage: Eukaryota > Metazoa > Chordata > Amphibia > Anura > Aromobatidae > Anomaloglossus > Anomaloglossus baeobatrachus. Next base: position 35,506,792 of record NC_134363.1, on the reverse strand, counting down.
ACTGTGTGTGGGGGAATGTACTGTGGGGGCATCATACTGTGTGTGGGGGAATGTACTGTGGGGGCATCATACTTTGTGTGGGGGAATGTACTGTGGGGATATCATACTGTGTGTGAGTGGAATGTACTGTGGGGACATCATACTGTGTGTGGGGGAATATACTGTGGGGACATCATACTGTGTGTGGGGGAATGTACTGTGGGGATATCATACTGTGTGTGAGTGGAATGTACTGTGGGGACATCATACTGTGTGTGGGGGGAATGTACTGTGGGGTCATTATACTGTGTGTGGGGGAATGTACTATGGGGACATCATACTGTGTGTGTGGGGGAATGTACTGTGGGGACATCATACTGTGTGTGGGGGAATGTACTGTGGGGACATCATACTGTGTGTGGGGGAATGTACTGTGGGGGCATCATACTGTGTGTGGGGGAATGTACTGTGGGGGCATCATACTGTGTGTGGGGGGAATGTACTGTGGGACATCATACTGTGTGTGGGGGAATGTACTGTGGGGACATTATACTGTGTATGGAGTGAATGTACTGTGGGGACATAATACTGTATGTGGTGGGAATGTACTGTGGGGACATCATACTGTGTGTGAGTGGAATGTACTGTGGGGACATCATACTATGTGTGGGGGAATATACTGTGGGGACATCATACTGTGTATGAGTGGAATGTACTGTGGGGACACCATACTGTGTGTGGGGGAATGTTCTGTGGGGGCATCATACTGTGTGTGGGGGAATGTACTGTGGGGACATCATACTGTGTGTGGGGGAATGTACTGTGGGGGCATCATACTGTGTGTTGGGGAATGTACTGTGGGGAAATCATACTGTGTGTGGGGGAATGTACTGTGGGGGCATCATACTGTGTTCGGGGGAATGTACTGTGGGGACATCATACTGTGTGCGGGGGAATGTACTGTGGGGACATCATACTGTGTGTGGGGGAATGTACTGTGGGGGCATCATACTGTGTGTGGGGGAATGTACTGTGGGGGCATCATACTTTGTGTGGGGGAATGTACTGTGGGGATATCATACTGTGTGTGAGTGGAATGTACTGTGGGGACATCATACTGTGTGTGGGGGAATATACTGTGGGGACATCATACTGTGTGTGGGGGAATGTACTGTGGGGATATCATACTGTGTGTGAGTGGAATGTACTGTGGGGACATCATACTGTGTGTGGGGGGAATGTACTGTGGGGTCATTATACTGTGTGTGGGGGAATGTACTATGGGGACATCATACTGTGTGTGTGGGGGAATGTACTGTGGGGACATCATACTGTGTGTGGGGGAATGTACTGTGGGGACATCATACTGTGTGTGGGGGAATGTACTGTGGGGGCATCATACTGTGTGTGGGGGAATGTACTGTGGGGGCATCATACTTTGTGTGGGGGAATGTACTGTGGGGACATCATACTGTGTGTGGGGGAATGTACTGTGGGGATATCATACTGTGTGTGAGTGGAATGTACTGTGGGGACATCATACTGTGTGTGGGGGAATATACTGTGGGGACATCATACTGTGTATGAGTGGAATGTACTGTGGGGACATCATACTGTGTGTGGGGGAATGTACTATGGGGACATCATACTGTGTGTGGGGGGAATGTACTGTGGGGACATCACACTGTGTGTGGGGGAATGTACTGTGGAGACATCATACTGTGTGTGGGGGAATGTACTGTGGGGGCATCATACTGTGTGTGGGGGAATGTACTGTGGAGACATCATACTGTGTGTGGGGGAATGTACTGTGGGGACATCATACTGTGTGTGGGGGAATGTACTGTGGGGGCATCATACTGTGTGTGGGGGAATGTACTGTGGGGACATCATACTGTGTGTGGGGGAATGTACTGTGGGGACATCATACTGTGTGTGGGGGAATGTACTATGGGGACATCATACTGTGTGTGTGAGGGAATGTACTGTGGGGACATCATACTGTGTGTGGGGGAATGTACTATGGGGACATCATACTGTGTGTGTGGGGGAATGTACTGTGGGGACATCATACTGTGTGTGGGGGAATGTACTGTGGGGACATCATACTGTGTGTGGGGGAATGTACTGTGGGGACATCATACTGTGTGTGGGGGAATGTACTGTGGGGGCATCATACTGTGTGTGGGGGAATGTACTGTGGGGGCATCATACTGTGTGTGGAGGAATGTACTATGGGGACATCATACTGTGTGTGTGGGGGAATGTACTGTGGGGACATCATACTGTGTGTGGGGGAATGTACTGTGGGGACATCATACTGTGTGTGGGGGAATGTACTGTGGGGATATCATACTGTGTGTGGGGGAATGTACTGTGGGGGCATCATACTGTGTGTGGGGGAATGTACTGTGGGGACATCATACTGTGTGTGGGGGAATGTACTGTGGGGGCATCATACTGTGTGTGGGGGAATGTACTGTGGGGGCATCATACTGTGTGTGGGGGAATGTACTGTGGGGGCATCATACTGTGTGTGGGGGAATGTACTGTGGGGGCATCATACTGTGTGTGGGGGAATGTACTGTGGGGGCATCATACTTTGTGTGGGGGAATGTACTGTGGGGATATCATACTGTGTGTGGGGGGAATGTACTGTGGGGATATCATACTGTGTGTGGAGGGAATGTACTATGGGGACATCATACTGTGTGTGTGGGGGAATGTACTATGGGGACATCATACTGTGTGTGTGGGGGAATGTACTGTGGGGACATCATACTGTGTGTGGGGGAATGTACTGTGGGGACATCATACTGTGTGTGGGGGAATGTACTGTGGGGATATCATACTGTGTGTGGGGGGAATGTACTGTGGGGATATCATACTGTGTGTGGAGGGAATGTACTGTGCGGGCATCATACTGTGTGTGGGGGGAATGTACTGTGCGGGCATCACATTTTATGGTCTGGTGAGGCACCACACTGTGTGGGGGGCGCTTTTAGGGTCATATAAGGTGTACAATACTTTGTGGGAACACTAATGGGTTACACTAGGAACAATATATTGGTGTGGGCGATATAAAGGAATATAAATGACCGCGCCGCACAACGCGCCACATTATTTGACCCTATTTCTTGTCCTTTAGAGTTGCTGTCACTGCAAAAAAGACTTTTAAAGGGCAGTGCCTTGGAGGAGGTTTATGCTGCAGGAAATTTGAAGGGGTTAATGGACAAAATGTCACAGCTTTATTGCCAAAGCTCAGACACGGTCACTGATTAGCCGTCAGAGCATGCTGGGAGTTGTAGTTCCGCATCAGCTGGCTCAAAGGTTGGAGATGAAAATATGTCGCTAAGTTTTGCTTGGATGAGCAAATTGTTTTGGATTTTAGGGAGATATGAGGCCGAAGATCTCCATAATCTGTAGGGACAGCTTTGCCGACTAGCACAAGGTCACCGACTCATCATCCCAGTGCACAGCATGCTGGGAAACAGTTCCTATGCCACCTCCCTGCCTGACAATCCTCGTTACCCTGACAACCAATGTCAAACGATGGGCAGTTGCCATAGGGGCAGAGGATGATACCATGGTAACCGGAAAGACCTGCTCTCTCAGCAGTCCGGTGATCGCCATGGTAACAGGAGGAAGGGGTTGTCATGGTAACCCCGGGCTGGTCCTTCTTTATCGACTCCTGGCAGATGGAGGGAAATTAGCGTAGGTGCAATCTCTGGGACACCGGACAGGAGCGGAGGACAAACTCATCTCTGCTACACGCGTGTGAAGAATTCCTGACTAATGTCGTGACGCCAAACCTAGGAGCGGCGGGGGACGCGGCCCTCCATCCCGCAGGCTGTAATGCAGCATTTGCTGGCACATTAATTATACCCACAGCACATTAGGATTTACAAGCACGCTCTCGTGCCGGAGGATTCCCTTCCTCCTGAATATCAGGCCTCATGTAACTCACATTTCCGCCACGTTACAGGCATAAAAATAGAAATTATGTCAGCAGTTGCCATGGTAACAGTGAAGATCTGACTTCCATGTCACGACTGCCCCCCCTCCCCCTCCAGTGGTGTCCCCCCAGGTCCTCCCATTACACACCAGTAAGAGGAGGAATCCTGAGATCTCCAGAACCAAGAGGGCTTTAGTGAGGGATGGAGGGACGGTCAACTCCGCCAATGCATTCTTACATAGATAATTCTGCAGCTTTACCGGCAGTCCTATGTAAAAAAAAAAGAATGAAGCAGAAGTGTTCAAAGCAATAATGGATACAAGGCCTAGATAGATAGCAGGATGGATAGATAGATAGATAGATAGATAGATAGATAAATAGATAGATAGATAGATAGATAGAGGGATAGATAGATAGATAGAGGGATAGATAGATAGAGGGATAGATAGATAGAGGGATAGATAGATAGATAGATAGATAGAGGGATAGATAGATAGATAGATAGAGGGATAGATAGAGGGATAGATAGATAGATAGATAGATAGATAGATAGATAGATAGATAGAGGGATGGATAGATAGATAGATAGATAGATAGATAGATAGATAGATAGATAGATAGATAGATAGATAGAGGAGTGAGGGCCTCCCACTTCCAGAAACTTACCGCTCATACCCCGGACTTTCCATCCATGGACGAGGAGAGGAAACTCCGCATCCTACTGGGGAAGAGGAATCAATGGTGGAGATCGCCGCCCAATATGTCTCCACTTGTCATAAGATGAGGGGTACTAAAGACCTCCAAATGGGCCATCACTCCCTAAATTGTGGCCCCAACACCCCATCCCCACAACCCTAACCCACTCCCCTTTCACACTTCTTTTTTTGCTTTGGCAATGCTAATAGTTTTTTTGGTCCTGCCAATAAAGCCTATTTGATTTGATTTGATTTGATTAGAGGGATAGATAGATGGATAGATAGATAGATAGATAGATAGATAGATAGAGGGATAGATAGACAGATAGATAGATAGAGGGATAGATAGATAGATAGATAGAGGGATAGATAGATAGAGGGATAGATAGATAGATAGAGGGATAGATAGATAGAGGGATAGAGGGAGGGATAGATAGAGGGATAGATAGATAGATAGATAGATAGATAGATAGATAGATAGATAGATAGAGGGATAGATAGATAGTGGGATAGATAGATAGATAGATAGATAGATAGAGGGATAGATAGATAATGGATAGAGGGATAGATAGATAGATAGATAGAGAGATAGAAAGATAGAGGGATAGATAGATAGAGGGATGGATAGATAGATAGATAGATAGATAGATAGAGGGATAGATAGATAGTGGGATAGATAGATAGATAGATAGATAGATAGAGGGATAGATGGATAGATAGATAGATAGATAGATAGAGGGATAGATAGATAGATAGATAGAGGGATAGATAGATAGAGGGATAGATAGAGGGATAGATAGATAGATAGATAGATAGATAGAGGGATAGATAGATAGATAGAGGGATAGATAGAGGGATAGATAGATAGATAGATAGATAGATAGAGGGATAGATAGATAGATAGATAGATAGATAGATAGAGGGATAGATAGATAGATAGATAGATAGATAGAGGGATAGATAGATAGATAGATAGATAGATAGATAGATAGAGGGATAGATAGAGGGATAGGTAGATAGATAGATAGATAGATAGAGGGATAGATAGAGGGATAGATAGAGGGATAGATAGATAGATAGATAGATAGATAGAGGGATAGATAGAGGGATAGATAGAGGGATAGATAGAGGGATAGATAGATAGATAGATAGATAGATAGATAGAGGGATAGATAGATAGATAGATAGATAGAGGGATAGATAGATAGAGGGATAGATAGAGGGATAGATAGAGGGATAGATAGATAGATAGATAGAGGGATAGATAGATAGACAGATAGATAGAGGGATAGATAGAGGGATAGATAGAGGGATAGATAGATAGATAGAGGGATAGATAGAGGGATAGATAGAGGGATAGATAGATAGATATGTCGCGGGCGGAGGAGGGGACGTTGCGCTCTCCCACTGCTCGGGTCCGGCTGCCGCTGCTGCTGCTCGGTGGCTCGAGCGATGGGCCGGATCCCGGGAACTCAAGCGGCGCTCCTCGCCCGTGAGTGAAAGGGGTTTGGTTTTTGGGATAGTTTATTGTCCGTGACGCCACCCACGGTTGTGGTGATTTTTGTTGGTAACACCACCGCTGCTCTGTATGGGGATCCCGGGAGCGGTGACAGGGAGCAGCAAAGTTGTTAGTTCTCCCCTCCGTGGGTAGGGGGTGGTTGTCCCGGGGCCCAGTGATGGGGTGGAGGATGAGGGATGGCGGGGCCGGTGCAGGGCTTGGTGGGGTGCAGGGACGCGGGGGCAGCGCTGTGCCTCACGGCACTGTGGTACTCACTCAGCCTGAGACGGGGACACAGTTCTCGGTAAAACACACGGCTGGAAAGACGGTTCCCACGGACGGCTGCTGTTGCTTTTCCCCAGTAGTTGACAATGACGGTCCCTTTTCCTGCACCTAAGTCTATGTTGGTAGCGATGGGTTCCCACCGGTAACCCGCTCCCCGCCTTGGATATGTGCCGGAGGAGCCCCTCTTTGCCCGCAGGCGCTGGCCCTGAGAAACTGGTGCCTTGGCGGTGGCGGTGTCTCTCTCTAATGGTTGGACTGTTGCCTTCAATCGGGACTTGGTTTTTGGGAGACCCAGAGGTCCTTTTCACTGACGGATTTGGCAAATTCACGGCGACTCCTAGCCTTGCCGGGATCCGAAAGGCCCCTGCCAATGGTGCTGGCTTCTCTTCGTATACCGCTCCGGTACCGCCGGGCCACCACCCGTCCACGGTCCTTTCGGCAACCTCCAAGCAGCCTCTCCTGCAGATGGTCACCGCCGTCTGCTGACCTTGCTGTTCTCAGTCCGGGACACACACCCGGACCAACTTCAGGCTTTCTCAACTGTCACTTTCTCTTCCACTTTAACTCCTCTCACTTTCCCTAAACTGATCTCTTCACTCCTTCACTTCCCTCACTTAACTCAACTCTCACTGTTCTGCCTGGTTTTCCCTCCTCCAGGGCTGTGAACTCCTCGGTGGGCGGGGCCAACCACCTGGCCCACCCCCTGGTGTGGACATCAGCCCCTGGAGGAAGGCAACAAGGATTTTTGTGTAGCTTTGGTGTACCTATCCGGGGTGTAGGGTGTGGTGGTGTCATGACCTGTGACCCCTGGCTTGCCCAGGGCGTCACAGATAGATAGATAGATAGATAGATAGATAGATAGATAGATAGATAGAGGGATAGATAGATAGATAGAGAGATAGATAGATAGAGGGATAGATAGATAGATAGATAGAGGGATAGATAGATAGAGGGATAGATAGATAGATAGAGAGATAGATAGATAGATAGATAGATAGAGGGATAGATAGAGGGATAGATAGATAGATAGATAGATAGATAGATAGATAGATAGATAGATAGATAGATAGAGGGATAGATAGATAGAGGGATAGAGGGATAGATAGATAGATAGATAGATAGAGGGATAGATAGATAGATAGATAGAGAGATAGATAGATAGAGGGATAGATAGATAGAGGGATAGATAGATAGAGGGATAGATAGATAGATAGAGAGATAGATAGATAGATAGATAGATAGATAGAGGGATAGATAGAGGGATAGATAGATAGATAGATAGATAGATAGATAGATAGAGGGATAGATAGATAGAGGGATAGATAGATAGATAGATAGATAGATAGATAGATAGAGGGATAGATAGATAGAGGGATAGATGGATAGATAGATAGATAGATAGATAGATAGATAGATAGATAGATAGATAGATAGAGGGATAGATAGATAGAGGGATAGATAGATGGATAGATAGATAGATAGATAGATAGATAGATGGATAGAGGGATAGATAGATAGATAGAGGGATAGATAGATAGATAGATAGATAGATGGATAGAGGGATAGATAGATAGATAGAGGGATAGATAGATAGATAGATAGATAGATAGATAGATAGATGGATGGATGGATAGATAGATAGATAGAGGGATAGATGGAGGTATAGATAGAGGGATAGATAGATAGATAGATAGATAGAGGGATAGATAGATAGATAGATAGATGGATAGAGGGATAGATAGATAGATAGATAGATAGATAGATAGATAGATAGATAGATAGATAGAGGGATAGATGGAGGTATAGATAGAGGGATAGATAGATAGGTAGATAGATAGATAGATAAAGGGATAGATAGACAGATAGTTATCCTCTAATATACAACTTGCCTAATAATTCTGCACACAGTGTACGTCTAATGGTGATGATGTCTGAGCTGCCTTCCTGGCCCTGCCCCTCAACAGCCCTGATCTAATACCCAGTCTCCCTCACATAGGGAGGGATATGTATTGCGGCACTTACATTTTTACTGTATTTTACCCCTATTTTAGCCCTTTAGTGTTCTCATCCACTATTATACCTCTTTCATATCCCCATAAAGTATGATAACCAAAAAATGTTCTCTGTATAATCATCTCACAGTGCATTATGTCCCCATATTCCTCCATCTACACAGTATGACAGCTCTACACACCCCACATAAAATTTGAAGCCCCACATTACCCCATATAGTAAGATGTAAGTTACTACAGCCCCCACACAGTGTAATGGCACAGCTCCCATACCAGGTGATCACCATAGCTACCCCATACAGTATGGTCATGTGGCGCCCCTGACCTGGTCAGGCACCACTGAGTACTGCACCCATCCTGGGGACAGTACAATACAGGTAATCCAGAAGGCTGACCGAGGTGTGACTACACAGGCGCATAGTGATCAGGTCTGACACATGTACCTTTGAGAGGACCCCTGGGGATCCCAGGAGGGGGCAAAGCCTTCACCTCCACTGGAATAGTGGAGGGGGTAAAGCCTCCATCTCCACTCAAGGGGTGTGGTGGAGAGCCTGGTTGCTAGGTGGCGTAGGCAAGAACAGGAGAGGAGGAGCAGTGAGCCGGTTCAGTGTGCAGTTCAGGGGGAGCAGACGTCAGGAGCAGACGTCAGGAGCAGACCCCTGGGGCTGTTGCAGTCTGACAGCGTCCGCGCAGTGGCTACCGACGGGGGAGAACGGTCACCTAGTAGTGCTACCCGAAATCCATCTTCAGCTAAAGAGAGAGCAACGGAGTGGGAAGTAAGGAGACTGCTAGGGAGTTACCAGGCCCAAACGGGCGGCAGATCCCGGAGCGGGGATAGATCCACCTTTCCTTGCTAAACCTGCCGGTGTGGGGCCCTCAAAGCCCACGCCACAACACCACAAAAGCCGCAGCCACGTAGCCACAGTTAGGGCCCATAGTTCACAGGAGGCAAGCAGCTGGAGTGATCTGGTCCAGGCGACAAGCAAACGGCAACCAAACGAGGGGAGCAGTTACTTCCCTGGGTGACCCCCATAGGGACTAAAAGTCGGGGTTACCACAAACCACAGAAGGGCTAAGGAAGGCGAGTCGGTAGTCACCCTCATCAGTCAGCCTGAAGGACACCTGGTTCCAGCCTGGTTCATCCCAGCTACGCCCGGGTTACTCACTCTGCCACCTTCCGTGAGTAAAACCCCTGAAAGACATTTCGCTTGTGTGGAGTTATTCTGCGCCTTGTGATTCTACACACCTACACAGGGCCCTGGGGCTTGCCTCACTCTCAGGAGGCTATTCCAACCGACTGCACCCACCATCAGCCCCAGGCATCCCTTAATCTGCAGTGGTGGTCCCCACTGACCGCAATTCTGAGAGTGGCGTCACGACAAATAGAAGATTTCCTACCGGTGACAGGATCCAGCTGCGTGGAGTCCCTGAAGGTAATGCACCGACACAGCGTTTTCGGGGCTTCACATCTGGCGTCACGAACAGGATAAGGACTAGACCTGTTCAGACAGGTGACCATGTGCCTGGGCGGTCCGCTTGAAAAATTGGAAGCGCCGCCATATTGCCACCATGAAAAGCGCGCTGAAAAACAACAGCAGCCCGCGCTGGAAGAAGTTACCGCCCACGACGAGGTGTGGCTACCCAGAGATCCCCTGCAGAGTTCTGACCTCGCAAGTGATGAGAGCGGAGGCGTTCAGAGACGTTGGGACAGAAAGGAAGCCAGAAGTCTGCTGTTAGAGGAAAGAGACGCAGAGAAAATGGCGTCTGGATGCAGAGACCCCGAGCCAGGCTCCGCTGCCTGGTGGGCCCGAGAGCTTGCTCAGTTCTGCGACCAACTGGAGACCAGGGTTCTACGGCAGATCAGCGAGGGACGCAAGGAGCTTCTGGGGATGGCTACGGCGGTTCAGGCCTACGAGGAAAGAGCCACGCGACGAGTGCCAGACCGAGCGGCGACGACTCAGACCCCGATGATGCTACCGATGGGTGAGTCCTGTGTTGCCACTGCCAGCGCGAGTGCCCCGACCCCTGCTTCCACGCCCGCGGTCCCTGAAGAGGCGCCCGGCGCGGCGACGCCGAACCAGGCCGCAGCCACGCCAGGTGCGGCCCGCCCAGCCCAGGCCGCCGCAGCGATGCCCTGCCCGGCCCGCAAAGATCCGGCTGCCACCGCGACCCTCATCCGCGCCGCAGGTGTGACGCTGACCCAGGCCGCCGCCATGCTAGGCCCGGCCCACCAAGACCCCACCGCAGCAGCAACGCTCGTCCGCGCCGCAAGTGAGGTGCTGAACCAGGCCGCAGCCACGTCCGGTGCGGCCCGCCAAGCCCAGATCGCTGCAGCGACGCCCAGCCCAGCCTGCACAGATCCCATCGCAGCTGCGACGCCAATCCAGGCCGCGACAGCGACGCCGATCCAGGCCGCCGCAGCGATGCCCTGCCCGGCCCGCCAAGAACCGGCCATAGTAGCGATGCCCGCTAAGACGCCAGCTGCAACAGCGACGCTGATCCAGGCCGCCGCCATGCCAGGCGCGGCCCGCCAAGTCCAGGCCGCCGCCATGCCAGGCGCGGCCCGCCAAGATAAGATTGTATCACCATTTACCCCGGCCTGCAAGGCCAGAGCAGACACCGCTCCCCAGTCCAAGGAAGGCCCTGCTAGGAAGTCTACGCTGGGGGAGGACCCCGAATACCAGAAGCTGAAGGCTGACCTAGAGGCCCAGTTCCCAAAGGAGATGGTGCACCGGTATCTGCTCCCTCCACATACCCCTCAGAAGACTCTGGAGATATCCACACCAAAAAGTCCACCGCCCGGGCCAGCTGATGAACACTCATCCCCAGCGCTGCCACCAAAGGAGTGCTCAGAAGAACTAAGGGGGAGAGGAGGCCAGGAGGCTGAGGAGCTGACCCCGGAGCCATCAGCAGTGGATCCATGCCCAGAGCCAGAGATGCTGCCGTACTCCCGCTGGGATGAAGAGAGCCTGACACCCTCCGCTGAGGAAGACCTGTCCAAGTACCTCACCTGGGAGCCTGCAAGCAGTGAAGCAGCAACCAAGCAAGATCCAGCCCGTAAGACACGGCGCCGTAGTAGGACCAAGTTTTCCCCTGCACCGCAGTCTCCAGAGAATAAAGATGAAGTCACGGCCAGAGACTTGGAGGAGAAACGGTTTCTGAGAAGAGCCAAATCCCAGGTTAGAGGTCCACTTTGTCGTGGTGTAGTCGAAGACTTCAGCTTGAAATCAGGATACGGTTTCATAGTAGCTCCGGGTATGAAAGAGGGCATTTTTGTTAACAGAAGAGACGTTAGAGCTCATTTGCCCAGAGGACATCCAGGCAGAAATCTGCGAACAGGAGACTCAGTGGAATTCACCATGCACCAAGGAGAAAGAGGCTGGTATGCATTGGATGTTACACCATATACCAGAAATCCTTACAGCAGTCCTGCAAAAGAAACAGACACAGAAGAAGACGGAGATAGAGAAAGAAAAGACAAAGAACCTACTGATGAGACCACCACGGACGATGAAAGAGATCGAGAAACCAACAGGTGCCGCAGCCCTACAGGCCCAAGCCCTGGTATGGAGGAGTAGAGGAAAGTAAAGAAAGTACAACAAGTTACTGTTTTGACCAGTTTGAAGTTTTTTGCAACGTTTACAAGTTTAAGAAATGTGCCCACATAAACTAATGTGAGAAACCCATAAACCTTAAGGCTATGAACTGGCTATAGCCACAAACTCTCGCAGTGTAAATAGTTACACCAGAGGGTACCACCACCAGAGCCAGCCTGTTTAGGGGCCTGGCTCGTCTGCAACCAGGGAGCACGTCCGTTTATGGGGCCTTGGCTCACCTGCAACCAGAGAGCATGCCTGTTTATGGGGCCTGGCTCTCCACCACAAAGAGGGTACCTGGTCAGCACCAACTGTGGAGGTCGCCTCTACATCCTGCCAGAAGAGGCTGAAGGCGCGGCTCCACCAGGCCAGGTATACCCTGAAACCACCAGCCCATGAAAGCCGCCTCTACATCCTGCCAGAAGTGGCTGAAGGCGCGGCCAACGTGAGAGGGTTTTGGGTGGGTTAACGGACTTGTGGGTGGAGGGTGGTGATGTATGGTACCTGGTGGTTTTAAAATGTTTTACCATGTTTTACTGTTTTACGCATTTTAAAATGTTGTCTTGCAGCCCGAGGACGTGCTGGTGATAACTAAGGGGGAATGTGGCGCCCCTGACCTGGTCAGGCACCACTGAGTACTGCACCCATCCTGGGGACAGTACAATACAGGTAATCCAGAAGGCTGACCGAGGTGTGACTACACAGGCGCATAGTGATCAGGTCTGACACATGTACCTTTGAGAGGACCCCTGGGGATCCCAGGAGGGGGCAAAGCCTTCACCTCCACTGGAATAGTGGAGGGGGTAAAGCCTCCATCTCCACTCAAGGGGTGTGGTGGAGAGCCTGGTTGCTAGGTGGCGTAGGCAAGAACAGGAGAGGAGGAGCAGTGAGCCGGTTCAGTGTGCAGTTCAGGGGGAGCAGACGTCAGGAGCAGACGTCAGGAGCAGACCCCTGGGGCTGTTGCAGTCTGACAGCGTCCGCGCAGTGGCTACCGACGGGGGAGAACGGTCACCTAGTAGTGCTACCCGAAATCCATCTTCAGCTAAAGAGAGAGCAACGGAGTGGGAAGTAAGGAGACTGCTAGGGAGTTACCAGGCCCAAACGGGCGGCAGATCCCGGAGCGGGGATAGATCCACCTTTCCTTGCTAAACCTGCCGGTGTGGGGCCCTCAAAGCCCACGCCACAACACCACAAAAGCCGCAGCCACGTAGCCACAGTTAGGGCCCATAGTTCACAGGAGGCAAGCAGCTGGAGTGATCTGGTCCAGGCGACAAGCAAACGGCAACCAAACGAGGGGAGCAGTTACTTCCCTGGGTGACCCCCATAGGGACTAAAAGTCGGGGTTACCACAAACCACAGAAGGGCTAAGGAAGGCGAGTCGGTAGTCACCCTCATCAGTCAGCCTGAAGGACACCTGGTTCCAGCCTGGTTCATCCCAGCTACGCCCGGGTTACTCACTCTGCCACCTTCCGTGAGTAAAACCCCTGAAAGACATTTCGCTTGTGTGGAGTTATTCTGCGCCTTGTGGTTCTACACACCTACACAGGGCCCTGGGGCTTGCCTCACTCTCAGGAGGCTATTCCAACCGACTGCACCCACCATCAGCCCCAGGCATCCCTTAATCTGCAGTGGCGGTCCCCACTGACCGCAATTCTGAGAGTGGCGTCACGACAAATAGAAGATTTCCTACCGGTGACAGGATCCAGCTGCGTGGAGTCCCTGAAGGTAATGCACCGACACAGCGTTTGCGGGGCTTCACAGTCACCATAGCCCTCACAAACTATGATGACCACTACAGCCTCCAATACAGAGTGCTAGTCAACATAGCCCCCACACAGTATGATTTCCATCACCATATCCCCCACAGAGTATAATGTCCACCACAGTCTCCAACAAAATATATTTACAGTCCCCATACACTAGGTCACCACAACCCCCCACACAGTGTGATGTTCCTCAGAGTTCCCCATACAGTATGATGTCCACCACTCCCCCCCATACAGTATGATCATCTCAGCCCCCCACATAGCATGATGTTCCCCACAGTCACCAACACAGTACAATGTCTACCATCACATCACCCACCCAGTATGATGCCCAACTCAGCTCCCACACAGTATGGTACCCCATACATGATATCAACCACAGTCTCTCCATATGGTACAATTTCCACATGAGCCCCCCATACACAGCATTATGTCCATCAAAACTCCCACATAGTATGATGTCTATCATGGTCCCAAACAAAATATATTTCACCATAGTCGGTAAACACTAGGTCACCACAGCTCTCTACTAAGTAAGATGTCCACTACAGTCACCCTCACAGGATGATGTCCACCACAGCCCCCTACACAGTACGATGGTAACCACGCCTGCACAGTATGATATCCACCAAAGCCCCACACACAGTATAATGTCCCGCCGCAGACCCCCATACAGTATGAGAGCTGCACAACTTCCTATAAGCAGTATGATGTCCACCACGGCCCCTCACACAGTATGATAAACACCACAGTCCCCTATACACTATTATGCCCACCACAGCCCCCACGTATCATGATGTCAACCACAGTTCCAAACCAAATATATTCGCCATAGTCCCCATACAGTAGGTATGATGTCCATCACAGCCATCCACACAGTTTGATGTCCACCCCAGCCCCCTACAGAGTATGATGTCCCCCTCAGCCCCTCACACAGTATGATGTCCCCCACAGTCCCCCACACAGTATTATTGCCACCACAGACCCCCCATACTGTATGATGATCACCACAGCCCCCAACAGAGCATTATGTGGCCCCCATAGCTCCCCTAACAGTATTATGTTTGTTCTCCACAATTCCTACACAGTACACAGTTCTGTCCACCTCAGCTCCCTATACAGTATGGTTTTCTACTATAGCCAATAATACTGTATGATGGCAAACACAGCCCCAAACACAATATGGTCACCAAATATTCACCACAGACCATATGCAGTATGATGTCCACCACAGGTCCCACACAGTATAATGTACCCCACAGCTCCGTATATGTTATGATATCCCTTACAGCTACCCACAAAGTATAATATCCCCCACAGCCCCCTATACAGTATGATGACCCATGCAACTCCCAGAGCCAGTAATATAATAATAATAATAATATTAATAGCAGCTTATACGCTCACCTCATGGATTACAAAACCAAAACTTCATCAAACCATCAATGACCATAACCAACCTACTGCATAACAACGCAGGCATACCACCAGAGTCTTACTGCTCTAACAGCAAATAATCCTTGCCTATTTTAACAGTGGATCCAGATGAGATGAGTTTGCAATTACTTGCACATTTATTATTTATTACTCATTATATATAAAGTACAAACAATGGATAGACTAGCTAATGACTCCACGCAGCTATGGCACTATGTGAAAGATGCTCTTTAAGCTTACGACCCATTTGATTAAAGGTGTTGTCCACCATGAAAAAAACAAAAAAACAAAAAAAAAACACAAAACATTTTTCTCTTAGGCATGAATCCTTTCAAAAAATTAATTTATTATTATTATTTAAAAAATAAAGGCATAATGTCACAATGTTACTTCAGGATAGGATCGGACAAGGGGCTCCTATGCTGTCCCTTACGCTAGGAAATCCTAGGCTATCCCTCACTTTCTAATTACTCCTAATGGTGGAGACGCTGCAGTCCTGTACCTTACTATACTCCTGAGAAGTACTACTCTAAAACCCCCAGGGAGGGATCGGACAGGAGTGATATGTTAAACAGATAAGGACAGACAAGAGAAAACTGAAAGTCTGACACACTGCACACCACAAGAATAGACAAAGAGATACTCAAAAAAGAAAAGAAAGAGCAGAAGGGTAGCAACAAAAAGGCAACAAGGCTTCCTATCCACACACAGCAACATGTATGACACCAGATAGTCTGGATAACCATACCCTTTACAGACCAACTAAGATAAACTATAGCTGGCATAGGTGGAAGGGTCCAGCCAGCATAAATAGGAGGAGAGCAGATGTGATTGGCTCCCCTATTGCAGATGATCAAAGGAGACTAACAGACTAGAAGACATTAACTCCTGCTAGCCTGCCTCTGAATTAACACTCAGCAGGTCGACACCTGAGTCTGCCTACATATATAACAGACACCAAAGGGGCTATCAGTGTCAGAATCTGGAGTCTTAACAGAACCCACCGCCTCCATGACAGTCATTGAAGTTTGTGAAAATCTGTGACACATATTCAAATTACGCTAACCTCGAGGATTCAGAGAAGATGCTCTGGAGATTTGATCCAGCTCTGAAAATAGTTTTTGCCATCCGGATATTGACTGGACCAGTGAAGCCTGTGATTGGCTGCTACAGATAGGTGACCTGAACCCTAATGGAAGTCACTAATTGGGCAGTTCGGGTGCCCGCCCACATGCAACCAGCCATAAAGAGATTTTTGGGGCCAGGTGGGCAGGGTTTTTCTATTTTTTGGGGAGTTGGTGCACACTACATCCGATCATGCCATTGTTACCCCCCAGTGTAAGCCAATCAATCTCGGCTGAGCACTGAGCGTACCTGAGCATGGCGATGCTCGCGCAAGTGGTTTGCATACGTAAAGGTGATCTCGGAACGCAAGCTGTTTTGTTTTGTTTTTTTGCAAAGTCTGTGTTCGGTGCAAACACTGAACCTCAGGTTCACTTATCTCTATAAATAAGTTTTGGCCCAGAGAAGACACAGCGTTTCCCGATTGTGTTGATGTGACGCCCCTGGACTATCGGGTCGCCACAGGGTATTGCACAATCTGCCCTCCCGTGCAGCATCCACCTCCTTCTTGGTTGTGGGTCCCCAACTACATGGTGTTGCCTACATCAGCTAATCAATATATATATATATGGCTTCTTCTTTGCATGATAAAGCTTTAATTTGCATTTGTTGGTAGCACAGCAAACTGTGTTCACGGACAATGATTTCTAGGATTATTTCTGAGTCCATGCTGTGACTTGCACCACTGAATCATGTCTGTGCCGCCTGAGGGATCGTAGATCACAAGCATCCAGTATTCATCGTTGGCCTCGTCCCTTGTGCACATGGATTTTTTCAGAATCTCTGAATCTTTTGATAACATTATTGACTTCAGATTGTATTATATTCAAAGTCTTTGCAATTTTACATTTAGGAATATTTTCCACAATTTCTACATCCATTTGTTCACATGTCGATATGGCCTCTGACCATCTTTGCTTCTGGGAGACTCTGCCTCTCTAACATGCTTTTATTTATACACAGTAATTTTCTGAAAATTGACCCTCTTACTTTTCCAGCTTTTTATTAACCCTGTCCAACTTTTTTGAGATTTGTTGCTGTCATCAATTTCTAAATTAGTTATTTTTTTCAATTGAAATTGAAAAATGTTCAATATTCACCTTCTGAGCCGTGTTCTATGTTCTGCTGTGAACAAAGTATAGATGTAAGAGATTTCCAAGTCACAAGGAAATACAAGGGAAGCCTTGTAATATATTGTATCAGGGAAACTTTTTTCTCCAATTCTTTTTCTCCTTCCCATCTCCTGAACACACCATTCAGTGAAAAAAAAACCCC
Organism: Anomaloglossus baeobatrachus; assembly: GCF_048569485.1. Classification (NCBI taxonomy): domain Eukaryota; kingdom Metazoa; phylum Chordata; class Amphibia; order Anura; family Aromobatidae; genus Anomaloglossus; species Anomaloglossus baeobatrachus. The sequence continues at coordinate 35,489,172 of NC_134363.1, read as the reverse complement.
AAAAACTAAAATTAATGGTGCTTAAAACAAGACAGACAGTAAACTCACTGAAGGATCAGATTACAGCAGCGTAATAGGCAGAAGTATATGGAGACACCAGGGAGGAGCTGCTTTGTAGTAAGCAGTTTTTCCCTCCTCAGTTCTGGATTTACAGCTACACAGCACAGTACGATTATTCTGATACTGTTATAGTATAATAACTAGGGATGATCGAATACCTCAAATATTCAGCTTCGCGAATATTCGACGAATAGGTTGCCGCTATGCGAATATTCGATGTGCAATGTAAGTCTATGGGAAGCCCGAATAGTTCCGAATAGTTGTTATTCGGGTTTCCCATAAACTTACATTGCGCATCGAATATTCGCGAATAGTCGCGATATGTTCTGCAAATATTCGTAAAGCCGGATATTTGAGGTATTCGATCATCCCTAATAATAACCTCCATGCTTCTGCTTCTGAACATGTGCTACATAGAGACATAAGAGCAGGAATCCCCCCATGTCTATGTGTGCCGTGTGTGGGAGACAATAGAGCAGCTGGTCTCCACCCACTAGCACAGAGACAACTGAAAATCAGAATAAGAGCCTGCAGAAGGGAAAACTTGTGAAAAATGCAGGCTACAAGTCACATAACCAGAAATACTTGTTATTATTCCCCATGTACAATATATATATATATATATATATATATATATGTACAATAGAAATAGGCCCGATGCTATCGCATCGGAATTGTGGTGAAATGAACATCTGTCTATGCTTAGTGGTGCTGACAGGAGCAGTGGACATGTCACGCTGTTTGCACTTTCCAACATATCTCTTGTATGTCATCCATCCGCATTTGTGTATTGCGTCATTTGACCTCTTTCACCCCTGTGCACTGTCTCTTCTTTGTTGTGTGCTGTATATTGGTATCTGGTGTTGTGTTTCTTGAGCTGTGTTCACTATGTGGTGTCTCCCCTGTGTACTGTGTGTGTGTGTGTTTACACTATATGGTCTCTTGTAAGCTGTTGTGACTATGATTGGAGGTGGTACATTGTTTTGTGCAGTTTACTCAGCCCATAATTTGGGTTCCACCTGCACTGTTGTCCCTGGTTACCATGACTATGATGTGAGTGCGAACTGCGGCTGCGCAACTGGCGTGCCGTAGTGCATTGTGGGATACGATTGCATCCTCAACTGGCAATTATGTATGTAGTATATATATACGGTATATATATATATATATCTTACAAAAAAACCTTATATGCTTAGATGAATTCAGTACATAGCTTAGTTTCCAGTCATGGGGGCGGCGCTGTTGCTGGGTTCAGTCACAGTCACTCTAGTTCAGGCAGGATTCTTTTTTGAACTTGGTCATGCCCTACCAACAATTCTCCTCGGCTGAGCTATACCCATTACGGTCACATGGTCGTGAAATTACCACAGGTCCTTCACCACCACTTCTCCTCTGCTGATCACCATAGGTCCTTCACCACCACTTCTCCTCTGCTGATCACCATAGGTCCTTCACCACCACTTCTCCTCTGCTGATCACCATAGGTCCTTCACCACCACTTCTCCTCTGCTGATCACCATAGGTCCTTCACTACTACTTCTCCACCCATTACGGTCACATGGTCATGACATCACCGCAGATCCTTCACCACCACTTCTTCTCTGCTTATCTCTGAAACTAAATATTGAAGAAGTGTTGGTGAAGAAGTCACGACCATGTGACTATAATGTGCGGAGCTGAGTAGAGGAGAAGGAATGATGAAGGACCTGTGGTGTAATCAATTACAATGTTTCACATATCTGAGTTTTCAGTCATGGGGACGGCGCTTTTGCTGGGTTCAGTCACTGTCACTCTAGTTCTTTTTTGAACTTGGTCACACCCTGCCACCAATGCTCTTCAGCTAAACTCCGCCCATGATGGTCAAATAGTCGTAAAATCACCACAGGTCCTTCACCACTACTTCTCTGCTGGTCACCCAGGTCCTTCACTATCACTTCTCTGCTGAGTTTGCCCATTACGGTTACATAGTCACGATGTAACCACAGGGCCTTAACCACCACTTCTCTGCTGGTCACGACAGGTACTTCACTATCACTTCTCTGCTGAGGTCGCCTATTACGGTCACATGGTCATGACAATACCACAGGTCCTTCACCACCACTTCTCCTCTGCTTATCTCTGTAGCTAAGAATTGAAGTGGTAGTGAAGGACCTGTGGTGCAATCAATTACAATGCGCGGAGTGTGACTAAGTTCAAAAAAGAATAGTGACTGAACTTGAGTGACAGTGACCCAACTCAGCAAAAGTACCACCTCTGTAAAACACATCAGGGGTAGTTTAATATAAAAAAAGACATGGCAGGTTCCCATGTGACCATAATAGGAGTAGCTCAGTAGAGGAGAAGTGATGATGAAGGACCCGTGGTGGAATGACTAAGTTCAAAAAAGGATCGTGACTGAACTTGAGTGACAGTGACTGAACTCAGCAAAAACTCTGCCTCTGTAAAACATATTAGGGGTGGTTTAAAATATAAAAAAAATTACATGACATTTTTTTAATCAATGTTGCAGTGTCATTAAATCACTGAAATGATGGAACTTAATGCATTTCTATTGGTTTAACTAAATTATGAGTTATGTGACCTCAAAAGTAGCTGAGCCTTACACAGCTAAACGTGCCGTCCAACCAAGACCTTAACGAAACATTCACTCTCCACCAGCAGGGACACGATGTTTCCAGTAACAGCTTCTGCCACCTCAGGGTAGTTATATCTGTAGATCATTATGCAGTTTGTCAAGCTGAGGATCTATGAAGGTTAAGCTGGTCCATCCCTTGAAAAACATCCTCCTGTTGAGCTGCCTGTCAGGAGTCTTTTCCATGCTTGAACAGACGCAGTAAATGAATGCAAGCACTAATTAACCAACGCTAATCAATTCGATGCCCTTTCTCAAAGCAATATTGAAGCCATATTAGTTCTTCATGGTCGCCTTTCAGAACGTGTTTTCTCGAATTGGAGAATACGAGAAGTCATCGCGGCATCAGAGTAATGCAAATCTGGCTCGTGAGACCTCTAACCGCTCATCATGGCTCTTGTGAGCTCCTCAAACAACAGAGGAAGTCTTTAGTCTACGGCGCGTGAACCATAAATTGCTTTTCTTTGGCATGTTCATCTCTTTGGCATACGCAAGAAGACTTCAAGGTCAACCGTCTTCAAACTATGTAGTCAACTTTAAGATGTTGAAAATACTTAAGTCTCTGTGTCCAAATAGCAGTTTTGTTACCTCGAATTTCTTGAACACCTAAGTGACAAGCATTAATGGCCACTATTGTGGTGATGTAGTTATTATGCTATTACGTATGGAATGGAACACCTATATTCATAAAGAGTATAAAATAAAGGAACACTCCAGCAACCCTCTGGAGACTGTTGGATATCACAAGTGTCGCGGGCGGCGGGGCGCTGCGCTTGCTAGCGCTCGGGTCCGGCACTACTGCTGCTCGGCGGCTCGAGCGGTGGGCCCGGATCCAGGGACTCGAGCGGCGCTCCTCGCCCGTGAGTGAAAGGGGATAGTTTGGTTTGGGGATTTGGTCCGTGACACCACCCACGGGTTGTGGTGAGGTTGGGCACCACTGCTGCTGGTGACGGGGATCCCGGGAGCGATGGTAGGGAGCAGCTGGGATGTCGTTTTCCCCCTCCGTGGGTAGGGGTTGGTGGTCCCGGGGCCCGGTGAGGTGACGGGGAGGCAGGGTTGGCAAGGTGCAGGGTCGCCTGGACTGCACAGCACGGTGCCGGATGGCACGGTTGTACTCACTCAGCCACAAATGTACGCAAAGTCTCTGGTAAACCAAACGGCTGGATGGACGGGTCCCGCAGCTGGCTGCTGTGGCTTCTCCCGGACGGTTGATGGTGGCTGCCTTTCCCTGCACCTTTGTGTACGTTCGGTCCCGATGGCTTCCCACCGGTAACCCGCTCCCCAGCGGATATATGTGCTGGAGGAGCCCTTTTGCCCGCAGGCTCTGGCCCTTGGAACTCTAGCTGTGGCGGTAGTCTACTGGTCGGACGGTTGCCTTCTATCGGGTCTTGGCTGTTAGGAAACCCCTGGGGTTCCGGTCACTGACGGATTTGACCTCTTAACGGCGACTCCAAGCCTGGTCGGGGTCCGCAGACCCTGCCGGTGTGTGCTGGCTTCACTTCGCTCTCTGGTTCGGTACCGGCGGGCCACCGCCCGTCCCCGGTCCTACGGTTCCGCGTTGATTTGCCTCTCCTGCAGACGGCCACCACCATCTGCCAACCTTGCTCTTAGTGCCCGGGCCACACACTCGGACACGGTCAGTTTACTCCTCCATCACTACTTCAGTCATCTCCCTCTCACTTCCCTAACTGAAGTCTTTTCATTTTCCCGCCTCCAGGACTGTGAACTCCTCAATGGGTGGGGCCAACCGCCTGGCTCCACCCGACCTGGTGTGGACATCAGCCCCTGGAGGGAGGCAACAAGGATTTTGTGTCTAGCTGATGTGCCTGTCTCGGGGTGGGGGTGTGTGTTGTAGTACCTGTGACGACCTGGCTAGTCCAGGGCGCCACACAAGCATGTGAATTTCTTCTGTTTTCACCGGAAGTGAAATTACAGAATCTCAGAAACTTCTAAGTTGGAGTTAGAGCTGGTCTATCGGTGCCAAAAAAGGGCCGTCAACTTTCCACAAGTCTGCCATACTTGCCTATTAAACACTGATGCATTCTCCCTTTGAATTAGCTATGTGAAGCCATATTTTTTAGAAAATTAATTTCATTTTTCAATGTCACCATTTGGGTTATATATAACTTATTTTATAAATGTGACGCCCTGGACCCCAGGGGTCACAGGTAACAACACCCCCCACACACCCCCCCCATCCCTTGTGAGGACACACCCGTCACCCGTCACCCGAAAGGGAGACCTGATGCCTCCCTCAGGGCCAGTAGGGCACACCAGGTGGGCGGAGTCAGGCAGAAAGGCACGCCCACCGATGAGACTACTGTCCTGAGGCAGGAAATACAGTCAGTCAGTTGGTTAGTGAGGAGTTTGGAGAGTGACAGGAGGAGGAAGGAGAGAAGCTGTCAGGGACCCAGGTTGGAGCCTGGGATCCCCGAAACATCAGGCAGGCAGATGGTGGTGGCCGCCTGCAGGAGTACCGGTATAGCAACCGGCGGAACCGTAGGGAGCGGGTCAGGGTTGGAGCCCGCTGAACCTGAACCGGGGAGTCAACAGCTAATCGGAGCACCAGTAACCGGGTACTCAGACCTCGTCCTAGCTTAGAAGCCACTGAGTTTAGGCAAATTCACTGATTGCAGTCTGGACCTCACGGGTTCATCCTCACCCAAAGTCCCGAAAGAAGGCAACAGCCCACCGATACCGGGTGAGAGCCACCGCCAAGGGCCAAGCACGCGACGGGCCAGCGCCTGCGGGCAACCGAGGGCTCTTCCGGCAGCTAAACGCCGGAGAGCGGGCTACCACTGCCCAGGCAGGGGAGCCAAAAATCAAAACAAGAGGTGCACGGGAAAGGGGCCACCATCAGGGACACAAGCAGCCGGCTGCGGGACCCGACCATACCCGAACTTTAATTTACCAGTGACTCTGAGTGTGAATTAATAGTGAGTACACCAGTGCCATCCGGGCACGACATCGCACCGCAGCACGGCACCTTGCACCCCGACATCATCGCCCGTCCCACCGGGCCCCGGGACACACCGCCCCTACCCACGGAGGGGCTAACATCCAGGCTGCGCCCTCAACACCGATCCTGGGAGCCCCCTTCACTCCCGCCGCAGAGGTGGTGCATCCCGTCACCACGACCCGTGGGTGGCGTCACGACCAGTCCAACGACAACGCGGCCCCCGGCTGCGAACCTCATCCCACACCACCACCCCACTGCCTTTCCTTAACAGAGCAACAAGGCCCCCGGTCCAGAGGCGCTCGAGCCACCGACAACCCGTGCCCGGACCTCTCGCGGCTCGGCCCGGCAAGGGAGCAGCCGAGCCCTCTCAGGGTGGTACACAAGGACTAGGGGCATATCGGGAAACTGGGGCTTCTAAGTTGACCCTCAGACTAGGGGCCCTGTGCTATCCTTATTCTCAGGGATACCCCTAAAGGTGGGGATGCCAGAGTCTCCTTCCTGCCTCTGCTCCAGACCAGCCCTGATCTTCTATCCCCTCCCCCAAGGGGGGCTGGGACAGGAGTGTGATTTAACCCACAGAAATAGACAGACAGGGGAAAGCTCAGTCACACCGCATGCACACACAGGGGTATCAGACAGTTATTGATAAGCAGGTAAGGAAGACTAGGGAGGAAACAATAAGACAACGGGTAAACTTCACAACATCAAGCACAAAGCAACTCTTTCTTCACCACAACTCGCAGTGCAACACAGCATAAACTATAGTTGGCATAGGTAGAAGATTTCCTCCAGCATAAATGTTAGAGGAGCAGATGTGATTGGCTTCCTTATAACATGTTGTCGCGGGCGGAGGAGGGGACGCTGCGCTCTCCCACCGCTCGGGTCCGGCTGCGGCTGCTGCTGCGGCTGCTGCTGCTGCTCGGTGGTGGCTCGAGCAGTGGGCCGGATGCCGGGGACTCGAGCGGTGCTCCTCGCCCGTGAGTGAAAAGGGGGGTGATTGGTTGTGGGGGTTTTGATTATGGATATTGTCCTTGACGCCACACACGGTTGTGGTGATTTTGGTGACACCACCGCTGCTCTAGACGGGGATCCCGGGAGCGGTGACTGGGAGCAGCTTGGTTGTCAGTTCTCCCCTCCGTGGGTAGGGGGGTTGGTTGTCCCGGGGCCCGGTGATGGGGTAGGCATGGATGGCAGGCAGGTTACGGGGCCTGGGGAGGTGCAGGGTCGCGGGGGCAGCGCTGTGCCGCACGGCACGGTGGTACTCACTCAGCCCAATGATGAAGACACAGTTCTTGGTAAAACACACGGCTGGATGGACGGGTCCCACAGATGGCTGCGGTGTTGTTGCTCCCAGCAGGTTGGTGGCAACTGCCTTTCCCTGCGCCTAAGATGTCTGTACGATTCCAATGGGTTCCCACCGGTAACCCGCTCCCCGGCTTGGATATGGGCCGGAGGAGCCCCTTTTGCGCGCAGGCACTGGCCCTGAGAAACGGTTGCCTTGGCGGTGGCGGTGTCTCTCTCACTCGGTTGGACTGTTGCAATCTGTCGGGACTTGACTGTTTGGAAACCCAGGAGGTCCCCTTCACTAACGGATTCGGCAAATTCACGGCGACTCCTAGCCTTGCCGGGGTCCGAAAAGCCCCTGCCGGATGGTGCTGGCTTCTCTTTGTGTACCGGTCCGGTACCGCCGGGCCACCGCCCGTCCACGGTCCTCACGGTAGACTCCAATCGGCCACTCCTGCAGACGGTCACCACCGTCTGCCAACCTTGCTGATCTGTCCGGGCCACACACCCGGACCAACTTCAGGCTGCTTAGCTGCCACTTTTCTCCTCTCTCAACACTTTTCCTCCTTCCACTTTTGCTGTCAAAACTAGACTCTGCTCTGCACTCAAGCTCTGCCTGAGCTAAACTGACTACAGTTTCCTGCCTCCAGGACTGTGAACTCCTCGGTGGGCAGGACCAACCGCCTGGCCCACCCCCTGGTGTGAACATCAGCCCCTGGAGGAAGGCAACAAGGGTTTTGTGTTCTGGCTTTGGTGTGCCTGCTGGGAGTGTGGGGTGTGTGGGTGTTGTGCTCTGTGGCCCCTGGCTTGTCCAGGGTGCCACATTCCCCCTTAGTTAAATGCAGACCGTCCGCGGGCTGCCCGTCCATCACCGGTTTTATTTTCACCAACTGAAAAATATAAAAAAAACGGTAACAGACATACAATTATAATAACATCTTCCCACATCGGAAGGTATTCTTACTTAAACGTTACTAACGGTTGCAAACGGTTACAGCTTCCGCTCTCTCCCACCCAAGCAACCTGGCCCTGATGCTGCCCCTAAGCAAACAGGCAGCACCCCTTGACCCCAGTCCTGCACAAGTTGCCCGAGCGGGTTCTGTCCTTTTCAGGGGGCCCACGTCCATGGGGAACACCTGAAACCCCCAGAGGATTGCCAGCGGTTCCGGTGGTGGCTGGGCCCCAGCCTACTCCACTGCGGGCCCTTCCTCCAATCTGCCTCTCCGGAGGTGGTAACGGTAGAAGCTGTAACAACATTTTTATTTACATGCCACTAGTTTGTGGTTGCCTTGCAAGTTCTCAGGCCTGTTCATAAGTAGTTTCTTATGTAAAGTGGTGAAGGGGGTCCCAACGGGGACCAGCTGCCGGCTACGACCGGTTCCAAATCACAGTTGACAATCGGATAACTTTCTTCTGTTTCATTCACTTATCATTCTTTTTCAAACTTTCAAACGGTGAACAGTACGCTGGTGGTCTCAACGGGGACAACTTTTAGGTGGAGGACCGCCGACTTTTACTGCTCAACAGTCCATTCTCCATCGCGGGGCTCTTCACATGGTGCACCGCTGTGGACCCCGATGGTAGCTCGCTGTGGGTGATCTTCCTCCATATTCATGCGGGCATGCACATCCGCTCTACACCCCTCTCGGGCATCGATCTCCCTGCGCAGCTGCCGTTGCCGCCGCTCCCAGTCGGGAGCACTTTCTGTTTGCTCCGGTTCAGCGTGTGCGGGGGACGGACCCAGCCAGAGTCCCTCCGTGTCGGCTACGACCGGCACCTTCAGTAATGAGGGACCAACGCTGTGACATGGCCTGCTCTGCCTCCTGGCAGCTGCATCCCCGCCGTGCCTCCGGTGCATCTTTGCTGACGGCCTCAGCCTTCGGCTTCTTCCATGGAAGCGGATCAGGGCGGTCACGAGCTTCTGCTGCAGGTCGGTCCACCGGGGCGGACCACCGGTGGTGGTGGTAGCGGGCCTAGTGGCGGGGCAGCAGCAGCCAACACGGGTAGCGGGGGAGGTAGCAGGGCGAGCGGGTATGGACCGGGTCCCTCAGCCGCGATGACCGACCCACTAGGGGTACAGGGGCGTGGGTCACTTACCCTCCCTTCCAAGACTCCCTCCACCTCGCGTCTCCGTATGGCCGCCACCACTTCCGCCATGTCGGCATCCCACTCCTCCAGGAGGAGCTGCATGCGGACCTGCAGACGGCTGCTTAGCTGGACGGTCCGGACCTCCACCCACGCTGCGGGGCCAGGCGTGGGGACCACGGTGTTGTCGGTCGGACTCAGCATCTTTATCAGCGGCCTCTTCCAGGAACCAGTCAATGGCCGCAGGGTCCTGGCGTCCCTGCTTCTATAGCCGCGCTCACATGCGACCAGCCGCCATTTCGTCCCCCTTAGCCTCTTTCCGGCTCCTCCTCTATCGGGGCGGGGTTTAGGCCTTCGCGCCTCCACTACTCGAGGAGACGCTCGAGCGGGAACTCTTCGAGCCCAAGATGGCGGCTTTTCAAATTTTCCGGCCGGACACCTCCGGCGGTCACACAAGGCGCACTTCCACCAATCAGTAGAACGGTAGGATCCTGTTCGTGACGCCAAGTTGTCGGGGGCGGAGAAGGGGCCGCTGCGCTCTTCCACTGCTCGGGTCCGGCTGCGGCTGCTGCTCGGTGGTGGCTCGAGCGGTGGGCCGGTTGCCGGGGACTCGAGCGGAGCTCCTCGCCTGTGAGTGAAAAGGGGGGTGATTGGTTGTGGGGGTTTTGATTATGGATATTGTCCGTGACGCCACCCACGGTTGTGGTGATTTTGGTGACACCACCGCTGCTCTAGACGGGGATCCCGGGAGCGGTGACTGGGAGCAGCTTGGTTGTCAGTTCTCCCCTCCATGGGTAGGGGGGTTGGTTGTCCCGGGGCCCGGTGATGGGGTAGGCATGGATGGCAGGCAGGTTACGGGGCCTGGGGAGGTGCAGGGTTGCGGGGGCAGCGCTGTGCCGCACGGCACGGTGGTACTCACTCAGCCCAATGATGAAGACACAGTTCTCGGTAAAACACACGGCTGGATGGACGGGTCCCACAGACGGCTGCGGTGGCAACTGCCTTTCCCTGCACCTAAGATGTCTGTACGGTTCCAATGGGTTCCCACCGGTAACCCGCTCCCCGGCTTGGATATGGGCCGGAGGAGCCCCTTTTGCCCGCAGGCGCTGGCCCTGAGAAACGGTTGCCTTGGCGGTGGCGGTGTCTCTCTCACTCGGTTGGACTGTTGCCTTCTGTCGGGACTTGACTGTTTGGAAACCCAGGAGGTCCCCTTCACTAACGGATTCGGCAAATTCACGGCGACTCCTAGCCTTGCCGGGGTCCGAAAAGCCCCTGCCAGATGGTGCTGGCTTCTCTTTGTGTACCGGTCCGGTACCGCCGGGCCACCGCCCGTCCACGGTCCTCACGGTAGACTCCAATCAGCCACTCCTGCAGACGGTCACCACCGTCTGCCAACCTTGCTGATCTGTCCGGGCCACACACCCAGACCCACTTCAGGCTGCTTAGCTGCCACTTTTCTCCTCTCTCAACACTTTTCCTCCTTCCACTTTTGCTGTCAAAACTAGACTCTGCTCTGCACTCAAGCTCTGCCTAAGCTAAACTGACTACAGTTTCCTGCCTCCAGGACTGTGAACTCCTCGGTGGGCGGGACCAACCGCCTGGCTCCACCCCCTGGTGTGATCATCAGTCCCTGGAGGAAGGCAACAAGGGTTTTGTGTCCTGGCTTTGGTGTGCCTGCTGGGAGTGTGGGGTGTGTGGGTGTTGTGCTCTGTGGCCCCTGGCTTGTCCAGGGCGCCACAATGTGACCAAAGAAGCCTAATGAGCAGGCTAGCAAAAGTTAACTCTTGCCAGCCTATCTATGAGCAGCTAGGGTCTGCCTGCATTGATCAGAGATACCAGAGAAATCATAGGGCAGAGTGTCAGGATCTTAAATAAATAAATATATATATGTAGTGGGTGGCCATAACCCCCTACTGAAAGACCCGGAAATGTTATTATTAAAAATGTTTTAATATTTTATGTGATGTGTTAGGGCACCCCCTAGTGGCCGGGTGGGACGGCTGTTGCCACCGGGGAGGAGGAGTCTGCCGGATATCTAGGGGGAGTCAGTGTGTGTGTGTGGAAAGAAGGATCCGGGACAGCAGACAGGGAACATCTTGAGCGGCAGATGTGAGTGTGTGAGCGGAACATCAGGGGACACCGGAGATAAGGAGGTGGACGCAACCTCAGGGTCTATTCCGCTGGTGTGGGTTCCAGTGTGTGCTTGACCGGAGAGTGGGAGCCCGGAGAAGAGGAGTATCTAGTCCATATCCCCACCAGAGGGCGCGTTTGGGCAGGTTGTCCCCAGCTCCACCAATTCTGCCGGATTCTGCTGACCGGAGTGTTGTTTTTCCTGTGTGAATAAATGTCGGTTTTATTGCATCTTAACTTTTGCCTGAAGACTTTTTATGCATCGGCCGATGAAGATATTGACACACACTGTCCCTGCATTGAAGAAGTGATGAAGCCAGGGATGTGCCGTGAATACAGTGCTGCCACGACTACACAGCCGGAGGCCTCCCTGCCCTCTCACTTCATGTGGCGTAGTCGGCAGGATACGAGTTCCTTGCCGGGGACCCAGGGAGCTGAAGACCAGGTAGTGCCTGAAGCACAAGAGCCTGACTGGTGTGAAGAAACCATAGGGCCCGTAGCGTTGGACCGGGCCCCAGAAGAAAAGGCGCGAAAAATTGGCGCCGAAAGAAGAGCCTGGGGCTGGCCGGTGCCGAGGAAGAGGCATAGAGTACTCCGCCCAAAGAGGGGAGGCGCCAGTCCCAGGGCATTGAAGACATACAGAGTGGGCGGTATAAAGAAGAAAAAGAAGTACCGCCGCGGAGGAGTCAAGAAGATGCGTGAGGCTGGGGGTGGAGTCCGTTTAAGAGCGGGAAACGAAGGCCCACCTCCACTCTCCTCAGTCTCAGCATTGACATCACCGCCGTTACAAGCGAGATTGTTAGAGACAGCGATGGAAACCTTTGGACAACCAGCGGAGTTGGCTACCACCATGGCCTTAATCAGCCTAGGCCGGGGCCGACCCAGGTTCGCTCCTGCCGGTGAAGCAGCGTTGGAGGACCTTCCTATCGGGCCGGGAGGTTCTACACGCCCGGATAAAGTCTCCTGGAAGACCTCTTGGGACGCAGAGACCGGGCGTACCATCACGGAAGTGAAGGCGACCTATGCCACGCCACCGATGCCAAACCGTCCGGGGATTGCAGTCTTCCCGTGGGAAGTTCCACAGTTTAGTGCCGCCGCCCCGTCGCCTAGTCCTGTGCCGGAACCGGAGGAAGTGGCTGCCCAGAAACTGGAGACAGATCACCGGGGCTTTGTGTGGGACCCTGTCCTTGTTCCGCCCATGGTACCGTACCCCAGAGCTCCGTCCCCGAAGCCTGACCCTGTGCAGGAACGTCTCCTGGCGGAGACCATTGTCCGGGAGATGCTGTCCGGTCCGGGCGGTGAGGAACTGGCCCAGCAGTTTGTTACCGGCGTGGTTGTTAAGTTCAACCAACAAGAGGGGTATGGATTCATCCGAGAAGTAGAGACCGGGGATGACTACTTCTATAACAGAGTTCATCTGGACATAGAAGGACTGCCCAAGCGACTTCATACCCTGTGGCCGGGCGAGCGAGTTCAATTCCTGCCGGACGCAGGCAGCCGCGGCCTGTTTGCCGTCTGCGTCTCCCGCATGCCAACCACCCGGGAAGCGGAGCAGTGGCAACAGGAGATTGACTGGGAGGAACAACAAGAGCGACGCCGGAGCCACGTCAGACCGACCCCGTCTGCGTCCTCTCACCCCCGGCGCATCATGGCTGCTGACCCGGAAACAGCGACCGAACCGATCCTCGACCCGGAGAAGATCCCACCCGTGGTAGCGGTAACGCAAAATGTTACCAACAAGCCGGTCATCATGCTGGACACGTCGCCATCCGCGCCACCACCGTCCCGGGCAGCGACGCCTTCACCACCGCGAGGAGCTGCCGCAGCTGCGCCCGTGGAGCCACCTTACGCCCCTGTTTCCTTTAGGAGGATCCGCCGCCAACCGGGACAATCTCTGGGGGCATACATCCAGGCGCAAGCGGAGGAATGGAAGAGGGCCTGGCCCCCAGAATAAGTCTCCACTGTTCCTTGTTGTTAAGTCCGGTGCTGTTTGGCCGGCAGAAGTTCTTTTAAAGTTTTACGGGCCGTTGCCCCATTCTGTATGTTTGTACGGGCAGTTGCCCCAACTAAGACCGGGAGCGCTGTTGAGCCTCCGGGCGCCCAACTAAGACCGGGAGCGCTGTTGCCAAGCCTCCGGGCGCTAATCGAAAAGGACCGGGAGCGCAGCGGAAGCCGCCGGGCGCGGGACTGGTGCCCCACGTTGGGTGCTGCGCCTATTGTGGACGGTACATTATGTGTTCCTGTGTGTTTTAAGTAAGAGCCGTGCCGGGAGGCTCGGGTTTTAAGAGGGGAGGCATGTAGTGGGTGGCCATAACCCCCTACTGAAAGACCCGGAAATGTTATTATTAAAAATGTTTTAATATTTTATGTGATGTGTTAGGGCACCCCCTAGTGGCCGGGTGGGACGGCTGTTGCCACTGGGGAGGAGGAGTCTGCCGGATATCTAGGGGGAGTCAGTGTGTGTGTGTGGAAAGAAGGATCCGGGACAGCAGACAGGGAACATCTTGAGCGGCAGATGTGAGTGTGTGAGCGGAACATCAGGGGACACCGGAGATAAGGAGGTGGACGCAACCTCAGGGTCTATTCCGCTGGTGTGGGTTCCAGTGTGTACTTGACCGGAGAGTGGGAGCCCGGAGAAGAGGAGTATCTAGGGCATATCCCCACCAGAGGGCGCGTTTGGGCAGGTTGTCCCCAGCTCCACCAATTCTGCCGGATTCTGCTGACCGGAGTGTTGTTTTTCCTGTGTGAATAAATGTCGGTTTTATTGCATCTTAACTTTTGCCTGAAGACTTTTTATGCATCGGCCGATGAAGATATTGACACACACTGTCCCTGCATTGAAGAAGTGATGAAGCCAGGGATGTGCCGTGAATACAGTGCTGCCACGTCTACACAGCCGGAGGCCTCCCTGCCCTCTCACTTCATATATATACTAGAAGGTGGCCCGATTCTACGCATCGGGTATTCTAGAATTTACGTATTGTGTAGTTCATGTATGATTTTTGTTATATATATATATATAATATAAATTTATTTATTTATATTCAGGGTATTTTTCATACAATTTTTCTCCTTGGTTTTTTCTAGTCTTAAGGCTGCAATTCACATGCTTAATGTTGCATGTTTACTGAACATTGTTTCAGCTCAGGTTTTTGTGTTTTTTGTATGTTTTCTTGCTTGGTTGCAAGTTGGGGGTGCAGCCCTCCTAGTACTGAGACTGAACAGCTGATTGCGTCTCACTTTGCTGTGTATTTTATCTGGGACACAGCTAACCACTTGCCACCATCCATATTGGAGTTCTGACATGACACAAGTCAGGTATTGATAATGTTTTTAACTTCAGTAGGTTAGGGACTGTCTCAGATGGGTACACCGTGACGAGGTGAGACAGCTTTTTACCTTTTTGCAAAAATGTATACACTAAGTACCCTGTTATTAAGCACTTGCAATTTATTTATTTATATTCAGGGTATTTTTCATACAATTTTTCTCCTTGGTTTTTTCTAGTCTTAAGGCTGCAATTCACATGCTTAATGTTGCATGTTTACTGAACATTGTTTCAGCTCAGGTTTTTGTGTTTTTTTTTATATATATATAGATGTTGTTGTGTGTAGTTACCAAGTGTTTGTGTAGGGGCTGTACATGTTCTGGGTGTTGTCTGGGTGTGGCGGGGGGTGAGAGCGGTGTTGTATGTGTGTTGCGTTGTGTGTGTTGCGTTGTTTGTGGAGCGCTGTGTGTGTGTGTTGCGCGGTTTGTGTGGGTGTGGGGTGTGTGTGTGTTTTGGTGGGAGGTATGTTTTGTGCAATGTGTGTGTTGTGCGGCATGTGCATATATTTGTGTGTGCCGCGGTGTTTGTGTTGGGTGTTGTGTGTGTGCGGCGTTGTGTGTGTGGGTGTCTGTGTAGGGCGGTGTTTGTGGTTCCCAGTGTGTGTGTGGTGTGTTGTGCAGTGCGTGTGTGGCGGTGTGTGTGTGTGTTTTGGGGGGAGGTGTGCACCCCCCATTGTTCTCCATCCCCCATGCTGTGCACCCCCCATCGTGCTCCATCCCCCATGCTGCGCACCCCCCATCGTACTCCATCCCCCATGCTGCGCACCCCTCATCGTGCTCCATCCCCCATGCTGTGCACCCCCCATCGTGCTCCATCCCCCATGCTGCGCACCCCTCATCGTGCTCCATCCCCCATGCTGCGCACTCCCCATCGTGCTCCATCCCCCATGCTGCGCACTCCCCATCGTGCTCCATCCCCCATGCTACGCAATTGTGGCGCCCCTGACCTGGTCAGGCACCACTGAGTACTGCACCCATGCTGGGGACAGTACAATACAGGTAATCCAGAAGGCTGACCGGGGTGTGGAACACAGGCGCATAGTGATCAGGTCTCACACATGTACCCATGAGAGGACCCCTGGGGATCCCAGGAGGGGGCAAGCCTTCACCTTCACTGGAATAGTGGAGGGGGTAGAGCCTCCATCTCCTCTCAAGGGGTGTGGTAAGAGAATCTGGTTGCTAGGTGGCGTAGGCAAGAACAGGAGAGGAGGGGCAGTGAGCCAGTTGAGTGTAGAGTTCAGGGAGCTCAAGTGAGGAGCAGATCCCTGGAGCTGTGCAATCTGACAGCGCCCGCGCAGTGGCTACAGACGGGGGAGAACGGTCAACTAGGAGTGCTGCCTGAAAGCCAGCTTCAGCTAGGGAGTGCAACGGAGTGGGAAGTAAGGAGACTGCTAGAGAGTACCAGGCCCAACCGGGCGGCAGATCCCGAAGCGGGGATAGATTCAACTTTCTTCTGCTAAACCTGCCGGTGTGGGGCTCTTAAAGCCCACACCACAACACTACAAAAGCCGCAGCCACGTAACCACAAGTTAGGGCCCACAGGTCATAGGAGGCAAGAGGCTGGAGTGGCCTGGTCCGGGGAACAAGCACACGGCGAAACAAGAAGGGGAGAGAGAGGCTTGGAGCATCTTCCCTGGGTGACCCCCATAGGGACTCAAAGTCGGGGTTACCCCAAACCACCAAGGGCTAAGGAAGGCGAGTCAGTAGTCACCCTCATAAAGTCAGCCTGAAGGATACCTGGTTCCCATCTGGTTCATCCCAGCTACGCCCGGGCTACTCACCCTGCCATCAAATGTGAGTAAAGCCCTTGAAAGACATTCCTGCCTGTGTGGTTATTCTGCGACTTGTGGTACTACAAACCTACACAGGGCCCTGGGGCTTGCCTCACTCTCAGGAGGCTACTACATCCGACTGCACCCACCATCAGCCCCAGGCGTCCCCTAACCTGCAGTGGCGGTCCCCACTGACCGCAATACTGAGAGTGGCGTCACGACAAGAAGAAGATCTCCTACCAGTGACGGAGATCCAGCAACGTGGAGTCCCTGAAGGTAATGCACCGACACCGACACTGCACATGCGGGGCTTCACACAATCCCCATCGTGCTCCATCCCCCATGCTGCGCACCCCCCATCGTGCTCCATCCCCCATGCTGCGCACCCCCATCGTGCTCCATCCCCCATGCTGCGCACCCCCATCGTGCTCCATCCCCCATGCTGCGCACCCCCATCGTGCTCCATCCCCCATGCTGCGCACCCCCATCGTGCTCCATCCCCCATGCTGCGCACCCCAATCGTGCTCCATCCCCATGCTGCGCACTCCCCATCGTGCTCCATCCCCCATGCTGCGCACCCCCCATCGTGCTCCATATCCCATGCTGCGCACTCCCCATCGTGCTCCATCCTCCATGCTGCGCACCCCCCATCGTGCTCCATCCCCCATGCTGCACACTCCTCATCGTGCTCCATCCCCCATGCTGCGCACCCCCCATCGTGCTACATCCCCCATGCTGCGCACCCCATCGTGCTACATCCCCCATGCTGCGCACCCCATCGTGCTCCATCCCCCATGCAGCGCACCCCATCGTGCTACATCCCCCATGCTGCGCACCCCATCGTGCTACATCCCCCATGCTGCGCACCCCATCGTGCTACATCCCCCATGCTATAATAGTTCTCC
The DNA here is from genome assembly GCF_048569485.1 of Anomaloglossus baeobatrachus. Lineage (NCBI taxonomy): Eukaryota > Metazoa > Chordata > Amphibia > Anura > Aromobatidae > Anomaloglossus > Anomaloglossus baeobatrachus. The sequence continues at coordinate 35,472,018 of NC_134363.1, read as the reverse complement.
TATTATACTCAGAGAGGAATATAATAGGAGGAGTAGTCCTGGGGGGAGAGGAGTATAATGCCGGCTCCCTGCACATGTGTACCGGGAGCCGGTGTACGCTGGTAACTATGATACACATCGTGTAACTAAGGGACCTTAGTTACCCGATGTGTATAATGGTTACCAGCGTTCACCGGCTCCGTCACGATCCCAGCAGCGCAAGGTTATGTCTGGCGATGCGTGCGGAGGGCCGGGGCCAGCTGCCAATCCGTGCGGGGGGGCGGGGCCAGGCCGAGGCGAGCGACCAATCCGTGGGGGGGTGGGGCCAGGCCGAGCCAGCGGCCAATCAGACGGTTGTCACCGTAAGGACACAATTTTGGAGCAAGACAGACAGACAGAATAAGGCAATTATATATATATATAAAGCAAATTGCAATTTTTCAGAAATTATTATGCACCAAGCAATAATTAACAATTTAAATATGTATTTTTATATTAAATAATTGAAAAAAATCACATAAAAAAATAATATATTAATAACAATATTTTTTTTAAATCATGAAACAGGTAAGAAACCTTATGCATTTTTTTTTTTTAAATCTGTTTAAGCCAATTTTCACTTTTTTTATCCTACTAGGAGATCTGAAACTTCATACTGACATTTCATTGCTAGAATACATATTATTATCTGCCTATAAGGGTCTAGGCATGGTTTCAAATGCAATTACCAATGGAAGGCCTGGAGCTATTTGTCTGCAAAGGAAGAGGACAACTAGGCTGACAGATAAAAATCAAGAAAATTAATATTCCAGGATCAGAGGTTTCGCCGATCCTAGCTTCTGCAGGGGGTCAATCACTCAAATGCTTCTGAGCTTGTCAACTTCTGTCCCTGTTCAAACCCCTTGATGTACATGTATGTTAAATGGAGAACATTATGGATAAATTCGATATATTGTCTGAAAGAATAACTATTCACATGGCTTGGTTTGGTGAACTTTTTGCAACGAACAACCTATTTTTTTTTTTTCAATCAGTCCATTATGTTTGATCATCGGAGCAGACACGATGACTATAGACAGGGTAGATCATCAAGCCAAATCTGCCACTCTCTAGTAACATTATGTTCCAGTTTTACATTATAGAATGATGACTAGGATCCAAAATGTTCCTCGGCTTGTTTAATGAGCCATTGCTTTTGATCAGCAACATCTGTTTTTACCTTGTGATGTGTGAAATTTTCAACTGGGGCAAAGTAATAGTAATCCTTCTTCTCTGACGCACAGGCCGGTCCTGATTTAGATCCAGAATTCAGCGGCGAAACGATATATCACTTCTGCTCATTAGACTTCTTCCCATGAGTCTGCGGCACTAAATGCTGCTGCAACAGAAAAACTGTTCTAAGAATCCATGCAATTCTTGATCTTCATTTTACATTTGTAGGTCACTTTCCGCTAGCTCTATCTAGTGGCCACAAAGAAAACTGCACTCTGAGGATGGAGGAACAAAACACCGTCAAGGGTAACCGGTAAGATCATGATATATATTTGCTTAGAATATTTTGCAACCAATTAATTTTTTATCTTCTACTATTGAAAAAAGGGTATTTACTGGAAGGCACGTGGAACAGACAGGACCTGGACAAGATAGGTTAATGTATTCAATTTCTAATAACAGTTTGGGATGCTTACAGCAAATAATGGGCTAACCAGCAGATAGCAAGTGGGGAGTTAACCAGAACATCTGAGTTCCTTTATTAATTTTTCATGCATTAGGCTCCCCTATTAAGGTTGATTAATGAAGTCATAGGTCAGCATGGAGACACGGACCCAGGGCGATGGAAGGCACGTGGAACAGAGAGGACCTGGACAGAAATCTACACTGGAAGGAGGACAAATGAGTGAGGCAGGACACACCAGGAGCCACTGAACCAGGAGTGGAAATGAAGAGAAAAACAGCAGGTCTGCAGCAGCACACAGATGCCCAGCAGATATTAGGTTAATGTATTCAATCTCTAATAGCAGTTTATGATGCTCACAGCAAATAATGGGCTAACCGGAAGATAGCAAGTGGAGAGTTAACCAGCAGGTCTGAGTTCCTTTATTCATTTTTCATGTTTTAGACTCACCTATTAAGGTTGATTAATGCAGTCATTGTCAGCATTGAGACACAGACCCAGCCACGTGGAACAGGAAGGACCTAGACAAAAGTCTACACAGGGTGGGGGACAAATGAGTGAGGCAGGACACACCAAAAGAGATAGAACCAGGAGGTGAGATGAAAAGGAAAACAGTAGGTCTGAAGCAGCACACAGATGCCCAGCAGATATCAGATTAATATATTCAATCTTTAATATTAGTTTGTGATGCTTACAGCAAATAATGGGCTAACCAGCAGATAGCAAGTGGAGAATTAACCAGCAGATGTGAGTTCATTTATTAATTATTCATGTGTTAGACTCACCTATTAAGGTTGGAAAGGGCGATGGAAGGCACGTGGAACAGAGAGGACCCGGATAAAAGTCTGTACTGGACAGAGGACAAATAATTGAGGCAGGACACACCAGGAGACACTGAACTAGGAGTGGAGATGAAGTAAAAAACAGTAGGTCTGAAGCAGCACACAGATGCCCAACAGATAATAGGTTAATGTATTCAATCTCTAATAGCAGTTTATGATGCTCACAGCAAATAATGGGCTAACCAGAAGATAGCCAGTGGAGAGTTAACCAGCACATCTGAGCTTGTTTATTATTATTACATTTTTTAGGCTCACTTATTGAGGTTGATTAAGGAAGTCGCAGGTCAGCATGGAGACATGGACCCAGGGTGGTGGAAGGCACGTGGAAGAGAGAGGACCTGGACAAAAGTCTGTATTGTATGGAGGACAAATGAGTGAAACAGGACACACCAGGAGAAACAGAACCAGGAGGGGGATGAAGAGAAAAATAAAAGGTTTGAAGCAGCACACAGAGGCCCAGCAGATGATATTTTCATGTATTCAATCTCTAATAACAGTTTGTGATGCTTACAGCAAATAACGGGTTAACCAGCAGATAGCAAGTGGAGAGTTAACTAACACCTCTGAGCTCCTTTGTTAATTTTACATGTGTCAGACTCACCTATTGAGGTTGATTAATGAAGTCATAGGTCAGCATGGAGACACAAACCCAGCCACGTGGAACAGGGAGGACCTGGAAAAAAGTCTACACTGGACAGAGAACAAATGAGTGCAGCAGGACACACCAGGAGCCACAGAATCAGGAGTGGAGATGAAGAGAAAAATAACAGGTCTGAGGCAGCACATAGATGCCCAGCAGTTAATAGATGAATACAATAAATCTCTAATAACAGTTTGTGATGCTTACAGCAAATAATGGGATAACCAGCAGATAGCAATTGGAGAGTTTACCAGCAAATTTGAGCTCCTTTAGTAATTTTACATTTGTTAGGCTCACCTATTAATAAAGCCATAGGTCAGCATGGAGACACGGACCCAGCCACGTGGAACAGGGAGGACCTGGACAAAAGTATATACTGTATGGAGGACAGATGAGTGAGGAAGGACCCATCAGGAGCCACAGAACCAGGAGTGGAGATGAAGAGAAAAACGGCAGGTCTGAAGCAGCACATAGATGCCCAGCAGTTAATAGGTTAATGTATTAAATCTCTAATAACAGTTTGTGATGCTCACAGCAAATAATGGGATAACCAGCAGATAGCAAGTGGAGAGTTAACCGCCAAGTCTGAGGGTTTTTAAAAATAACATACATTTTCAAAGATGACTATAAGTGTAGTAATAAGTCTCTATATATAATTTCATAATGTGATAATCAACTAGTAGTGATGACTAGTAGGTGCTTAGTGCAGAAATCCCAGGAGTCGGAGGAGATGCTAACAACAAAAGACACTGGATGGTGATATCTGACCTATCGCTCCATTTTGTTACTGGGATGAAAAGAGATCTGTGAGAAACAAAGGCTCAACGTCCATGAACTCCACATTATGTCCCTCAACATTCATCTTGTACACAAGTACATACAGCTGGTAGCCTCCTGAGGAAGGCGTCTTAACGGACTCTAGGTGGCGCTAGACACTACTTGCATGCAGTAAATGGAGAGGTAGTCAGACAGGCCGAGGTCATAAACCAAGGGGACATGACAGTACATGGGGGGGCAGACAGAGACGAGGTCAAAATACAAGCCGAAGGTTAGGGTTCCAGGGAAGTATCATCAACACCAAAAAAAACTTTTTTGTTTGAGAAAAAAAGCAACAATTGAATGATAAATCACCAGCAAGAAAAAATAGTCAATAGAAAAAATTAACCTTTATTAATAGTAAAATATAAAAACATAAACAGGATGTCACAAGGAAGCAAGCCCCCACAGAAGGGGTTAAAAAAAATAACAATCTTATTATGTTGGGAACATCATAAATTTCACATAATTATTATTATTAATATTAATATTGCCCTGTATAAAAAAACAACAATAATAATGGTATATAAATATAATTATAAATATGTGTATAATAACACAAGTATGTTATAGAAAAATACAAGACTCAAAGTGATCTGATGGCAACAAAGTAACAATTCATATACCTACGGGGTAACACAGAATGCAAGTAAGTGTCCCACACCCTCTGCGATGCACGTTTCGCACTGTGTAGTGCTTTTTCCAGGAGTCACCTGGAAGTCAGGAGTCCACCTCCTGGAAAAAGCACTACACAGTGCGAAACGTGCGTCGGAGAGGGTGTGGGACACTTACTTGCATTCTGTGTTACCCCGTAGGTATATGAATTGTTACTTTGTTGCCATCAGATCTCTTTGAGTCTTGTATTTTTCTATAACACACTTGTGTTATTATACACATATTTGTAATTATATTTATATACCATTATTATTGTTTTATTATACGGGGAAATATTAATAATAATAATTATGTGAAATTTATGGTGTTCCCAACATAATAATAAGATTGGTATTTTTTTAACCCCTTCTGTGGGGCTTGCTTCCTTGAGACATCCTGTTTATGTTTTTATATTTTACTATTAATAAAGGTTAATTTTTTATATTGACTATTTTTTTTTGCTGGTGATTTTACAGGGAAGTATGTACAAAGTACAAGGAGCAGGCAGGGACGTGGTCAGGAGGAAGTCCGAGGTCAGAAGCCGGGAAGGCACAACAGAAATAGGGTCAACAACAGTCCGGAGTCGAGAGGCCAAACTCTGAACACTGAGCACCACGGGAGTCAACAGCACTACTGTAACCAGGAAGTATAACTGGCGATGTCCTGAGCTAACACGCTCCCTAATGAAGCAGGGCAATTATCGGGAACGAGAAGCATCTGCGTGAGCACCTTCCAGGACCAGCGTGGAACCAAGTGCTTTGAAAAAAACAGCAGAGCATTCATCCTGCAAAATGCTCTGCACCATAAGCAACATATACAATACAGAATGTTCTGCACATAGGAATCGTGACACTACCCTTGTCTTCACTCTTGACAATTTTTGACAAGACACTAACGTTTGTATGTAGGGCAGCAATAAGATCTTCCTTGTTTGTAAATGGCCAACCACAAAGGAACCAATGAATAATAAATATATTCCAACATCATTTTTCCCAGAAAACTTCGTTAATAGTTAAAAGCGATTTTGCAGAACATCACCTCAATCAACAGGCGTGAAATGGATTTCCTGCTGAGATAGTAGCGGCAGCTAATGCACAATAATCATCCTCTCAAAATGTACAAATTCATTAGGGAAAATGGTGAAAAATGTAGAAAAATTAATATATCCAAGACATAAGTGACTACGAAAGAACATTATATGTATCAAGTGAGGCAAAAAGGAATTAAAAGACTTTTCCATCCGTAACGGCATACTTCTCGGGTTTGCCTAAAAAGATTTATTTACAACTGCGAGGAGATAATATGGTCAGCGGAGGATTACCCGACATGTTGATGTATTGTCACTATGTCCAGTGCAGCCATGCAGAAGACATACCAGGAACTGGAGCATATGGGATAGGCAGCCGGGATGGGATTTTGCCAGTTCCCAATGGGTCAACCGAACCAGTTCTGCAAAATAGTCCAATACATGATGATGCGTCTGTGATGGTGGAATATGGGGGGTTGTGTATCCTGGTGTGTAGGTTCGTATATTACGCTTGGTTCACTGTCCATTCTCTGTATTGCTTGTGTGTACATTGTATTGTCTGTAGGTAATCACCGCCTGTAGTGTTTGTCCCTAGAGGCCCAGTCACACACAATGAGATCGCTAACGAGAGCGTTGCTGAGTCACAGTTTCTGTGACCTAGCAACAATCTCGCCAGCGATCTCGTTCTGTGTGACTCCTACCAGCGATCAGGCCCCTGCTGTGAGATCGCTAGTCATTGCCGAATGGTCCAGACCATTTTCTTCAAAGGCGATGTCCTGCCGGGCAGGACGCATCGCTGTGTTTGACGCTTACCAATGACCTCCTAACAGGGTCCCAACGCCCGCCGAGAACGTTATACAGGTCGTTCATCGTTACTGCGTCGTTGGTAAGGTCTATGTGACATCTCACCAGCCACCTCCCAACGACTTACCAGCGATCCTTATCAGGTCGTATCATTGTCGGGATCCCTGGTAAGTCGTTGTGTGTGACTGAGCCTTAGGTCTGGGAGAAGGGGGCCTGGAATCCACCTAACCTCTTTGCTTACCTGGGGGGATGAGTCAGTATTTTTGAGAACTTGAAGAGAGAAGGACAAAGATTGATCCTCTGGGCTGAAGGTGTGGCTCCTCAGGGAGACCTGGACATTTATCGCTTATTGGATTATATTCATATTTCTGGACTATTTTTACCCTCTGTGTGGTGGATTATGTTATGGACTATTTGAATTGCTTTGAATAAATGCTCTTTGGATTGTGCAGCCATCTCTTGCTCTGTTGATTGTGTGATATCGGAGAAAGACCCATCACAGTGTCATTAAGATGCGGAGCATGACGGCGATGCATTGGACGAGGAGCATTACACAGTTCTCCGTCCTGGTGTGCAGCAGTGGGATGAGGTCATTCATATAGCTACCTTTTTACTGCAAAGCGGAGGTGGCAAAGATGGCGGGGAAGGCAATTTTCTCCATACTGGAACTGTAAATTAAAATGACTTACTTTAAATGGGGTAGGGGAAATACAATGTGAAGTGGGCTTTATCTTCAAAAAATACAGTGTAGGGGGGTGTTGAGGGCACAATGTGAAGCAGGAGCACATTATGGAGATGTGTTTAGCATGAGGGGAACTGGATAGGGGACAGCATAAAGTTGAGTCAGTATATAGGCCATAGTTCATAAGGGCGGACAGTGTGTCGCTTATGATTCATAATGGGGAAAGGTGTGGCGGTTATAGTTCATAAAGGAAGACAGTGCAGTGGTTATAGTTCAGAAGGTCGAAGAGCGGTTATAGTTCATAAAGGGTGACAATGTGGCAATTTTAGTTCATAAGGGAGGACAATATGGTGGTTGTAATTCAAAAGGGGGGGAAAAGTGTTGTAGTAATGGTTCATAAGGGAAGACAGTAATGCGGGCATCACACAATAGAGACAATCTATCGTGCGATGCATCTTCGGGGTCACGGTTTTTGTGACGCACATCCGGCATCGTTTGCGACGTCGTCCCGTGTGATAGCTACGAGCGACGCAAAAGTTTGCAAATCGTGTGCAAATCGTTTATCTTTGACACGTCGCTCATTTTTAAAAAATCTTTTATTTTTCTTTGTGCTGGTTGTTCATCGTACCCGGGGTAGCACACATCGCTCCGTGTGACACCCTGGGAACGATGAACACAGCTTACCTGCGTCCTGCGGCTCCCGCCGGCTATGCGGAAGGAAGGAGGTGGGCGGGATGTTTACGTCCCGCTTATCTCAGCCCCTCCGCTTCTATTGGGCGGCCGCTGTGTGACTTCGCTGTGCCGCCGAACGTCCCTCCCCCTTCAGGAAGTGGATGTTCGCCGCCCACAGCGAGGTCGCTCAGCAGGTAAGTATGTGTGACGGGGGGGTTAACGACTTTGTGCGACACGGCCAACAAATTGCCCGTGACGCACAAACGACGGGGGCGGTTGTGATCGCTCGTGCAATCGCACGATAGATCGTACCGTGTGCAGCTATGGGGATGGTGTGTATTCTATATTTTATAGGAAAGTGTGGAGGTCATCTGCCACAAGATGGACAACATAATCACATTGTGTGCAGGACGTATAGTAAGAGACAATTTATTCATTCAAGGGACCAGAGTACACCCGGCTGCGGCGGCCGGCCCCCAACACCTTGGTTTATCGATTGGACTTGTGTGAAGTTATTTCAATCGTGAGTACTTTGACATTCCCCGGTATGTCCGGGTGCCGGCCCATGCAGCCACCATCCTCAGCACAGAGACACTGAGCCCCGGGGCATCCATCCCTACCCACGGAAGGGGTTAACATCCAGCTGCCAGCCCATCGCCCCCGGGTGCTCCCCAGTAGCAGCGATGGTGCCACATTTCACCACACACCATGGGTGGCGTCACGAAATCTCCGTACATATACATCCCCTTTTTGTTTGAAGTGTCCGCAAGACCTCCCGGATCCGGAGACCCCTCGAGCCACATTGCAGATCCAGAACCGAGCAGATCGGCTGCTGGCGTGGGGGCGGCACACATGTAATAGTTTTGGTTCTGCTGCTGTATTCACATACTGATGTTGATTCTGATGCTTTATTCATGTACAAATAATGGTTCTGGTGCTTTATGTACTAATGATGGTTGTAGTGCTATGTTGACATACGGAAAATGGTTATGCTGCAATATTCATGTACTGGTATTGGTTCTGGATCTGTATAAATTTACTAATGATGGTTCTGGTGCTGAATTTGTGTACAAATGTAGGTTCTGGTACTGCATACACATGTTGATGTTGGTTCTTATACTGTATTCATGTACTTGTTTTGGCTCTGCTTCTGTATTCATAAACTGATGTTAATTCTGGTGCTATATTCATGTACTAAAGATGGTTCTGGTGCTTTATGTAGTAATGATGATTGTTCTGGTGCTTTATTCATGTACTGATGATGTCTCTTGTGTTGTATTCGTGTAATGCTGTTGGGTCTGGTGCTGTATTCATATGCTGATTAAGGTTCTGTCGCTGTATTCCTGTACAGATGATGCTTCTAATGCTGTACTCATATACTCATAATTCTGCTTTTATTGTAATGTACTGATTTTGCTTCTGGTGTTCTGTTAATGTACGGTTGCTTCTTCTGGTGTTGTAGTCATGTATTGATGATGGCTCTGGTACTACATGTATGTACTGGTGTTAGTTCTGGTACTGTATTCATGTTTTGATGGTGGTTCTGATTCCGTATGCATGTGCTGATGGTGGTTCTGGTGATGTACTCATGTATTGGTGCTGGTAATGTACTGATCATGGTTTTGGTGCTATATTCATGATGGGTCTTGTGCTATATTCATGTACTGATGTGGTTTCTGATGACTTAGTGTGTAATAATGGTAATTGTGATGCTCTATCCATGTACTGATGGTGGTTCTGGTGCTCTGTTCATATATTGAAATGGTTCTGGTCTTATATTCATGTCCTAATGATGGTTCTGGTGCTGTATTTATGTATTGAACCATACTAGAGTTAAAATCAGCAGCTCCCCTGAGGTGGCCCCTACAAGGACCACAATATGTGGCAATTATGCCTCTAGCCTATCAAATGCCACAGCTCTGTTCATATTTGTGTCTGACAGCATTACGGCACATCATGATTTAGGCTATGTTTTACCAGAACGTTTTTGCTAAAAAAAAACCAAAGTGCAATAATCCCTAGGCAAAAACTTGAGCCTTTCAAGGGCTGTATCTGTTCAGCTCCTAAAACAGTTATTCCCAAAATTGTGAGTTTTTCCTTTACCTTAAGAAAGCTAATAACTTACCGTACTGATCAATGCGGTCGATCCACTGAGAACCTCACTGATCTCAAGAATGTGGTGCTAGATCAAGGGAGCTTGGCTCTTTGGAGCCGCATTAAATTAGTGTTGTTTTTAGTTGTGGCCTATGTTCATGGGAAAGCAAATGCTTGTATATTCTGCGACTCCTCTCACAAACCATAGCTTGGTATCGCCTTAAAAGTAGGCATCTAATGCATGTGTGTGTTAATGTATATATGCTGTATATGTGTGTTTTTGTCTCTGACAATCTGCAACATTTTGTGGTCCCCGATTAGTCTCTTTTTGGGACTTCATCATTGGAACGGGACATATAAAGACTGGTGGGGGACCATGATTTCTCGGGGTGAGATTGTCTTCATATGACCATGCAGAAAAGGTTCCACTAACCTATCAAAAAAAAATGTAACTTCAAATGCTGCTATTTTCTTTGTTGGATCTTTGTTGACCTTATCTGAAGAAAATTGCCTTGAATGAGTTGCACCATATACATAGTATGAAAACTCCTGCTTGCACTGAAGTCAATTGCCACCACTTAGCTGGTTATAGTTATGCACTGATATAGTTTCTAGTACTGGTTAATGTACTCTTGTTGGTTCTGGTGTTGTAGTCATGTATTGATGATGGCTCTGGTGCTATGTTTATGTACTACTGTTGGTTCTGGTGATGTATTCATGTGTTGATGGTGATTCTGATGCTGTATGTATGCATTGGTGCTGGTTCTGGCGCTGCATTCATGTATTAATAATGGCACTGGTAATGTATTCACGTACTGATCATGGTTTTGGTATTATATTCATGTACCTTTGATGGTTTTTGTGCTGTATTCATATACTGGTAAGGTTTCTGATTATTTATGTACTGATGGCAGTTTTGACGCTCTAATCATGTACAGATGATGATTCTGGTGCTCTCCACGTATTGAAATGGTTTTGATATTATATTTATGTCCTGATGATTGTTCTGTAGCTTTATTGTTATGTTGTTTTTAGTGCTGTTTTTTTTTTTGCAATCTTAATATACCTTTCAATATACAGAGTTTTGGAATCCAAGTTCGTAATCCAAAGCTCTACAGATTAAAGATGGGGCTCACAAATTTTAGGACCTCATTTGAGCATCTATGTATTCTACAACTCATGCCAACCATCGTCCAGTCTGTCTTATTTTTCTATTATTCATTTCTGCACATGTGTTTAAACTTTTGACACCGATCTCCTGGATAAGTCGCTGTTATGTCCCACGACTGGACGTCTTCTTCTTCTGGCTGATGGCATCACATGATGAGGTCTCCAGATTTTGGGCAATACTCAGTTTATCCTATCCCTACATAACACAAAAATTAAAAAAAAAGCCTCATCTGAAACAATGAGCAGATGTCTACTTTTTAGGCGTTGGCCACTGAAAATTTCTTATATTGTCAACAGTTACCATATATTGCTTCCTCCTCATTCCCGTTTCCTAAATTAGCCCCTAGTTTCGGGAACACTCCTTGGTTGTTTCTATCAAAGGGGATAACTTTCTGATCCCTGGGGGCCTGAGTGATGGGATCCCCATTGATCCTGAAAACAGAGACCACCCTTGTGAATGGAGCTTGGATTGATCTTCATTCATTTTTAATGGGATTGCCGAAAACAGCCATATGCTGCACTTGGCTAGTTTTCGGCACTCCCCTAAGAACAAAAGGAGAGGCGATGTGAATGATTGATCACCACTCCATTCACATTGGGCTCTTTAGAGTCCCGTTTTCTGGGTTTGGTCCCATATGGTATGGTATGGTGTGAATAAAAAGTCCTGCCGTCATTCTGGCCATGTTCAACCCCATCTATATTTTGAAAAGCATTCTGACTGAGCACTCCTTCTCATCATTATTTGTTAGTTTATTTCATGTTCAGTCTGCACCTGTTCACACTAGTCTGTTAGGAAGTGCCGTCAGTTTTTGTTATTTTGGATTGAGCACTGCTTCCCATCAGCTTAAGGTGATTTTTCATTTCCTGCCCACCCATAAAATTGAAGTTTTTTTCAATCTAGGTAAAGGCATTATTAGGTAAGAACCCAGCATACGAGATACACCTTGATGCTGGCTGCTGGGCTCACATAAAACTGGCCTTTTTATATGCCAAGTGTCTCAATTTTTTTAATTTACTTTTTTAGCAGTAATGCCTGTCCAAGTTCCTAAATCCAGTGTTTGTATACTTTAGCATTTCAGAGTGCAGCTGTCTATTTCATGTTCAATATGCACCTGTTCACACTTAGTAAGTGCAATCAGTTCTCTTATTTTGGATGAATGGGTCATGCCTTCTGACTGAGAACTTCTTCCCATCAGTTTAAGGGGATTTTTAATTTCCTTACAGCAGGTTTGTTCCCTTCAATAAACGTATACTCTAGTTCAGCCCAGGTAGATGCATTATTAGGTAGGGACCCAATATACGAGATATGCCTTGACGATGGCTGCTGGGCTCACATAAAACTGGCCTTTTTTATGTGCTGTGTCTCAATTTTTAATTTTTTTTTCTTAGCAGTAATGCATGTCCAAGTTCCTAAATTCAATGTTTGTATACCTTAGTGTATCAGAGTGCAGCTGTTTATTTCATGTTCAGTATGCACCTGTTCACACTTGTCTGTTAGGAAGTGCCATCAGTTTTCTTATTTTGGATTAATTGGTCGTGCCATCTAACTGAGCACTTCTTCCCATCAGCTTAAGGCAATTTTTAATTTCCTAGTAGCAAGTTCGTGCCCTCCCATAAAATTATACTCTATTTCAGCCCACGTAGAGGCATTATTAGGTAGGGACCCAGCATACAAGATACGCCTTAACACTGGCTGCTGGGCTCCATATAAAAGCAGTAATGTGTGTCTAAGTTCCTTACTTCAATGTTTGGACTCCTTAGCATTTCAGACTGCAGCTGTTTATTTCATGTTCAGTACTCATCAGTTCACACTTGTCTGTTAGGAAGTATTCACACTTGTCTGTTAGGAAGTCTTTGGATTCATTTTTCATGCTTTCTGACAGAGCTCTCCTTCCCATCATCTTAAGGCGATTTTTAATTTCCTATCAGCAGGTTCGTTCCCTTCAATAAAATTGTACTCTATTTCAGCCCAGATAGAGGCATTATTAGGTAGGGACCCAGCAAACGAGATACGCTTTGATGCTGGCTGCTAGGCTCAGATAAAAGTGGCTTTTTTTATGCCCTAAGTGTCTCAATTGGGTGTCTCAATTAAGTGTCCAAGTTCCTAAATGCAATGTTTTCATACCTTAGCATCTCAGAGTGCAGCTATTTATTTCATGTGTTCAGTTTACACCTGTTCACACTTGTCTGTTAGGAAGTGCTGTCAGTTTTCTTATTTTGGATTAATTGGTCATGGTTTCTTGGTCTGCACTTCTTCCTTTCAGCTTAAGGAGATTTTTCATTTCCTAGACACAGGTTCTTACCCACCCCATAGAGTTGTAGACTTTTTTTTAGCCCAGGAAGAACTTGCGAGATACGCCTTGATGCTGGCAGCTGGGCTCACATTGAACTGGCCTGATTTATGTGCTAAGTATGTGTCAATTTTTAAAAAATATCTTTTCTCAGCAGTATTTCATGTCGAAGTTCTTATATTCTTAGACCTTAGCGTCTCAAGAGTGCAGCTATTTCATATTCAGTATGCACCTGTTTACACTTGTCGCTTAGAAAGTTCCGTGAATTTTATTATTTCATATTTTGGAAAACCCATCTCTTATCAACTACAATCCAAAACGATTTCTATCTGACGCTCACATCTCCGGGTATGTCCAATCATCTTTGTCGAAAAATAAAATATTTTAGGGACTCTTCCTTTTAAGGTCGGGAGTGTGGGGGCAATGTAATAAGACAGACACCAATGGACTCTCCACTCAATTCATTTGTATCAAAGCCGTACGTTGAACCATAATCAATTTCCCAAACACGTATAATATCCCACGACCTCTCACAGATTTGTGCATATAAAAAAAATGTATATATGGCAATACTTCACATATTGCCGATATGTAGACCAACATAAAACACAATGCCCGGGATAAGGATCTAAACCGGGCTCTGCATTCTAGATATGTGATTGGCTGTTTGTTTTTGTTTTTATTTATTTTTAAATTTTTTGATTAAGTCAACAATCTTGATGGCAGTTGGCCCGATCTGGTTGACGCTTTCTTTGCCAGGACGCGGCCGTCGTGGTTAATGCATGTGGTGAGAACTTAGACCCTGAGCTGGGACAGACTACTCCAGTTTATCCCATCTACACACTCTGATCAACGCAAGGTCACCTCGAGAGGACAGGGCGGTAACAAATGGTGTCGTCGAAAACAGCACGTGGAGTGTTTGTTGGGAGGGGACAGTTTATTTCGCACGCACAGCGTACATTGTAAAAGACTGAGGCATCGCAGTGTTTCTGATGGATACAGAGGAGGCTTCATAAAGACCACCCCACCCCAAATTAGAGTGTTGGGAAGAACCGGGGGAAAGGACAGATGTCCATGGTCCAGCTTCCCCCTATGTTCTCTGCCCTTAACACCTCCTCCTGTCGCACTAAAAGGTCCATACAACCAGTCTTTGTGACACCCCCAACATCACTCAGGGGTACTGGCCTCTAGAGGGTCTGCCAACCTCCGGTGATGCGAGAGGGGCGTGAGGTCCTCTGGAGCCGGAGGCGGTGGAGGTTTTGGAGACTGCGGTGGTCTAGGTAGTGGTGGTGGGCCTCGTAGAGTCTGTATCCGCCGGCATTCCTGGCAGATTCTAAAATGGGCACACCCTCCCCGACCGGAGGAAGATGGGGCGTCCTCATGAAGCCGCTGGGCACCTGGGGCAGGGGGAGGATGAGGAGGAGCCGGAGGGTGCTGGTGGGTCTGGTAAAGGCGTCCATTGCAGAGACGTGTCTCTCTAGTAGCTCGAGGTGGTCGGCTAAGAGAAAGTAGAGTCCTCCCATGTAGGTGACGCGGTGGCCGACGACGGTGACGAGAACGAGATGTCTTTTTGCAGGACACTGCGCTGCGGAGCTCACTCAGCATCTCTTGGCATACCGAAATCTGATGAAGAAGGAAAACAAATGAAGGTAAGAAACATAAAACCGAAAGGGAAAAAAAAATCTAGAGAATAAAGAAGGAGAAACAGGACATAGAAATATAAAGAGGGAAAGGAATAATAGTTGTGTGGGATGAGGAGAAAGCAGAACGGGAGAACAAACAGGAGCAGCAGGGGAGAGGAGAGTGGGCGAAAAGCTGTGCACCAACCCCTGGGGGACAGCAAAGAAAATCGAATGCAAAACTAGGGCAAAAACAGAAGCGGTGCGGTAAAAAAATAACAGACCCTTTCAGGTGTGCCGCCAGCGGGGGGCGAGGAGATGGAAACATTTCATTCTCGTGTTGTAGAAGAACAACAAAGACTACAATACGTATATAACATACTCAGAAGGGATTGATGGATCGGCAGCTCCGAGCGCTGCGCGATCACACAAAGCGCACGCAGCTTTCCTCACCTCTTCATTGTCCACGGAACGTCTCGTTGACCAGACGAATTCCATGATGGCCACAAACACAGCAATAATTAGGCCGCAGATGAGGACCACGAAGATGCCGCCAATGTTCTCCATGCCCAGTCCTGCAAGTACATACAAGTTTAGGGAAACTTCACGAAGGTCATTGCAAGGTCAAAGAAACTTCAGGTATGACCGGGCCATCGTGTAGCTTCTGGGGGGGGGGCATATATACTTTAAGCAATGTTTCAGTGAGCTCAGCAGTTCATGTCATTTATTCAGAGAAACCACTGAGCTCAGTTATTGTCTGCAGCGCTGTCGACGTCAGTAGTAGACACTGGGAGAAGCAGTAGAGACTCGGTGCTTGTACAACTTCGTCCCTACACTCCTTGCAAGGACGTGCTATCACTCACCTCCATGCTTTACGCTGCCCGGCGTCCCTGTGCTCCTCCATGTGGGTGCCTTCTCCTTCCCCCTTCCGGAGACTGTGCGAGCGTCACAAGTCCTACGGGAGTGTTCTTAGGGTGTGCGCAAGTGATGCTGCCCTTCTCTTAAAAGGCCAGTGCATCACTACTAGGAAGTGCCTCTCAGCCTATCACAGAGAGGCTCTGGGTTTTTAAGGCACACTCCTACTGGGGGAGGTGCCTGTTCAACACCATCAATCCTGTTGAGTCTGTCTAGTTAGTTGTCAGGTCATCCTGTCCACCCCGTCCTGTCCTGCTTGTACCTGCCTGTCGTGTTCCTGCCTGTACCTGGTCCCAGCCCGTCCTGCCTGTTGGCACCCGGTTCCAGTCCTGTCCTGCCTGTACCTGCTACCAGTCCATCCTGCCCTGTTGGTGCTAAAGACTCTTTATCGTGGCTGTGTCATCTGCCTTGCTAGTGACTCTGCCTGTCCGTCGTGACCGTGCCATCTGCCTTGCTAGGGACTCTGCCTGTCTGTCCTGCCTGTGCTGTCTGCCTCAAGCTACCCTGATGCTCTCTATCTGCACCTGAGACTCTGTACTGTCTGCTCCGGTGGTGTCCGCCCCTGCCCTGGGGGTCAGATGCCCCAGTCCCGGTCTCTGCCCTACGTAAGGGTAGGCCTGGGGTTTTCTTATGGTCCAGTAGGTCCACTTTTGCTCAGCGCAGTACCAGTTCCGGTACTGTACGTTACAGCGCTGGATCCGGGGAGGGTGAGTAAAGCACAGTTTGCCTTAAAAGTAACTGCCCCCGGGGGACAGGGGTTTACTAAACTGGAAAACCTCTTTACGAACCTATAAACACAGCAATGCCACCGGCACGGCTCCTCTAGGGCGGTTCACTGAGCTCCTCTCCTTTGGCTGCAAATGCACATTTTGCATAAAAAGAGGGAGGGGTATAATTTTCATGGCCCAGAAAATATGTTATTGTTTACTATGTCTGCCATTACAGGATTCGAGCTCAGCGACAGAGCAAGAAAAAAAAAAAAACATTCTGCGTAATTTTTTTCACTGTTTTGATATAAATATTATAATTGTTTTTTTATTTTCATTTTTGATGGTTGCCCTTTAAGAGATTACCGGCGGCTCTGCTTATAATTACTGGTTTTCTAATTGCTGCCTGCTTTTGTGAGAACACAATGTTAGGATATAGAGCATGCAGATTTATTACGCTCCGGCGCTCGCTGCTGCGCAGGGATTAGGGGAGCGCCGCTGAAAGTGTCAACTCACTGCAACCTTAGCACATCAGTGCACCTGCGCCTCCACTTATCTCCTCACAGCTCCAAGCCGAGCTGTCATTACTCAGGGAGGAAGACGCCGGAGGGCATTGCTGCATAGGGAAATAATTCCTATATATGTATGTGTCACTGCCTGCTCCTGGGAAGGTGTACAATTCTCCCAAAACATGTGAACCCACAATTATAGATCAGCCAATTGCATAAACAACAATGCATCTGAGCAATTTCCATTTATTAATGTTGATAGGAAAACCATATGGAATAACCCTCATAAAATCAGTCATCTTTCAGGGCAATTTCACTAGTAAAACTAGTGTTATGGCTGTATAAATCATATTACAGCGATAAAAACGACACCTCTCTTGTAGTAATCGGATTTTCCAGCGCTGAGAAATCAAGCTTTGAAGTCACAAGGGCTTGCAAAAGAATTGGGGGGCGTGTCAATACACTAAGAGTAGACACAGACACGCCCCCTTAGCTAATTTGCATGTGGCTTCACAGCTCGATTTCTCAGCTCTGGCACATCCGATTACTACAAGAAAGGTATCATTTTTATCGTTGCCCCAAGACCAATACAGCCATTGTGTTAGTTTCTTAAGTAATATCATCATGACAGATTCCTTTAAGACAATGTGGCCATATGATAGCACCTAAAGAAGGATATGAGGTTTTTCTTTACCTCTATATGCTTCTCAGTTTATGCCATGCTTTAGTGTGTGTGTGTGTATATATATATATATATATATATATCGATCCATCTCTATCTATCCATCCGTCTATCCTTCTGTCTATCCCTCCATCTATCTATCCCTCTATCTATCCCTCTAGCTATCCCTCTATCTATCCCACTATCTATCCCTCTATCTATCCCTCTATCTATCCATCCATCCATCCATCCCTCTATCCATCCCTCTATCCATCCCTCTATCCATCCCTCTATCCATCCCTCTATCCATCCCTCTATCCATCCCTCTATCCATCCCTCTATCCATCCCTCTATTCATCCCTCTATCCATCCCTCTATCCATCCATCCATCCATCCATCCCTCTATCCATCCATCCATCCATCCCTCTATCCATCCCTCTATCCATCCCTTTATCCATCCCTCTATCCATCCCTTTATCCATCCCTCTATCCATCCCTTTATCCATCCCTCTATCCATCCCTCTATCCATCCCTCTATCCATCCCTCTATCCATCCCTCTATCCATCCCTCCATCCATCCCTCCATCCATCCCTCCATCCATCCCTCCATCCATCCCTCCATCTATCCCTCTATCTATCTATCTATCTATCTATCTATCCCTCTATCTATCCCTCTATCCATCTATCCATCCCTCTGTCTATCCCTTCTAGAGATATATATATATATTCACTCATAGAATTTCCTTAAAGAGACAATATCTTCAACTTACGATGCTCTACCAATCACTATATGGCGGCATTGTGCATTAATGAGAGGCTAATTTCATATTGGAAATGTATGAAGGAATTGCCCTGTAAGCAATTTTCCCATATAAAACTGAATTCCCTTTGGATTTCCAGATGCCAAACCTAAAGGAAACGTTTTCAGTCTGGAAATAGTAGAGGACCTGCTAAACAGGGATGTACAGTAAGTGGCATGTGCCCGGATGCTAAGTGCCATCAAGCCAATTATCTTTTGCTACTTACAAGGATCAGGCAATAAAGTGACTCCTCTGTATAGAAAGGTTTGGCTGTGACTGGATCGGTCCACATTAGTTGGATTTTGCACTAGATTTTACAATACAAACGTCATATTATTGAATAGATCATTACACCTGATGAGGCTGGTGTACTTACTTTGAAAATACACGTCAGAAAGTCTGTATAATTCTAAAGATGACAGCGCTCATTAGTAAAAGTGTACTCTGTCTGACTGACAGCCGCAGCCTGTACTGAGCAGCTGCAGAGAGGAGGGACACTGAAAGCTATCAATTAGGCTGGGTAGTCTCAAATTCAGCAGCAGGGAGGAGGGACCCTGAGGAGCTGTGATTCATTCTAAGTGGGTGGAAATTCAGCAGGAGCATGATGGGGTAGAGCAATAAGTTTCAACCAGAGTTTGAGTGGGTGTACATTCAGCAGCAGCAGGGAGGAAGAACACTGAGAAGCTGCCAATCAGGGGGTTGGGAGAGAGGGGTGGACTGAGCAGCAAGAAAAGGGGACTTTGAGTTGTTGCTAATCAGGCTGCATGGGCAGCAGGGAGGAGGGACACTGAGAAGTTGCCAATCGGGCTGCATGGGCAGCAGGGAGGAGGGACACTGAGAAGTTGCCAATCAGGCTGCATGGGCAGCAGGGAGGAGGGACACTGAGAAGTTGCCAATCAGGCTGCATGGGCAGCAGGGAGGAGGGACACTGAGAAGCTGCCAATCAGGCTGAATTGGCAGCAGGGAGGAGGGACACTGAGAAGTTGCCAATCAGGCTGAATTGGCAGCAGGGAGGAGGGACACTGAGAAGTTGCCAATCAGGCTACATGGGCAGCAGGGAGGAGGGACACTGAGAAGCTGCCAATCAGGCTGAATTGGCAGCAGGGAGGAGGGACACTGAGAAGTTGCCAATCAGGCTGAATTGGCAGCAGGGAGGAGGGACACTGAGAAGTTGCCAATCAGGCTGCATGGGCAGCAGGGAGGAGGGACACTGAGAAGTTGCCAATCAGGCTGCATGGGCAGCAGGGAGGAGGGACACTGAGAAGTTGCCAATCAGGCTGCATGGGCAGAAGGGAGGAGGGACACTGAGAAGCTGCCAATCAGGCCGCATGGGCAGCAGGGAGGAGGGACACTGAGAAGCTGCCAATCAGGCTGCATGGGCAGAAGGGAGGAGGGACACTGAGAAGCTGCCAATCAGGCTGCATGGGCAGCAGGGAGGAGGGACACTGAGAAGTTGCCAATCAGGCTGCATGGGCAGAAGGGAGGAGGGACACTGAGAAGCTGCCAATCAGGCTGCATGGGCAGCAGGGAGGAGGGACACTGAGAAGTTGCCAATCAGGCTGCATGGGCAGCAGGGAGGAGGGACACTGAGAAGCTGCCAATCAGGTTGCATGGGCAGCAGGAAGGAGGGACACTGAGAAGCTGCCAATCAGGCCGCATGGGCAGAAGGGAGGAGGGACACTGAGAAGCTGCCAATCAGGCTGCATGGGCAGAAGGGAGGAGGGACACTGAGAAGCTGCCAATCAGGTTGCATGGGCAGCAGGAAGGAGGGACACTGAGAAGCTGCCAATCAGGCCGCATGGGCAGAAGGGAGGAGGCACACTGAGAAGCTGCCAATCAGGCCGCATGGGCAGCAGGGAGGAGGGACACTGAGAAGCTGCCAATCAGGCTACATGGGCAGCAGGGAGGAGGGACACTGAGAAGTTGCCAATCAGGCTGCATGGGCAGCAGGAAGGAAGGACACTGAAAAGCTGCCAATCAGGCTGCATGGGCAGCAGGAAGGAGGGACACTGAGAAGCTGCCAATCAGGCTGCATGGGCAGCAGGAAGGAGGGACACTGAGAAGCTGCCAATCAGGCCGCATGGGCAGAAGGGAGGAGGGACACTGAGAAGCTGCCAATCAAGCTGCATGGGCAGCAGGGAGGAGGGACACTGAGAAGTTGCCAATCAGGCTGCATGGGCAGCAGGGAGGAGGGACACTGAGAAGCTGCCAATCAGGTTGCATGGGCAGCAGGAAGGAGGGACACTGAGAAGCTGCCAATCAGGCCGCATGGGCAGAAGGGAGGAAGGACACTGAGAAGCTGCCAATCAGGTTGCATGGGCAGCAGGAAGGAGGGACACTGAGAAGCTGCCAATCAGGCCGCATGGGCAGAAGGGAGGAGGGACACTGAGAATCTGCCAATCAGGCTGCATGGGCAGCAGGGAGGAGGGACACTGAGAAGTTGCCAATCAGGCTGCATGGGCAGCAGGGAGGAGGGACACTGAGAAGCTGCCAATCAGGTTGCATGGGCAGCAGGAAGGAGGGACACTGAGAAGCTGCCAATCAGGCCGCATGGGCAGAAGGGAGGAGGGACACTGAGAAGCTGCCAATCAGGCTGCATGGGCAGCAGGAAGGAGGGACACTGAGAAGCTGCCAATCAGGCCGCATGGGCAGAAGGGAGGAGGGACACTGAGAAGCTGCCAATCAGGTTGCATGGGCAGCAGGAAGGAGGGACACTGAGAAGCTGCCAATCAGGCCGCATGGGCAGAAGGGAGGAGGCACACTGAGAAGCTGCCAATCAGGCTACATGGGCAGCAGGGAGGAGGGACACTGAGAAGCTGCCAATCAGGCTGCATGGGCAGCAGGGAGGAGGGGCACTGAGAAGCTGCCAATCAGGCTGCATGGGCAGCAGGGAGGAGGGACACTGAGAAGTTGCCAATCAGGCTGCATGGGCAGCAGGGAGGAGGGACACTGAGAAGCTGCCAATCAGGCTGCATGGGCAGCAGGGAGGAGGGACACTGAGAAGTTGCCAATCAGGCTGCATGGGCAGCAGGGAGGAGGGACACTGAAAAGCTGCCAATCAGGCCGCATGGGCATCAGGAAGGACGGACATTGGAAAGCTGCCAAACGGGCTGCATGAGCAGCAGGGAGGAGGGACACTGAGAAGCTGCCAATCAGGCTACATGGGCAGTAGGGAGGTGGGACACTGAGAAGCTGCCAATCAGGCTACATGGGCAGCAGGGAGGAGGGACACTGAGAAATTGCCAATCAGGCTGCATGAGCAGCAGGCAGGAGGGACACTGAGAAGCTGCCAATCAGGTTGCATGGGCAGCAGGAAGGAGGGACACTGAGAAGCTGCCAATCAGGCTGCATGGGCATCAGGGAGGAGGGACACTGAGAAGCTGCCAATCAGGCTGCATGGGCAGCAGGAAGGAGGGACACTGAGAAGCTGCCAATCAGGCTGCATGGGCAGCAGGGAGGAGGGACACTGAAAAGCTGCCAATCAGGCTGCATGGGCAGCAGGGAGGAGGCACACTGAGAAGCTGCCAATCAGGCTGCATGGGCAGCAGGGAGGAGGCACACTGAGAAGTTGCCAATCAGGCTGCATGAGCAGCAGGCAGGAGGGACACTGAGAAGCTGCCAATCAGGTTGCATGGGCAGCAGGAAGGAAGGACACTGAAAAGCTGCCAATCAGGCTGCATGGGCAGCAGGAAGGAGGGACACTGAGAAGCTGCCAATCAGGCTGCATGGGCAGCAGGAAGGAGGGACACTGAGAAGCTGCCAATCAGGCCGCATGGGCAGAAGGGAGGAGGGACACTGAGAAGCTGCCAATCAGGCTGCATGGGCAGCAGGGAGGAGGGACACTGAGAAGTTGCCAATCAGGCTGCATGGGCAGCAGGGAGGAGGGACACTGAGAAGCTGCCAATCAGGTTGCATGGGCAGCAGGAAGGAGGGACACTGAGAAGCTGCCAATCAGGCCGCATGGGCAGAAGGGAGGAGGGACACTGAGAAGCTGCCAATCAGGTTGCATGGGCAGCAGGAAGGAGGGACACTGAGAAGCTGCCAATCAGGCCGCATGGGCAGAAGGGAGGAGGGACACTGAGAAGCTGCCAATCAGGCTGCATGGGCAGCAGGGAGGAGGGACACTGAGACGTTGCCAATCAGGCTGCATGGGCAGCAGGGAGGAGGGACGCTGAGAAGCTGCCAATCAGGTTGCATGGGCAGCAGGAAGGAGGGACACTGAGAAGCTGCCAATCAGGCCGCATGGGCAGAAGGGAGGAGGGACACTGAGAAGCTGCCAATCAGGCTGCATGGGCAGCAGGAAGGAGGGACACTGAGAAGCTGCCAATCAGGTTGCATGGGCAGCAGGAAGGAGGGACACTGAGAAGCTGCCAATCAGGCCGCATGGGCAGAAGGGAGGAGGGACACTGAGAAGCTGCCAATCAGGCTGCATGGGCAGCAGGGAGGAGGGACACTGAGAAGTTGCCAATCAGGCTGCATGGGCAGCAGGGAGGAGGGACACTGAGAAGCTGCCAATCAGGTTGCATGGGCAGCAGGAAGGAGGGACACTGAGAAGCTGCCAATCAGGCCGCATGGGCAGAAGGGAGGAGGGACACTGAGAAGCTGCCAATCAGGTTGCATGGGCAGCAGGAAGGAGGGACACTGAGAAGCTGCCAATCAGGCCGCATGGGCAGAAGGGAGGAGGGACACTGAGAAGCTGCCAATCAGGCTGCATGGGCAGCAGGGAGGAGGGACACTGAGACGTTGCCAATCAGGCTGCATGGGCAGCAGGGAGGAGGGACGCTGAGAAGCTGCCAATCAGGTTGCATGGGCAGCAGGAAGGAGGGACACTGAGAAGCTGCCAATCAGGCCGCATGGGCAGAAGGGAGGAGGGACACTGAGAAGCTGCCAATCAGGCTGCATGGGCAGCAGGAAGGAGGGACACTGAGAAGCTGCCAATCAGGCCGCATGGGCAGAAGGGAGGAGGGACACTGAGAAGCTGCCAATCAGGTTGCATGGGCAGCAGGAAGGAGGGACACTGAGAAGCTGCCAATCAGGCCGCATGGGCAGAAGGGAGGAGGCACACTGAGAAGCTGCCAATCAGGCTACATGGGCAGCAGGGAGGAGGGACACTGAGAAGCTGCCAATCAGGCTGCATGGGCAGCAGGGAGGAGGGGCACTGAGAAGCTGCCAATCAGGCTGCATGGGCAGCAGGGAGGAGGGACACTGAGAAGTTGCCAATCAGGCTGCATGGGCAGCAGGGAGGAGGGACACTGAGAAGCTGCCAATCAGGCTGCATGGGCAGCAGGGAGGAGGGACACTGAGAAGTTGCCAATCAGGCTGCATGGGCAGCAGGGAGGAGGGACACTGAAAAGCTGCCAATCAGGCCGCATGGGCATCAGGAAGGACGGACATTGGAAAGCTGCCAAACGGGCTGCATGAGCAGCAGGGAGGAGGGACACTGAGAAGCTGCCAATCAGGCTACATGGGCAGTAGGGAGGTGGGACACTGAGAAGCTGCCAATCAGGCTACATGGGCAGCAGGGAGGAGGGACACTGAGAAATTGCCAATCAGGCTGCATGAGCAGCAGGCAGGAGGGACACTGAGAAGCTGCCAATCAGGTTGCATGGGCAGCAGGAAGGAGGGACACTGAGAAGCTGCCAATCAGGCTGCATGGGCATCAGGGAGGAGGGACACTGAGAAGCTGCCAATCAGGCTGCATGGGCAGCAGGAAGGAGGGACACTGAGAAGCTGCCAATCAGGCTGCATGGGCAGCAGGGAGGAGGGACACTGAAAAGCTGCCAATCAGGCTGCATGGGCAGCAGGGAGGAGGCACACTGAGAAGCTGCCAATCAGGCTGCATGGGCAGCAGGGAGGAGGCACACTGAGAAGTTGCCAATCAGGCTGCATGAGCAGCAGGCAGGAGGGACACTGAGAAGCTGCCAATCAGGTTGCATGGGCAGCAGGAAGGAAGGACACTGAAAAGCTGCCAATCAGGCTGCATGGGCAGCAGGAAGGAGGGACACTGAGAAGCTGCCAATCAGGCTGCATGGGCAGCAGGAAGGAGGGACACTGAGAAGCTGCCAATCAGGCCGCATGGGCAGAAGGGAGGAGGGACACTGAGAAGCTGCCAATCAGGCTGCATGGGCAGCAGGGAGGAGGGACACTGAGAAGTTGCCAATCAGGCTGCATGGGCAGCAGGGAGGAGGGACACTGAGAAGCTGCCAATCAGGTTGCATGGGCAGCAGGAAGGAGGGACACTGAGAAGCTGCCAATCAGGCCGCATGGGCAGAAGGGAGGAGGGACACTGAGAAGCTGCCAATCAGGTTGCATGGGCAGCAGGAAGGAGGGACACTGAGAAGCTGCCAATCAGGCCGCATGGGCAGAAGGGAGGAGGGACACTGAGAAGCTGCCAATCAGGCTGCATGGGCAGCAGGGAGGAGGGACACTGAGACGTTGCCAATCAGGCTGCATGGGCAGCAGGGAGGAGGGACGCTGAGAAGCTGCCAATCAGGTTGCATGGGCAGCAGGAAGGAGGGACACTGAGAAGCTGCCAATCAGGCCGCATGGGCAGAAGGGAGGAGGGACACTGAGAAGCTGCCAATCAGGCTGCATGGGCAGCAGGAAGGAGGGACACTGAGAAGCTGCCAATCAGGTTGCATGGGCAGCAGGAAGGAGGGACACTGAGAAGCTGCCAATCAGGCCGCATGGGCAGAAGGGAGGAGGGACACTGAGAAGCTGCCAATCAGGCTGCATGGGCAGCAGGGAGGAGGGACACTGAGAAGTTGCCAATCAGGCTGCATGGGCAGCAGGGAGGAGGGACACTGAGAAGCTGCCAATCAGGTTGCATGGGCAGCAGGAAGGAGGGACACTGAGAAGCTGCCAATCAGGCCGCATGGGCAGAAGGGAGGAGGGACACTGAGAAGCTGCCAATCAGGTTGCATGGGCAGCAGGAAGGAGGGACACTGAGAAGCTGCCAATCAGGCCGCATGGGCAGAAGGGAGGAGGGACACTGAGAAGCTGCCAATCAGGCTGCATGGGCAGCAGGGAGGAGGGACACTGAGACGTTGCCAATCAGGCTGCATGGGCAGCAGGGAGGAGGGACGCTGAGAAGCTGCCAATCAGGTTGCATGGGCAGCAGGAAGGAGGGACACTGAGAAGCTGCCAATCAGGCCGCATGGGCAGAAGGGAGGAGGGACACTGAGAAGCTGCCAATCAGGCTGCATGGGCAGCAGGAAGGAGGGACACTGAGAAGCTGCCCATCAGGCCGCATGGGCAGAAGGGAGGAGGGACACTGAGAAGCTGCCAATCAGGCTGCATGGGCAGAAGGGAGGAGGGACACTGAGAAGCTGCCAATCAGGTTGCATGGGCAGCAGGAAGGAGGGACACTGAGAAGCTGCCAATCAGGCCGCATGGGCAGAAGGGAGGAGGCACACTGAGAAGCTGCCAATCAGGCCGCATGGGCAGCAGGGAGGAGGGACACTGAGAAGCTGCCAATCAGGCTACATGGGCAGCAGGGAGGAGGGACACTGAGAAGTTGCCAATCAGGCTGCATGAGCAGCAGGCAGGAGGGACACTGAGAAGCTGCCAATCAGGTTGCATGGGCAGCAGGAAGGAGGGACACTGAGAAGCTGCCAATCAGGCCGCATGGGCAGCAGGGAGGAGGGACACTGAGAAGCTGCCAATCAGGCTGCATGGGCAGCAGGGAGGAGGGACACTGAGAAGCTGCCAATCAGGCTGCATGGGCAGCAGGGAGGAGGGGCACTGAGAAGCTGCCAATCAGGCTGCATGGGCAGCAGGGAGGAGGGACACTGAGAAGTTGCCAATCAGGCTGCATGGGCAGCAGGGAGGAGGGACACTGAGAAGCTGCCAATCAGGCTGCATGGGCAACAGGGAGGAGGGACACTGAGAAGTTGCCAATCAGGCTGCATGGGCAGCAGGAAGGAGGGACACTGAGAAGCTGCCAATCAGGCTGCATGGGCATCAGGAAGGACGGACACTGAAAAGCTGCCAAATGGGCTGCATGAGCAGCAGGGAGGAGGGACACTGAGAAGCTGCCAATCAGGCTACATGGGCAGTAGGGAGGTGGGACACTGAGAAGCTGCCAATCAGGCTACATGGGCAGCAGGGAGGAGGGACACTGAGAAATTGCCAATCAGGCTGCATGAGCAGCAGGCAGGAGGGACACTGAGAAGCTGCCAATCAGGTTGCATGGGCAGCAGGAAGGAGGGACACTGAGAAGCTGCCAATCAGGCTGCATGGGCAGCAGGGAGGAGGGACACTGAGAAGCTGCCAATCAGGCTGCATGGGCAGCAGGAAGGAGGGACACTGAGAAGCTGCCAATCAGGCCGCATGGGCAGAAGGGAGGAGGGACACTGAGAAGTTGCCAATCAGGCTGCATGGGCAGCAGGCAGGAGGGACACTGAGAAGCTGCCAATCAGGCTGCATGGGCAGCAGGGAGGAGGCACACTGAGAAGCTGCCAATCAGGCTGCATGGGCAGCAGGGAGGAGGGACACTGAGAAGCTGCCAATCAGGCTGCATGGGCAGAAGGGAGGAGGGACACTGAGAAGCTGCCAATCAGGCTGCATTGGCAGCAGGGAGGAGGCACACTGAGAAGCTGCCAATCAGGCTGCATGGGCAGCAGGTAGGAAGGACACTGAGAAGCTGCTAATCAGGCTGCATGGGCAGCAGGGAGGAGGGACACTGAGAAGTTGCCAATTATGCTTCATAGACAGCAGGGAGCGAGAAAGAGTGAAGATGCCATTCAAGCTGCATGGGCAGCAGGGAAGAGGGACACTGAAGCAGCCAATTAGGTTGCATGGGCAGCAGGGAGGAGGGACAATGAAGCTGCCAATCGGGCTGCATGGGCAGCAGGGAGGAGGAACATTGAGAAGCTACCAATACGGCTGTATGGGCAGAAGGGAGGAGGGACAGTGAGAAGCTGCCAATCAGGCTGCATGGGTGTCTATTGAGGCTAAGCTTTCACAAAAGACTAGGTAGACATCATGGATTTTCAAAGTAAGTACACCAATATCATCAAGTCTAAGAGCTCTATTTGACAATGTATTCAGCTTATATTGTACAATCTGGTTTCAGATCTGCTTTAACACTGTAATATTAAGGTGATTTGTGACAAATGACAAAGCGGAGTCTGTTTCTGGAAATCAATAGTCTCGTGAGAAATAGCATTTGTGCGGGCAGCCATGTATATATAATGTGTTGCTTGGACCATCTGCAGGTGACGTCACTAAACACTCATTGAAAATAAGCCTCGTTGCATAAAGCTGCGCGCGGAGCAGACACGCTGCCGCTACGTCTCTGCGATTCTATCATCACAGAACCTTTCAACCAGACACAGCACCTGGATCCATCTGTACGATTCCTATCAGCGCGGCGTGTACAGCGCAAAACTACAGGTCGCATCACCGAACAGACAAGTACAGGCCGAGGTAAGCCGGCACAATCTGTTACTGCATGTATAGCGGGCGCTCATCCACCACAGCCTGCCGGGGGGGCTTCTGGTGCGAACCTAGGCACTGTACCAATATCTCCGCACTGGCAGATGTAGCAGAGCTACGATAGCATCTGTCCAGGTACTTTATTTTTTTGATATATTGCATCTGGATAAAATAAAAACTGAATACCACATGGTATATGCAACATGGGAACCTTTGTGAGATATTAGTGCATATTGGGGGAGAGTCGGAAGGTCCCCAAATACAGTAGACCGTCGCCTGGTCCCAACGAAATCTGTGAGATCTTTAAACATTACTCTATAGGAGCCAAAGAGCGTAATATCCAAATATCTGCGATGACATGCAAGGATATCTTGCTCACCTTGCTTGGTTGTGGTAGCCACAATACAGAAACTCTGCTGCAGAATCCACAGACCAAAAAGCCAATAATCCAATAATGACAAGTTGGAGGGAAGAAAAACGTGGTTTCTCTGCTTTGAAGATCATAAGAAGAGGACAGGAATTATTGCGGTATATTGTGGATGTGTTTCGCAGATTTCCAATCTTCTTCTTTGGCTTGTGCTAAAGAAGAAGCTTGGAAAACGGCGAAACGTGTCGATAAACTGCAATAGTTCCTGCCCAGTTATCCTGTCCTCTTCTTATGACCTTCACAGCAGTGCAGAGACCCCCACGTTTTTCTTCCCTTCAGCTTAACAGTAATCTAATAGCGACTTATTGGGCACTTTTATGGCAAAAGTCCAGGTGAGGGAAGAGGTGGCGGCACATGTATGGTGTTATGATTCATGCATGGCTCTGCTTCTCCTGAGCCGCTGCAGGTATTCTGCCTCCGGGAGCGACCTGTTTGTTCTGGCATTGTTTCAGGGGGTCACGCCACCATATCTTGGTGCTGCTGCATTCGGGACGTCGCCAGTGATATTTCTGGCTCCGCTGTGTGCGCCATTCCCTGGTTCTTGTCCTGCTACCCGGTACTGTTTGTCATGACCTCCGCTCCCCTTGCCTGATCTGACTTCCATCCCTCATGCCTGACCTGACCTCCGTACCCCCTCAGTTTCCCCAGCATGACCTGACCTCTGTCCCAACTACCCTTCCTTTTCTCCATACCTCCCTCTCCTCCGATCTCCTGTCCTGTCCCGTGTTCACCACGTCCTCCCCTGTGCTTACTTTCTCTCCTGGTATTCGACCTCGGCTCTGTTCTTTGACTTTGGCTAGTTTTCTCCTCGGTACTGACGTGACATCCCGACTTCAACCTTGACTGATCAACTATCCCTGCTCTTGTGTTAGTGACCTCTAGTGGGCTTCTGTCTAACTACACTCAGGAGTTCTTTTCCTACTTGAGTCCCTGCGCCCCCTAGTGGTAGCTTGACATATGGGAGTTGCAAAAAGTGTCCGGCATCAGGCTTTGCAGTTTTTGGAACTCCCATACCAATGAGTAAAAAGGGGAGCAAACATAACCACCACTTCTCCGTTTCTGGAAGTTCCCAGTCTCAAGATACATCAGTATTTATTTTTTTTATTATTATGGCATGGGTTGAGGTTTGGTTGATGATCTAGTATGGAACTACGGAGTCAGATGTGAGAGAATACAATCCATTTTGTTCTCATTGTGTCCATCTTGTCTTATAACTAATGATGTCATAGGGTTCAGCTAACACTGATGGGTGGGAAAGTTTCACATTTCTGTTCAAGCCCCTACTGCTCTTATTGGTCCACAGTTCAGAGGAGACTTTCTTTTGTGACCCTATATAAACTGGTTACACGTACTAATAAAGGAGAATTCTTTGAGTACACCATATTAAGAGTGTGTGCTGTATTGGTTTCCTGAGCGCTCGTAAAACAAATCTTATTAATTTGGAGTTCAAGAGGCATAGAAGGAGTGTATTTCTCTCACCAAGATGACAGGACCCGCTAGGTTTGGGGGTACTTATGGTGGCTTACACAAGTCTACAGCATGCTCGCGAAGCTTAGGTTAGGATAGACATGGGGGGGGGCAGTCTACTGGAGCTGCAAGTAGGGGGGGAATATAGACATTCATATATTACTTATGGTTTCCAAAAGTGTGCATGCCATCAGAGTCAGCCCACACAGAAGTTATACACTTGGAAAATGGGGTACAGCATGGGTTGGCCTAATTTCCTTTGCTATTTGGTTGGCAATAACTGTACAGAAGTCCCCTCCCCTGAGGAACAGCATTGCTTCCAGAATTGGAAAATTGGATGTAGGTCCTGGAAATGAAATTGGAAGGAATCATGGGTATCAAAATTGAGCAAGATAATGGGGGCTTCTTCTAATCTCCTTGAAGATGGATATCCAAGACCCCCCATAGGTCAACTGTGTTACCGTACAGTAGAAATGATCTATTGAGTAGGAAATTAGATATGACACATGGTGAGAGATGGGAGGAATGGTTGAAGAATATATATTTGGAGATGTGCCCCTCCGGAGGGAGGCATGCCGGGACGAATCATGGAAGTCACAATAAGGACGGTATCAGACAATGAAAGATGTGTTACCAGAATGAGACCGGATGAGATTGACAGATGTCCCCGATGTCTCCTTAGTCCATTCTGATGAAGAGACAAATGGGATGAGAGTGAAACCCAAGGAACCCAAGGAGGTGAAAAGAGAAGAGATGATCACAAGACAAGGATCTCACAGGTCATCAGAAGGTTTCTTGTTGCAATCACCAAGATATCACTGACCTTTCGCCCGGTGGTCTTCCTCCTTGGGGCACTTTCCACCTTCCCACCATTTCCGTTTCAAGATCTCCAGGCGATTATTCTCTTGAAGTTGGAGGATTGCAAGAGTGATCTCGTCTCTGTACGGAGATTCTAAAAAAAGAGAAGGGAATGCGCAAGGTTTAACTTTCCATCCTTGGCTTTACAAAGTCAACCACAACATTACCTAATTTTAAGCCTGACTGCTTTCTGGGTTAGGTAGTGCAGCTGAGCCCTCCTTACGAAGCCTAGCTGCAATCCCAGACATAACCTCAGGACAGGGGTGGTGCTTTTTGTGGATTAAAGCAGCCATTTTTTATTTTTTTTTACAAACCCTTTTAAAAATTACCAAACTCACCTTAGCTAGTGGTTGGCATCTTTTTGCTGCACATATCATCCAGCTTTGAATGCCTACTACTTTTTTTTACTCAAGGAGTATGCAAGGCATGTTAATAATTTTGGAAATTGTATGTGTGAGGAATACGGCATTCATACATGCCAGTCACTGCCACTTCATAATTACACACATCCTGCCTTGTAGCAAGAAGTCACCAAATGGCAGGTGACAAAGGCCAATTAAGACTAAGGAAAAAAAGCTCTAACCAGAGCAAACCCCCCTGCTGACAAAGTAATTCAGTTAGGGAAGTGGGCAAGCAACTGCAAGGATCAGGACAACTTCAAAGGCATTCTGTAGTGTGGCTCCAGGGAAAAAGTACAAATATTAGGGAGTGCTAAGCTCCCACAGATAGGGCAGGCATATTTCCGGCTTCATGATGGCGAGACTCACGTCACACATATATTTTAATAATAGTGAGATGTGCGTATCAGCCCAAAAGTAATAACTCGCCAAGGGAAGCCAACAAACCTATCATGTTTCATAGCTATAGATAGATCAAATCATAACTAAACATATGATGGTCATATAATAAATGTGGGACACTCAAAGGTGGAGATATGGGAAAAACTGCCAATTCAAACTGAAGGTACGGCCCATGTCCAGCCCTGTCATAGGTCACAAAGAGGGTGATACATGGGAGGTATTTAGGTTCATAAAAATGAGAGCGGACATTTTGAGGTTGTCTTTTCCCTGAGGGGGCACGTTGTGTGACATGTGGGAAAGTCCCCAGGAAACTAGTTCTACAGAGGTTGGCTCCTCCTAGCAGTATCACTCGCATGCAGTGATACTGGTACACGATCTGTGTGTGAGAGCTGCAGTGCAATGCAGCTGGAGCGGTGAGGGACCTGACAATAACAGATCTCTGTGTGAGAGCCCATCCACCATCGACAATTGCCAGCTATAATTGTTTGGGGTCTGGTGAGGGCAAATCTTCTTCTTCGGGGGTTGTCCGATTTATTTTGAGGTGTCTGATTTCATTTATGAAGAGTCCAGCTGTATTTTTTTTTACCTTTTTAGTTGCTTGTGCACTTCCTTATGGAACCGGAACTAAGGCTTATTTTTGGAGTAGGGCTTGGATTTTAAGCATACTCCAAAAGGCCCCCCCCAAAAAAATAAATCATACTAGGGCTTATTTTCAGGGAAACAGGGTACATATAGGTGTGTCCCTACTTTGATATTCAAAAATGTAGTAAATATCCTGTAGGTGACAAGCAAAACTGCAGTTCACTTCAAAACCACTGGGTGGCCACATGAAGACATATGCGCCATAAATATCTCTTAAAGGGAACCAGTCATGTAAAAAAAACCTGCAGATATGGGGTTAATTTGCAGGTAAATAGTTTTCCTACACCGCATGACCACCACATTCAGAGCCCCTCTGCCGGGAGGAAATAATTTTTATTCCTCCCATTAGCCTAGAGCTTCCAGTCATAAAGGCACGGCCGATGTGTTTTCAGTCATTGATTAATGTTTCCCTGGCAGAAATGTCCTTCCATGCTCCGCATTAAATTGAAGATATATGGGGTGAGCTTGTTTCCCTTATATCTCAGGATTTGTTGAGCCAAAAGACAAATGTAAGGAAAGACGCATCTATACTTCACCGGAGCAATGTGAGAAGGCACAGCTCAAGTTACGTTGATTACATTAATTCTGGGTGGTAAGAACGTTTTACGTAACCATGATCCAGACACAATCGACCTAACCCAGGAGATCTACTTGCCCAATGTAGACCATCAGCTCGGAAACTGGCAGTGCGACCTATAGGTAGCTACATTTTAAATCAATGTCTGACCTATAAGGGAGCCTTAAGGAGCTTGTTTGGGTGTCCATGTCCAAAAAGCATGTACTTCCGAAAAAGGTGCACGACAGAGCACACAGTCACTCCGTCTGCACCTTTACAGTCATTGGCCCCATCGGTGCATACATCCGAAACCTTTTTCATGGGGTGTTCGGACAGAAGCCCCATCGGGACCACTGAACAGGTAGAGGAATGCAATGGGAAAGGCCCCTAAGTCTCCTGGCATGCCAACCATTGACATTTGGGTAGAGCTTCTGATTGGCTTCAGCACTCGTTGACGCCACTGTCGGAGGATGGTGACAAGAGAATGGGGCCAAACATGGAGTAGGAAGGTAAATATTGTTTTTTTTTTACCTCCCTGTGCCCATTAAGGGGTGTTTCAAGTAGTGGACAAACCCTTGAAAACATGATTAAGGGTGTTAGCCAAACCAGAGATGCCCATATTCCTTCTGGATGGTTTACATACATGAAGGGTGGGATCACAGAATTGCTCCGTTGATGGGTACAAGGAGTAAAAGGGTATCAATGCCTACAGCCCAATTATGAATCTCAATTTATCACGTGCCGAATCCAGTTTTAGAAGCGTTTGGAGGAATATTTTTATTAATGAGAAGTCTCCTGACTCAGGATTGATGTCTTCCTCACATGAAGTAACTTTCGAAATACTGGCATTCAACACAACGTCCTACCACCTGCTTCTATTATACGTCTGTGCTGAGGGCTTGGTCTGCTCTCCACGGCTCCAAGGCTCCCCGGCTCGTGCTATCTTAATTACTGTATTTGATGGGGACATTGATGCGCCATCAACCCAGATGGTCGAAAAAAAGTTCCCAGTAAGAGTGGCCATCTGCCAGAAAGCAATTAAATCAAACAGTTTGAAAGGAAAGCAAGAGTGAAAAAGAATTATAAGCATCAGTAATAGACAATAACAAACCACCCCTTACATTCCCGGAGATAAAAAAAAAAGAACCACAAAGTTTCCAGCTTTTGGTATCTTTTCTAGCCTCAAGTCTACAGGGCTGATTTAGTTGCTTCAGTTTGGTGGAGAGAAGGTTCTCAAATTTCTGGGTCAACGAGAATATGTTTGTCCTAGACTTGACAATTCAAGGACTTGAATCAATTTGGTAAAAATTTAGGTCGGGTTTACATCTGAGGCAACCAATATGTGGTCATTAGAAGTTCCATGTAGGGTTGGTGAGAATCAATTCGCATGACCCGGTCCATCGGTCACGACAGTGACCTCTGGCTGTTGAATGGTTGCCATGAGAAGTGCCTCTTTCCAGAAGGCATCCTTAGTTCTTCTCTTGATCAGCCAGCCTGGCTTGATGTAATGACATGTTCTCAGGGCTCCCACCTTGTAGGCCTTTTAGCCCAAGATTACTATCATGACTGTCAGGGACTAGTAGAGCGATCAGTTTTAGGTCAGTTTCTATATGGTTTATCATGGCCATCAAGGAAGGGGGGGGGGCCCTTTTTGGCACTCAACTTTACAGGAATGAAGGAACAACCACTAGAACTTTCAGATACATGAGGTAAAAGTCAGCGAAACACACCAATTTCGGTGAGACCAGCTGACCATCATACAGTTAGGTCCAGAAATATTTGGACAGTGACACAAGTTTTGTTATTTTAGCTGTTTACAAAAACATGTTCAGAAATACAATTATATATATAATATGGGCTGAAAGTGCACACTCCCAGCTGCAATATGAGAGTTTTCACATCCAAATCGGAGAAAGGGTTTAGGAATCATAGCTCTGTAATGCATAGCCTCCTTTTTTTCAAGGGACCAAAAGTAATTGGACAAGGGACTCTAAGGGCTGCAATTAACTCTGAAGGCGTCTCCCTCGTTAACCTGTAATCAATGAAATAGTTAAAAGGTCTGGGGTTGATTACAGGTGTGTGGTTTTGCATTTGGAAGCTGTTGCTGTGACCAGACAACATGCGGTCTAAGGAACTCTCAATTGAGGTGAAGCAGAACATCCTGAGGCTGAAAAAAAAGAAAAAATCCATCAGAGAGATAGCAGACATGCTTGGAGTAGCAAAATCAACAGTCGGGTACATTCTGAGAAAAAAGGAATTGACTGGTGAGCTGGGGAACTTAAAAAGGCCTGGGCGTCCACGGATGACAACAGTGGTGGATGATCGCCGCATACTTTCTTTGGTGAAGAAGAACCCGTTCACAACATCAACTGAAGTCCAGAACACTCTCAGTGAAGTAGGTGTATCTGTCTCTAAGTCAACAGTAAAGAGAAGACTCCATGAAAGTAAATACAAAGGGTTCACATCTAGATGCAAACCATTCATCAATTGCAAAAATAGACAGGCCAGAGTTAAATTTGCTGAAAAACACCTCATGAAGCCAGCTCAGTTCTGGAAAAGTATTCTATGGACAGATGAGACCAAGATCAACCTGTACCAGAATGATGGGAAGAAAAAAGTTTGGAGAAGAAAGGGAACGGCACATGATCCAAGGCACACCACATCCTCTGTAAAACATGGTGGAGGCAACGTGATGGCATGGGCATGCATGGCTTTCAATGGCACTGGGTCACTTGTGTTTATTGATGACATAACAGCAGACAAGAGTAGCCGGATGAATTCTGAAGTGTACCGGGATATACTTTCAGCCCAGATTCAGCCAAATGCCGCAAAGTTGATCGGATGGCGCTTCATAGTACAGATGGACAATGACCCCAAGCATACAGCCAAAGCTACCCAGGAGTTCATGAGTGCAAAAAAGTGGAACATTCTGCAATGGCCAAGTCAATCACCAGATCTTAACCCAATTGAGCATGCATTTCACTTGCTCAAATCCAGACTTAAGACGGAAAGACCCACAAACAAGCAAGACCTGAAGGCTGCGGCTGTAAAGGCCTGGCAAAGCATTAAGAAGGAGGAAACCCAGCGTTTGGTGATGTCCATGGGTTCCAGACTTAAGGCAGTGATTGCCTCCAAAGGATTCGCAACAAAATATTGAAAATAAAAATATTTTGTTTGGGTTTGGTTTATTTGTCCAATTACTTTTGACCTCCTAAAATGTGGAGTGTTTGTAAAGAAATGTGACAATTCCTACAATTTCTATCAGATATTTTTGTTCAAACCTTCAAATTAAACGTTACAATCTGCACTTGAATTCTGTTGTAGAGGTTTCATTTCAAATCCAATGTGGTGGCATGCAGAGCCCAACTCGCCAAAATTGTGTCACTGTCCAAATATTTCTGGACCTAACTGTATATGTTTTCAGTGACGTAACTTGAAGCTTATGGGCCCCAATGCAAAAGCTCCAACTATAGCAAATCTTTCATAGTATTGGTCATTTTATATAGGTCAAAGAGACTTTTTGGGTTCCTTAGGCTCCATGTCCCTGGTGCGATTGAAACCCCGGCACCTATTGTAGCTACACCCCTGTATGTTAGAGTTTCTTAGATCTCCCATCAGTTGAAGCTCTAAACACTCTAATGTATAACCTGTAACTTTTCCCCACCTACCAAGTGTCCATTTATAATACTGGTATCTTTTATGTGGTGGAGAAGCACTTGAGCTCCCTAAGACACCAGGTCCAGGCTGTGCCTGTCACTTCTGTGCCTCCATAAATACCAAAATGATGAACTAGAAAAGCTGAGGATGGAAGGAGGGAGGGGCAAGAAGAAGAGGGAGGTTCTGAAGGCAGAGTTCCACCCCTTCCTCCCTTTCCTATCTACCGTACATAGAATCTAATCTGCACCAACTGCCATCGCCTATCTCATAAGCTTGCAGCCAGCATTCACAGGAGGATCATGATGATGGGTAAGGGGGTAATCAGCTGACCTCTGGCTGTCATGACAACCCAATGGCACCCTGCGATCACATGATGGGGGCGCTGATGGGTTGAATTAGCGACGCGCTTGCTGTCAGCATCTGTTAAATGTTGCTATCAGAGATTGAGAACAGCATTTGACTGGTCATCAGCTGTGTCCCTGCCTTTGATGCCGGCTCACACACTTGAGCCAGCAGCTTTTCCTGGACTTGACGGCTGATGTAATCTGCCATCTAGTGCCTCTAACAGCCACAGGTGCATCAGCCATCTAGTGCCTCTAACAGCCACTTGTGGATTGGCCATCTAGTGCCTCTAATAGCCACTTGTGGATCGGCCATTTAGTGCCTCTAATAGCCACTTGTGGATCGGCCATCTAGTGCCTCTAACAGCCTTGGGGTGGATTGTCCATCTAGTGCCTCTAACCGCCACGAGTGGATCAGCTATCTAGTGCCTCTAACCGCCTTGGGTGGATCAGCCATCTAGTGCCTCTAACAGCCTTGGGTGGATCAGCCATCTAGTGCCTCTAACAGCCTTGGGTGGATCAGCCATCTAGTGCCTCTAACAGCCTTGGGTGGATCAGAGAATCATTAAATCAGAAATCAAGTGCCGAGAAAGATGCAGTGATGTGTGAACCGGCATCAAAGGCAGGAACACAGCCGACGACATACATCTTGATGACACTTGGCCTTTACTAGAGGAGGTGTGGCTCACAGGGTGATTTTGCATAACAGCCTAAAGACACGCCCCTGAGGATCCTGTAAGCTACTAAATGAAAAGTCCCATATATCTGGAACAGTATGGCGGATTTTAAAAAAACAAAAACAGTATAATCAGGGGAGCGGTTAGAAAAAAAATAAGAACGAAAATTGGCTTTATAATTGTTCTGACAGGTCCTCTTTAAAAAAAATCCCAGACAAAATAATTCTCATTGAATCAGAAATTTGTACGAGACAGGCCTGAATGGAGGTAATGTAATTCCACCAGAGGGAGCCCGAGCTCTGCACATCGAGGCCGACGTTACATTGCAGCAAGCAGTATATTGTATGTCGCCTCTGCTCTTGGCAGGCATCATTCCTATCACAAGGGTGGCAGGGTGGCGATTTGATTGAAAAGCCTGCCAAGCTCCGAAGAATAGCACTAGACGAACCATTCGGGTCATCCATCACCACCAAAGTTGGGACATTTAATGCACAGGCCGAGAGTGGAGAAGTCAGCGGAGCATGGAGCCGGGTCTGGAGGGAGCAGTATTTCCGCACAGTGTGAGTCCAGGTGCATAGTGGTTATGCAGTGTCATGGTGCATTATGGGAGTGCAGCATTTCTG
This sequence comes from Anomaloglossus baeobatrachus, assembly GCF_048569485.1. Taxonomy (NCBI): domain Eukaryota; kingdom Metazoa; phylum Chordata; class Amphibia; order Anura; family Aromobatidae; genus Anomaloglossus; species Anomaloglossus baeobatrachus. Next base: position 35,433,975 of record NC_134363.1, on the reverse strand, counting down.
CAAGGAGATACTATTCCGGTGGACTTATTAAGTATGGTGATCATGGCGTCTGCATTCTACACGACGGCGCGTGAGCACAGTGGCAGACAAGACTCGGTCACATTGGATTTTTTTGGAACCTTTTGAGCCCAAGGCAGAAGCGAAAGAAACCCAACCCCCCCCCTCCCTCCCCTGCACTGATTGACACTAAATGCAGCAGTCGACTCCTGCGGGTTAATGCAAATTGTGACTCGATCAGACAGATGTACGTCAAAATTAGAGAGGATGTCTCGGCAAGAATTTAGACATTAAACCCCGAGGAAACGCTTGATTTACGCTATTGACAACGCAGATGCAATCAAGGCTTGAAATGGATATTCCGCCTAACCCCCAGCGTGCCACGGCGCTGTCTTTGCAGCTCCGAATATATGTACTGCATCCCAAATAACAAACAGCATTACTGATTCTAGGTGTAATCTCAGGGAGAGGTCGAATGGCACCAGTAAATTGTGAGACCCAGTGTACACTCTACAAGTGAGCCCCCAACTATTGTCTGCACCCCAAAAATGCATATTAAACTAGCTGTACAGTGATAATGGGTACTAGCCCCTATAACAACAATACCAGCATCTACACTGACACTTCCTGATCCCAGCTAACATGTCGGTGCATGCACTCTGACACTGCCTGAACTCAGCTACCATGTCTGTGCATGCACGCCAACACTACCTGAACTCAGCTAGCATGTCGGTGCATGCGCACCGAGTCTGCCTCACTCCACTAGCGTGTCACTGCCTGAACTCAGCTAGCCTGTCGGTGCATGCGCACCAACACTGCCTTAACTCAGCTAGCGTGTCAGTGCATGAGCGCAGAAACAGGCTGAACTCAGCTAGCGTGTCAAGGCAGTGTTGGTGCGCATGCACTGACATGCTAACTGAGTTAAGGCAGTGTTGGTGCGCATGCACTAACTCAGTTAGCATGTCAGTGCATGTGCACAGACAATGGCTGAACTCAGCTAGCATGTCAGTGCATGCGCGCCGACACTGCCTGAACTCAGCTAGTGTGTCTGTGCATGCATACCCGACACAGCCTGAACTCACCTAATGTGCATGCGCATAGACACTGCAAGAACTCAGCTAGTGTGTCTGTGCATGCGTACCGACACTACCTGAACTCAGCTAGCGTGTCCATGCATGCAAACGACCATGCCTGAACAGTGTGGGGCAAATGTTTTCTACTCCTTGGCTCCTCTCTGTGGCCACCACTCCATTCAGAGAAGAGCCAGGCTGAATGCCCAGTGATACTGTGTGAAAGTGGTCAGGCTCAGGTAGTGTCTGTGCATGTGTGCAGACTCGGACTGATTTCAGGTAGCACTTGCTCTAGGTAAGTGACGTCTGTCAATCAAAAACAGAGGAAGTCCCTAAAATGCAAGTTGAGTGGGCATTACGGTGCAATGAGCTCTTGGCCATGCCAAGAATGCCCTGAAGCCCCCTTGTTGATATGTTAATTAAAAGGTGATCTCAGTTGTCCGACTGACTGGTCTAAACATTGAAGCCTATTCTGGAATTAATGGGAAAAATCTCTTACGTTTCAAGGTCAACTACGATGTGACTAATACCTTAGTAGAGTTGGCGTAAATCGATTTGCAAGATCCAGTCCACCCATTAGCCATATCGGTAATCATTCCCGCGTGACGCACAAATGACATCGCACTAGAGCCATGGATGCCATCAGCTAAGAGGCAGCACTCACGGCTTCTTTTTACAGCCACATATTACCAACATGGTTGATGGACAAGGTCAGGCAACCAGGTTGGCCATAATTCCAAGTTTTCTCAAGGCAGCCAAATACCAGCTACTCCCATCTACTCACCCAGCGGCATGCCAATGCCATAGCCCTTGGTATCCAGTAAGCCCCCGATTTGGGTGAGGTTGCAGTTGAGCCTACGGTGGTATTCATTCATGGTGGACTCCATCAGAAAAGCGTAACGGGAGTTCAGCACGCGGGCAATCCCCTCTTCCGTGCTCTTCACGAACACGCTGGGCTGCTTCGAGTTCATGTAATTCCACATGCGCTGGTAGGTTTGATACCGTGAGTTCTGTCGGAATAAACAATTAAAATTGAAACTCAAGGTATTAACATGAAACTCAAAATGGCCTTACGCATATGGACGCTTGGTTTGGCTGAGCATGCGTGCATTTTGAATGACGGATAAGCTGCTGCCAGTCAACTGTGATGGCAGCATATCTCTCTTGAGAACAAAGGATGGGACATGTTGAAAGTCCCTAAAAAAAGTTGACCGAAGATATTACCCACACAATACCTCCAGTGACCAGCTCTTAGGTACACCATTCCACCCTAATTTAAGGGGTGGCAAGCTTACCCACCTGGAAGAACGTCATAGTAGAGCCACCATGAATGGTTCCATACTCTATATTGGTCTGATCTGCAAGGTCATCGGCGGACTCGATCGGGACCTCCATTCTCTGCACAGTCAGGAAAGCAGCGAGGTTGGCAGTGTAGGAAGAGATGATTATGAGAGTGAAGGCCCACCTACAGGAGAAACAATGGATGACATGGGCTGTATCATGGAGAGGCAAAACTAGGAGTGCAGTTTAGGGTTGTTGGTGTCAGGATAGCACCCAAGAGGAATTTAATGGGTGTAAGAACTTACCAGACTCCACTAACGCATCGTGTAGACAGTGCCCTGGGCATAACTTCTGACCCCTGCTGCATAAATCCTCCTACAGGAAACCACAGGCTGTTCCCCAATGTGTACTGGTTCTCCAGAATGTGATGTCTCTCCCGTAGACATGGGTGTGGGTTGTACCATTCATAAGGACTCAATCTGAGGGTAAAACAGTGTAAATTTGAGGGTCATACCACCAAGGTGCCTAAATGTATAACTAATGCTGAGGTATTTTCTCTTACAAGAGTGGACCTTCTACTGCACATGCTCACTGGTCGACATCCTAACATTCTCACCATTTCCAATCGACATAGACACCGAGTACAGCTGATTGGCGGGCGTGCCATGTATCGTACCCTCAACGATCAGACATTGATGACCTATCCTAAAGCCTGCTTTACACGGGACGACCGATCGTACGATTTCACGATCGATCGCACCCGACCCGGTCGTTTGTGCGTCACGGGCAAATCGCTGCCCGTGTCGCACAAAGTCGTGAAACCCCTGTCACACGTACTTACCTGTTGAGCGACGTCGCTGTGGGCGGCGACCATCCATTTCCTGAATGGGGAGGGACGTTCGGCGTCACATTGACGTCACACAGCCGCCGGCCAATAGAAACTGAGGGGCTGAGATGAGCGGGATGTAAACATCCCGCCCACCTCCTTCCTTCCGCATAGCCGGCGGGAGCCGTGGGACGCAGGTAAGCAGAGTTCATCGCTCCCGTGGTGTCACACGGAGCGACGTGTGCTGCCACGGGACCGATGAACAACCGGCACAAGTAAAAATAAACGATATTATGAAACTGAGCGACGAGTACACGACTCACGATTTGTGAGCGATACTGCGTCGCTAGGTGGTATCACACGAGACGACGTCGTGTATGATGCCAGATGTGCGTCACGAAAACCGTGACCCCGACGATGCATCGCACGATCCGTCGTCTCATGTAAAGCACCCTTAAGGCTAGGCCATCAATGTAAAAATAGTGGACAATCTCTTTAAGTTTGGTCAATGGACCAGCTAAAAGTACCATTTATGGCAACTACACAATGTACAAAGTGGTCCCACTACCGATGCACTGAAGCTGATTGGTGGAGAAGCCAAGAGTCCGACTTTCACCCATGTGATATTGGTGACTTATTTCTAATGGTAGGTCATCAATAATAAAGTCCCAGAAAACTCACTTGAAACTACACGAATCCTTAACGAGGTGCTGTCAGCTCTCTTGACATGGAAATACAGATACATGTATATACAAATAGTATATATATTGTAGAGATACGACTTACTCAGTGGTGTTTGAGGTAGGCATAGGAGGCCACTTTAAACAAAATGTCCAAGCTGCTTCATTAAAACTCCATAAAGCAAACCACACAGAAGGAAAATAAAAGGCTTTTCTTGGCAGGAAAAACAGGATAGTCCGTCCAAGCATGGAGGCTTCACACAGGAGGACTTCTTACCTCCACACACAGACAACTAATGAATTCACCTGAACTTTATTATATGCACCACACCATGCCCGGGGGTGGGGATATGTGAGAGCAGCCAGTCCAACCAATCTCTCTGACTGCCCTCGTCAGCTCTATAAACCCTCTAATTACTTTACATAATGGAGATAACTTCCAGGCTTACAACACAGAGGATAACCACCTCTGTGATACATATCTCCCCTCCGTGACATGTTCGGTGGCCATATTACATATCGTCCTGTGCCCAAAGCCAGGGGACTTGGTACCTTCCACTATCAAACACTGGACCTTTGACAGCGCATCCGCATTGACATGTAGTTTTCCAGGCCTCTGCTCTACATGGAAGTCCTGAAGTGATGGAAACCATCTGGCCACAAGGGCATTTTCCCCTTTCTCTTCCCCCATCCATCTCAGCAGGGCATGGTCTGACATGAAATCTACATTTCATGCCTAATAGGTAGTCTCTTAAAGTGTCAAAGTGTCCAACACCCATTTGATGTCTAATCACCGCTTCTCCACGTCGTACATGGAGTACTGTTATTTTGGGTATCTTTATATAATCAAGTCCATAACAGCAGGAAGACAGTTTCCTACTTAGGTACATTATTGGGTGCTCTACGCTGTTCACCTCTTGGGACAAGATGGCACCTAGCCTAGCCTCTGATGCATATATCTGGACCACAATTTTGTTATTGAAATCTAGTGCCACCAACACCGGCTGTTTACACAAAGCTGGCTTCAGTTCTTAGGAGGCTGTCTCCAACTCTAGAGACTACTTGGCCGTAGCTAATTTTTTGCCCCTTAGGAGGTTGGTCAGGGGTGCGGCTACCATGGCGAATTTCAGGATGAAGCAGCATTAGTAGTCCAGGATGCCCAGGAATACCATAACTTGGCTCTATGAGTGCAGTTGTGGTTAGTTTTGGATGGCATTTACCCTATTCATTTGAGGCTTGGTCTCACTCCTGCCCCCAACATAGCCTAAGTATCTGGCTTTGTCAATCCCAACAGCACATTTCTTTGGGTAGATAAAAACCCCCGCCTTCCTTAAAACATCAAAAATTGCCTGGACCTTGACCAGATGACCTCACCAATCCTGGCTGAAGATCACGATGTCATTCACGTAGGCTTCTGGGTATTTGTTGTGGTGAACTAGGATTCTGTCCATGGCTCTCTGGAGGTTGGTTGGACCGCCTTTCAGCCCAAATAGCATCTGGACATACTGGGAACAACTGTCTGGCATTGAAAAGGCTGTCTTGTCCTTTGTATCCTTGGAAAGGGGAATCTGCCTATACCCTTTCATGAGGTCCACGATGGTAATGTAGCGGGCTAGCCCTAGCTGGAAAACTCACCTGAAACTTTATCTTTCCATGAATCCTTAAAGAGGTACTGTCAGCTCTCTTGACATGCTGGTTTCTGTGTATATACTGTACATATAGCACACACAATAACTGAAGCAGAGGCACCTAGAGTGGCCCTCAGACTGGGGACCCTGCTCTGTCCCTTATCCCAGAGGTACGCTCAATGGTGGCAAGGTCTGGACCGTCAGTGTGACCCTAACACCTATATGAACCCTGGTTGAACACCCCTCTGGGGAGGGCCGGGACCGAAGCAACAAACCTCACAAATAACACAGACAGGAGAGAACCAAAAACACACACACTGCAATCAGACCCATGGGAGAGACAAAACGTGAATAGGAAGAAATAACATATATGGAGGAAATAAACTGACAACAGGGATATTTCCAAACCACAAAAGATCAAACAATAGATCGCTAGAAACTGGATCACACGCAAAAGACCGGAATCGCTGGAGCAACACTGAAGCTATAATCGGAGATGAGGGGCCGGATCCAGAACCTTATAAAGGGTGGAGGCGGCTGTAAGTGGTCATGAACTTCTAGCAGCAGTTCACAAGCCAGCAGGAATTAGCTTCTGCTGAACTGATGAGCAGTGAACATGCAAGAGCTGACGCTCTGGCTGAACAACTAAGACATCAGGTTGCCTATCAGACTCTGCAGTGTGCACAGAGTCCAAAGCCGCCATGACACCTATCGCATGCAGAGTAAAAACACCCCATGACAATTATACACTTCTGTATTCTAATAACACTTTTAGACCAATATACGAGTCCAAGCATGGAAACTTCACATGGGAGGCCTTCTTACCTCCATACACAGATAACTAATGAATTCACCTTGACTTTCTTATATCCACTATAACACACCCCTGGGCTGACGATATGTGAACAGCCAGTCCCACCCAACTCTCTGATTGTAAACCTGGCCTTTGTCAGCCCTATTAACCTTGTTAGTACTATATGTACTGGAGCTATCTTCCAGGCTTAAATCACAGAAGATAACCACCTCTGTGATACATATCTCCCCTCCATGATATGTCCAATGGTCATATATGTACTGAAGCTAGCTTCCAGGCTTACATCACAGAGGATAAGCACCTCTGTGATACATATCTCCTCTCCATGATATGTCCAATGGACATATATGTACTGAAGCTAGCTTCTAGACTTACATCACAGAGGATAAATCACTTCTGTGATACATATCTCCCCTCCATGAGTTGTCCAATGGTTATATACATACTTGAGCTAGCTTCCAGGCTTACATCAAAGAGGCTAACCACCTCTTCGATACATATCCCCCCTCCATATGTCCAATGGAGATATACGTACTGGAGCTAGCTTTCAGGCTTACATCACAGAGGAGAACCACCTTTGTGATACATATCTCCCTTTTATGATATATCCAATGGCCATATTACATATCCCCCTCTGCCCAACACACACACATATATACAACACACACAGACACACACACAGAGCTGCATAAATATATACACATTTATGCGAATATGCAGAACAATACAAGCATATATATATATATATATATATATATATATATACACACACACACACACACACACACATATAAATATACAAACATACTGTATATACATACACGTCAAGGTACATTTACATAAACATACGCACAGTTATATACATATGAACACACACAGTATATATACCACTGTTGGAGACAGACACAAGATGGCCCCTGTGCAAGAACAGTATATGGGCCCTTTGCAGTCCAATATTTCATCAGAATGGACAATTCCATCTATATTAGAGGTGGTAGTGGCCCACTTACCTCTTGGGCCCCTGTGCATCAATGATACAGTTAGGTCCAGAAATCTTTGGACAGTGACACAATTTTCGCGAGTTGGGCTCTGCATGCCACCACATTGGATTTGAAATGAAACCTTTACAACAGAATTCAAGTGCAGATTGTAACGTTTAATTTGAAGGTTTGAACAAAAATATCTGATAGAAATTGTAGGAATTGTACACATTTCTTTACAAACACTCCACATTTTAGGAGGTCAAAAGTAATTGGACAAATAAACCAAACCCAAACAAAATATTTTTTTTATTTTCAATATTTTGTTGCGAATCCTTTGGAGGCAATCACTGCCTTAAGTCTGGAACCCATGGACATCACCAAACGCTGGGTTTCCTCCTTCTTAATGCTTTGCCAGGCCTTTACAGCCGCAGCCTTCAGGTCTTGCTTGTTTGTGGGTCTTTCCGTCTTAAGTCTGGATTTGAGCAAGTGAAATGCATGCTCAATTGGGTTAAGATCTGGTGATTGACTTGGCCATTGCAGAATGTTCCACTTTTTTGCACTCATGAACTCCTGGGTAGCTTTGGTTGTATGCTTGGGGTCATTGTCCATCTGTACTATGAAGCGCCGTCCGATCAACTTTGCGGCATTTGGTTGAATCTGGGCTGAAAGTATATCCCGGTACACTTCAGAATTCATCCGGCTACTCTTGTCTGCTGTTATGTTATCAATAAACACAAGTGACCCAGTGCAATTCAAAGCCATGCATGCCCATGCCATCACGTTGCCTCCACCATGTTTTACAGAGGATGTGGTGTGCCTTGGATCATGTGCCGTTCCCTTTCTTCTCCAAACTTTTTTCTTCCCATCATTCTGGTACAGGTTGATCTTTGTCTCATCTGTCCATAGAATACTTTTCCAGAACTGAGCTGGCTTCATGAGGTGTTTTTCAGCAAATTTAACTCTGGCCTGTCTATTTTTGGAATTGATGAATGGTTTGCATCTAGATGTGAACCCTTTGTATTTACTTTCATGGAGTCGTCTCTTTACAGTTGACTTAGAGACAGATACACCTACTTCACTCAGAGTGTTCTGGACTTCAGTTGATGTTGTGAATGGGTTCTTCTTCACCAAAGAAAGTATGCGTCGATCATCCACCACTGTTGTCATCCGTGGACGCCCAGGCCTTTTTGAGTTCCCAAGCTCACCAGTCAATTCCTTTTTTCTCAGAATGTACCCGACTGTTGATTTTGCTACTCCAAGCATGTCTGCTATCTCTCTGATGGATTTTTTCTTTTTTTTCAGCCTCAGGATGTTCTGCTTCACCTCAATTGAGAGTTCCTTAGACCGCATGTTGTCTGGTCACAGCAACAGCTTCCAAATGCAAAACCACACACCTGTAATCAACCCCAGACCTTTTAACTACTTCATTGATTACAGGTTAACGAGGGAGACGCCTTCAGAGTTAATTGCAGCCCTTAGAGTCCCTTGTCCAATTACTTTTGGTCCCTTGAAAAAGAGGAGGCTATGCATTACAGAGCTATGATTCCTAAACCCTTTCTCCGATTTGGATGTGAAAACTCTCATATTGCAGCTGGGAGTGTGCACTTTCAGCCCATATTATATATAGAATTGTATTTCTGAACATGTTTTTGTAAACAACTAAAATAACAAAACTTGTGTCACTGTCCAAATATTTCTGGACCTAACTGTATGTCCACCCCGGATACATACACACACATATTGTATATACAGATCGATAACTATTTAGTGCTTGTAATGGTATTCTTCAGGGAAAAATATAACAAAAATTGGACAAATGGGTGTCACCATGAGTCTAATCAGCGTGTGCAGAGATACAACTTTTAGATATGAGGAATGATAAAGAAGTATCCAGAAATGTATACATTTCCAGGAGGAATCACAGATGAACGACAAGAGAATTGCTCCAGCATCGATATTTCATGAGATTTACTATACCAGGCATGTCAGAAGAGCAGACCGATGTCTTAGTGTTACTATTGTCTTTTATGATCCATTATCGTTTAGTCTGTGGCTAAAAGTGGTATAATGACAGCGTCGTCCTTGACAAGGGAACGACTGGAGAAAATGCTTTTGTGAGGGGAATATTCGCACACGACTATTTATCTATATTTATCTACATTAGAACAGATCTTACAAATCAGATAAACCTTGGAAATTTCTGCCTTTTTATCACTTTACCATAATTAAGCGCTCGGTCCCACAAGGTCTAACACAGAAAAGCGAATTCGCTAAATGTCATCATGGCTTTTCAAAGGTTTTAGCTAGCGGTGCGACCAATATTTTTCTACAAATGTCACCCTTTGAGCCTATTAATCGTTGCAACATTATACAGCACAAGAGCTGAATTATCAACACTCATTAATAATTACAAGGAAACCTTTATGGGGCTATATCAAATGAGGAAAAGGTGCATTTTTATTTTTCCTCCTGGAGATGGCGCCACTTGTGGACATTGGCTGGTACTGCAGTACACAATGCTGCAATACCAGGGACTGCCCATGATTACTCATGTCTATTCCAATGCTGCCAGGTGATAATAATATAACTAAAAAATAATATTTTTATAACAATAATGATGATACTAGATTATATTTATCATTGTTAATAATAATAACGATGATGATGATGATGATGAATGAGGAAATAATAAGAATGAAGAAAAGAAAAATGAAGGAAGAATAAGAAGAATGAATGAATTAATGAAGAAAGGAGGAAGGAAGGAGGAAGACGGAAGGAGGAAGAAAGAACGAAGGAGAAGGAAGGTGGAAGAAGGAGGGAGGAAGAAAGAAGGAGGAACAAGGACCAGGAAGAAGGAAAGAGGAAGAAGGAGGAAGGAGGAAGAAGGAGGAGGAAGAAAGAAGGAAGGAGGAAAAAGGAAGAAGGAAGAAAGAAAGAGGAAAAAGGAAGGATAAAAAAAGGAGGAAGAAGGAAGGAAGCCAAAAGAAAGAAGGAGGAAGAAGGAATAAGGAAGGAGGAAGAAAAAAGAAGGAAGAAAGAAGGAGGGAAGAAGGATGGAGGAAGAAAGAAGAAGGAAGGAGGAAGAAGGAAGGAAGAAGGAAGGTGAAAGAAGGAAGGATAAAGAAAGAGAAAGAAGGAAGGAAGGAGAAAGAAAAGAAAAAAAGAAAGGAAGAAAGACTAAGGAATGAGGAAGAAAAAGGAGGAAGAAAGAAGGAGGGAAGAAGGATGGAGGAACAAGGATGGAGGAAGATGTATGGAGGAAAAAAGAAGGAGGAAGAAGGTTGGAGGAAGGAGGAAGGAGAAAGAAGGAAGGAAGGAGACAGAAGAAAGGAAGGAGAAAGAAGGAAGGAAGAGAAAGAAGGCAGGAAGGAGAAAGAAAAGAAAAAAAAGGAAGAAAGACTAAGGAATGAGGAAGAAAGAAGGAGGAAGAAAGAAGGAGGGAAGAAGGATGGAGGAACAAGGATGGAGGAAGATGTATGGAGGAAAAAAGAAGGAGGTAGAAGGTTGAAGGAAGGAGGAAGAAGGAAGGAGGAAGAAGGAAGGAAGATGGAAGAAGGAAGGAGAAAGAAGGAAGGAAGATGGAAGAAGGAAGGAGAAAGAAGAAAGGAGAAAGGAAAGAAAAAAGAAAGGAAGAAAGGAATGAGGAAGAAAATGGAGGAAGAAAGGAGGGAAGAAGGATGGAGGAACAAGGATGGAGGAAGATGTATGGAGGAAAAAAGAAGGAAGAAGGTTGGAGGAAGAAGGAAGGAGGAAGAAGCAGGAAGAAAGAAAGTGGAAGAAGAAAGGAGAAAGAAGGAAGGAGGAATAAGGAACAAAGAAGGAAGGATGGAGGAAAAAGAACGAATGAGGAAGAAGAAAGAAGGAAGGAGAAGAGAGATGGAAGAAGGAAGTAGAAAGAAGGAAGGGGGGAAGGAAGAATCCCCCACAAATTCATATATTATGGGATCAACATTATTTTTGTAAATGGGTTTCATTAAAAAATTTTCACCATTTGCACTTTTGTGTTGTACTGTGTATTGTTGGGGGTAGAAGGAGTTAAGTGGGAATCGGTCAGCGAGTTACCAGACAGAGTTTGCAGCTCTTTTATCTGGCTTTTACTGATGTTAGCTTAGTTGCTTACTGACCACATAATGCAGTCTGTAAGAAACAAAAAGTTAGATATTTTCTATAAGAACAAGCTCAGTGACTGATTCTTAGTTAATCTCATTCTGCATCCAGCAATGTGCATGCAAAAAACAGACTTAAAATCCAGTGCACAACTTCTAATGAAACCCAGTTGTAAGAGTCATTTTTAGTGTGTTTAAGGGAAACTGTCAGGTCCACCAACACCATTAACCTTCAAATATAGATTAATCAGCGATGACTGAAGCGGCTCCGGCACGCCTCAAAGACTGAAAACACTTCTATTACTTCACTTACCACTTCTAATAACGGCATTATTATTTTTCAGCCGCATTGAATGGCATTATTATTGATGGGGGACACTGAGCATTATTTTTGATGGGGGACACTCTGGGCATTATTATTGATGGGGGTCATTCTGGCCATTATTATCGATGGAGGGGCACTGTGGGCATTATTATTGATTGGAGGGGACACTGTGGGCATTATTACCAATAGGGGGGACACTGTGGGCATGATTACCGATGGGAGGGGACACTCTGGCCATTATTACCGATGGGAGGGGACACTCTGGCCATTATTACCAATGGGAGGGGACACTCTGGCCATTATTACCGATGGGAGGGGACACTCTGGCCATTATTACCGATGGGAGGGGACACTCTGGCCATTATTACCGATGGGAGGGGACACTCTGGCCATTATTACCGATGGGGGGGACACTCTGGCCATTATTACCGATGGGGGGGGGACACTCTTGGCATTATTACTGATGGGGAGGACACTCTGGCCATTATTATAAATGGGGGGGACAAAATCATGGGGGGCACTTTAGGCATTTTTATTGGTGGGGAGACACTGGGAGCATTATTATTGATGAGGGGATGCTGTGGGCATTATTATCGATGGGGGGCACTTTAAGCATTTTTATTGATGGGGGGACACTCTGAATATTATTATTGATGGATGGGTTACTCTGGGCATTATTACTCATTAGCAGAGCACTATTAGTATTATTAGTAGTAAGTTGACTGCAGAATTAATTAACTGAACAAGTGAGTTAACTAAAAATCCATCAGTGAGCTCTTCCTATATGTCCAATGGGAAAGTTTGCAACTTTTTCTATCTGTTATTTTTAGCTCCTCTCAGCTGATTTCTAGCCACAGACCACATCAGAGTTCACTGTGCATGGAAATAAAGTGCCTTTAAATCATTTTTTATGAAACCCAACTGCAAAAATTATTTTCAGCCCCAAAATACATGCATTTAAGCAAAAAAAAAAAATTGTCCCCAGAGATGGACAACCATTTTAAGATCTCCCTTATATCGTACGGTGGAACCCTAGAAACAATATGGAAATATTTTTTTTTTCCAACGTTCCAAAAAATATAGAAAATATATTCGATTAATTCGTTGTAATTAACGGTGAAATTAAGAAATACAGCTCATCCTGCAAAAAAAAAGTCCAAAAAATGCGGAAAGGCAAAAAAAAAAATAACTCGAGGGGTTAAAGAAACATGCTGAATATGCCAAATGATGGAGCACCTAGGCTGTATGTCTCTTTCAGCCTGCGGCTATGTGACATATGAGAGTCTGCCGCCGTCTAATTTACCTTATTACTGGCCCTCCTTGTTTTCGTACCTCTACTTATTATGCATTTAATGGAACTTCCCCGGATCTAAATTCTAAAACTAACAACTGTGAAATGTAAGAGGGAAATTAGCCGTGTTTCACGCCTCCAGGGTTCCTCCATCTCCGCCACCTAACAAGTTTTCATTTAACAGATATGAATCGGAATAGGTCAAATATATTGTAAATCTTAAGAGATTCCATAAACTGGAGTGCGATTTATTCCAACACCTTCCCCGGTCGCGCGGACAGATCTGTCAACTTTACAAGAGATTGCAGGTCTGATCGACACCAAAATATGGCAAAGGGAGAAGTTCGGATGAAGTTTATTGCAGAGATAACAGTTTATCATTATAGGGGCTGACTGGTGAAAATGATTTATCACCAATACCTTGGATCCGCACCGATCAATGGAACAGGGAACTTTTATCCATGTTAGCCCGAGTTCACATGACCAGTAATCATCCGTTAGAACAGATCCGTTGGCAAAAAAGTTGTGGAAACAAAGCTGTTGTCTGTTTTGAAAAATCTGTTTTTTTCCAACATTGGAAAGAAATTTTTCCCAACTGTTTATAGAATAAGCAATAACTTGCTGATCTTTGGTGTTTGACTGATATTGGGTGGCTTATGTTTGGGTGTTCAACCCCCAACGATCTCAGAATCGGAGTCCCGGATCCCCTAGAATGAGGTTCTCCAGATCTCCATCTTGAACCTCTGCACCATTCACTGTCTATGGGATTAGTGGAGCTCTGAGCATGACTTTTTCGCTCCATTCCATGGATAATGAAAAGCGTGGAAGTCGAGCTTGTGTACCTCTTCCACATTAAAGTCTGGCTCTTTGGGTGCAGGAGCCATGATCACGGGATTGTTTGTGGATCCCAGCTAAAGGGTAAACACTAAATGATCCCTTTTATCAAGCAAAGGGGAAATATTGATGTAGAAGTACTTCTTACTCCAATTATAAGTTTCTAGGATTCATGAGAATTAAAAAAATGCACAGGCATGTAATTTCCAAAGCTCTCCAAATGATTTTAAGGAGAAACAAATCTTTTATAGTCCTCAGAAATATAGGCATACCGTGCATAAATCTAGGTGTTTCTTACATGATAGCAAATAATAGAATACATAACTGCATAGTAAGTAATGATACTCCCAGCATCTACCCAGCTCAGCCACATCCCCTAAACAAGTCTTTGTTCCAAAAGTGAAATCTCATACCCCAAGAACAGTTTGGCTGGCCTGAAGACATTAACTCTTTCCTTACTTTAACACTTGCAATTTTGGGAAAACCCCTTTTAAAAGTTTAGACATTGACGTTTGGGCGGCTACCTCCTATGTTTTGCTGACACATGCCAAGAGGAGGCATCTTAATAATTCTGGAGACAGAAAACTCCGGTAATATTATAGTTTAGGTTTATAGGCTGTTCAGTGATAAAGAGAAGGTAAGAATATATCTGATATTATATTATATACACAGAATCTTGTACACTGCGCGCAGACAATGTCTAATATCCACAAAAGAAACAATGTAAGTAGTAATCGTAAGTCTCCTCCATTGTGTCTGATCCTCTACGTGCTGTTCTACAGGATATCTGTGATGTTCTGGGTTTTACACAGTTTATATTTCAGTATTTTCTTACATTCAGTCACTCAATATAATGACAAATCACCAGTTCTTTTAGGTGTTAGTAGAGCAATTATTGCTTTCAGTCAGACAAAAGTAATCGATTCACTGAATTTCTGTGTTTCCAGAGAAAAGGTCAATTGCATCCTCAAAAAACAAGACGGAGAGGTAATCAGGACGGATGAATAGGAGAGTGATCCCAGGAGCTGCTGATCGCAAGATGGGAGGTCCTGTCTGCACCCAACACCACCACGGACAAGCACAACCGCTCCACCAACACGTACAAGGACAACCGCTCCACCAATACGTACAAAGACACCCACTCCACCAGCACGTACAAAGACACCCGCTCCACCAACACGTACAAAGACACCAGTTTCCTCAGTCACCAATCCTGAGCAATAAAGAAGTGAAATCTATCAACTCTTTCATATCCATCTCTCTATCTATCCATCTTTATCCATCTGTATCCATCCATCTCTGTATCCATCCATCCACCTCTGTATCCATCCATCCAGCCATCTGTATCCATCTATCCATCCATCTCTGTATCCGTCCTTCTCTCCATCTGTCCATCTGTCCATCCCTCCATTAGTCTGTCCATTCCTCTGTCCGTCCGTCCCTCCATCCGTCCGTCTGTCTGTCCCTCCCTTTCTCCGTCCCTCCCTCCATCCGTCCGTCCTTCCGTCTGTCCGTCCCACCTTCCGGCCCTCCCTCCCTCCGTCAGTCCGTCCCACCGACAGTCCGTCTCACCGACAGTCCGTCTCACCGACAGTTCGTCCCACCGACAGTCCGTCCCGACAGTCCGTCCCACCGACAGTCCGTCCCACCGTCCGGTCCTGCCTCCATCCATCCCTCCATCTCTCCGTTCCTCCCTCAATCCATCCCTTCATCAGTCCATCCCTCTGTCCATCCCTCTGTCTGTCAGTCCGTCCGCCCGGCTCTCCCTCAGTCTATCCCTCCCTCCATCTCTCCGTCCGTCCCTCCATCCATCCCTCTGTCAGTCCATCCCTCCGTCAGTCAGTCCGACCGTCCCTCTGTCCGTCCGTCCCTCCCTCCATCCGTCCCTCCTTCCATCCCTTCGTTCATCCATCCATCTATCATCCATCCTTCCATCATCCATATCTCCATCATCCATCCCTCTGTCCATAAATCTACCCATCCCTTTTGTGTATCACTCAAAAAAAGATATGACATAAAAGGATATGTGTTTACTTTCTGTGATCTATCATTTATTATATATTCAAAAATACCCATCTACCTAATATATATGTTACTATATAATATCTATCACTATCTTTTTATCTATCCGTCTGTTTTTGCTTATCCCTCTCTAATAAATATCTCTCTATTACATATCTAATATCTATTGATCTATTTAATAACTATCTCATCAATAAATAAAAATATATATTTTTATTATTTTATTCTTTGTTATTAATCATCTATTTATCTATCTCATATCTGTCTAATACGGTTTCTTGTATCTCTCTGATAAATATCTATTTATCCATCTCACATCCGTCTATCGTCTTTTTCACAGCTAATATCTCTTGATCTAGCTATTATCCGTTTACCTATTTCTAGCTAATGGGTATACAGTATATCTATCTACTTCCTTACTCAGTTTCTTATAGCTCTCATAAATACCAGTTATTCTCATATATGTTTTTTATTTTGTAATATCCATTTAATAAATATCTACTTAATATGAAATTATATATTTAAGTGCATTTATCTTTCTATCTAACTGCTTTATAAAGACATCTTGTTATATTTATACTTACCTACTTCATATCTCTCTGTTTCTGTGTCTCATGAATATCTATTTGTCAAAGCATATCTTGCATATACTGTATCTTCCCACCTATTTGATATGTTACTGTAGATATGTAATAATTCTGGTTTAGCTGTGCTATATTTAGGATCAAATAGTTTTAACCCTCCTGTAGCCTGCGATAACCTTTATACTCAAGTAATGCTAATGCTCCCATCAATAGAGTTAATCAAGGGCAATAATAGATGAAAGCCAAAGAGTGATAAGACAAAAAATGTTTTTTGGTAAAAAAAAAAGTTAAGAATTGAAAAAAAAAACAAAACAAAATATTGTTTAAGTACGATAATATGCAAATACTGACCTAAAATATGGCATGAGCTTTAGTTACATTCATTGGTAATGTATAACATGTTAGAACATGGCATTGATTAGCTTAAAATTCAGTAGATTCTATAATACATTTTTTATAAATTGAAAACTTCAGATATTTCAGTGCCTCCTAATAGAAAATGAAAACAAATATATTTTAGGGAACCGCAATGGGTACGGCACCAGACCCTATAATTCTGTGTGCAGAAATGGTGATGTTTGTATGCATATTCTCACTGTATCCAAGTAAAATCTCCAGGTCTGATGACTTTTAGTCAAAAGGGAAATTATACAAGATATCTAATATGTTAGAACATTGCATTGATTATCTTAAAAATCAGTAGATTCTACAACACAAATTGAAAACTTCAGATATTTCGGTGCCTTCTAATATTAAATGGAAACAAATATATTTTAGGAACCGCAATGGGTCCGGCACCAGAGTCTATAATTCTGTGTGGAGAAATAGTGATGTTTGTATGCATATTCTCGCTGTATCTAAGTAAAATCTCTAGATCTGATGACTTTTAGTCGAAAGGGAAATTATACAAGATATCTAATATGTTAGAACATTGCATTGATTATCTTAAAAATCAGTAGATTCTACAACACAAATTGAAAACTTCAGATATTTCGGTGCCTTCTAATATTAAATGGAAACAAATATATTTTAGGAACCGCAATGGGTCCGGCACCAGAGTCTATAATTCTGTGTGGAGAAATAGTGATGTTTGTATGCATATTCTCGCTGTATCTAAGTAAAATCTCTAGATCTGATGACTTTTAGTCGAAAGGGAAATTATACAAGATATCTAATATGTTAGAACATTGTATTGAGTAGCTTAAAAATCAGTAGATTCTACAACACAAATTGAAAACTTCAGATATTTCAGTGCCTTCTAATATTAAATGGAAACAAATATATTTTAGGGAACCGCAAAGGGTCCGAAACCAGAGCCTATAATTCTGTGTGCTGAAATAGTGATGTTTGTATGCATATCCTCGCTGTATCTAAGTAAAATCTCTATATCTGATAATCTTTAGTCCAAATAGAAATTATACAAGATGTCTAAAATGTTAGAACATTGTTTGAATATAATAATATGCAAATACGGACCTAAAATGTGGCACTGAGCTTTAGTTACATTCATTGGTATTGTAAAATATGTTAGAACATTTTATTGATTAGCTTAAAAGTTTAGTAGATTCTACAACACATTGTTTATAAATTGAAAACTTCCGATATTTCAGTGCCTTGAAACAAATATAATTTAGAGAACCGCAATGGGTACGGCACCAGGGCCTATACTTTTGTGTGCAGAAATGGTGATGTTTGTATGCATACTCTCTCTTTATATCTGATGATATTTAGTCCAAATGGAAATTATACAAGATATCAAGCATACAGATAGTTAATGTTTCAAATTTTATAAAAGGTCGGCAAAACTAAAAATATATCAGGTGCACAGGGTTGGGTACGTGCATTGTCAAATGAGGATTGTGCAAAAATAATAACATTAAGGATGCAGATGGGTCATTCACTACTTTGCAGGTGCACATAGCTCAGTATAGTGGAGGTGATTATGTCTCAGAACACAAGGCATATTACAGAGGATGTTATACAATTCAGTGCACAGGGAGGTTGGTAAAACAAGGATTATTACCTGGCTGCCAAGAACAGCACACAGCTGACTGCCAGATAAGCCAACAACATGAAGAGCCAGACAGCAGGAGAGAAAGGATCCAGAAAGGAGAAGTACCCAGGCTTCCGGCCCTGTGGGAGACATGGGAATATATACAGGAGGGAACATATGTATACAGGAGGTACAGTGAGCGGGTTCGGGTGTACAATACAGAAAAGAGCACGGAGAGAAGGGTGTACACATCAATGACAATATCGAGCGGGAAGGTATTAGCAGTCAGAAGAGATTACAATATATCAGTGTAAGAAGTATCCTGGATGGGGAGTCTAATAGATACAACCTGAGATGAGCAGTGGCACAGAAGCGCTGCTTATCTCTTACTGTAAAGGCGGTACGTTGCAAGCCACTTTTGCGGAAAGTTGGGTTTTTTTGCCTGGGCAAACCAATATTGACTAAGATGTAGAGTCCCACACTAAAAAAGAAGTTCTGCAGCAGCTGCATTGTGTTTTGTGCCCCAGTGAATAAGGAACTTTGTAATACCACTCCTCAGAAGCTCTTAATACATTCCTCAGATACTGCAGGACCTCACAATATGCTGCACCTGCTGCAGAACTTCTTAAAGGGGTGGCCTAATACTGTCGAAATGCATCGGGCAGCGGCTTTATGAAAAGGGAAACTGCAAAACAGTGTGAAATATAGTAATGGCTATATATATATATATATATGGACACTTCTATAACTTACATGTGTCACAAGAGGACTCCTTTAATTAGCACCAAGCTGCCACCAACCAAACATTGTATATATACACTCTGGCAGCTGCAGAATCTCATAATCCGTCTCAGCTCCTGCAGAACCGAATAAGCCATCTCAACTGCTGCAGAACCTCATAATACACCTCAGCTGCTGCAGAACATCATAATACACCTCAGCTGCTGCAGAACATCATAGTACACCTCAGCTGCTGCAGAATCTCATAATCCATCTCAGCTCCTGCAGAACCGAATAATCCATCTCAACTGCTGCAGAACCTCATAATACACCTCAGCTGCTGCAGAACATCATAATACACCTCAGCTGCTGCAGAACATCATAGTACACCTCAGCTGCTGCAGAACATCATAGTACACCTCAGCTGCTGCAGAATCTCATAATCCATCTCAGCTCCTGCAGAATATCATAGTACACCTCAGCTGCTGCAGAACCTCATAATACACCTCAGCTGCTGCAGAACATCATAGTACACTTCAGCTGCTGCAGAACATCATAGTACACCTCAGCTGCTGCAGAATCTCATAATCCATCTCAGCTCCTGCAGAATATCATAGTACACCTCAGCTGCTGCAGAACCTCATAATACACCTCAGCTGCTGCAGAACATCATAGTACACCTCAGCTGCTGCAGTATATCATAGTACACCTCAGCTGCTGCAGAATATCATAGTACACCTCAGCTGCTGCAGAACATCATAGTACACCTCAGCTGCTGCAGAATATCATAGTACGCCTCAGCTGCTGCAGAACCTCATAATATACCTCAGCTGCTGCAGAATATCATAGTACGCCTCAGCTGCTGCAGAACATCATAGTACACTTCAGCTGCTGCAGAATATCATAGTACACCTCAGCTGCTGCAGAACATCATAGTACACCTCAGCTGCTGCAGAATATCATAATACACCTCAGCTGCTGCAGAATATCATAATACACCTCAGCTGCTGCAGAACATCATAATACACCTCAGCTGCTGCAGAATATCATAATACACCTCAGCTGCTGCAGAATATCATAATACACCTCAGCTGCTGCAGAACATCATAATACACCTCAGCTGCTGCAGAATATCATAATACACCTCAGCTGCTGCAGAATATCATAATACACCTCAGCTGCTGCAAAACATCATAATATACACCTCTGCTCCTGCAGGAGAACATATAACACCTCAGCTGTTGCAGACCCTTAAAATACACCTCAGTTGCTTAAAAATCTCATAATATAAATCTCAGCTGCTGCAGAACCTCATAAAAGAATCTCAGTTGCTGCAGAACACACACCCTTAGATGATTTTTTTTTTTTTAAAGGAAGAGGGCCTTTTACATCAATGATTAGTATGCAAAAAGCCCTCTCACCTACGTATCTTCAAAAAGAGGTTCTGCAGCAGTTGAGGTGTGTATTATAGCAATTATCTTAGCACACATATAATATACAGGAAAGTAGAAGATGCAGGAGAGCCATAAAGTGAAGGAGACGGGTGGCTGCAGCACGGATGAGGAGGAGGAGGAAGACTTGGAGGACCAGTATACAGCAGATACATGAATATCGATGAGGAGGTGGATGTATGAACGAGAGAGGACATGTAGAGGACAGAAGTGGCCGCACAAACTGATGGATGTGTCAATAAAGGGCGTTACTCCCATCTATGTCACAGCATAAAGGTATTGCTACTAATACTGCAACACTGCCATTGGCCAGGAGTGGCGCTCTCTCATATAACCCCACTATTTACAAAATCAATGACAATTGGAGGTCCCAGGATTGGGGTAATAAGCCATTGTTCCCCTAGTCTGCGTGGTCGCACCCTATTCATTGTCTATGGGACTGACGGAGATAGGTCAGACCTTATCAAGCTCCAACTAGACAGAATGGGGGCTCCATACCCTTATTCTATTGGCGGCACCACCTACAATCAAATATTTATCATCCAAGACCCCTTTAAGAATGGTGGTGCATTGCTCTTTCATGGTGGTACCCAGTGGCAGACATGGTGCATTGCTCTTTCATGGTGGTACCCAGTGGCAGACATGGTGCATTGCTCTTTCATGGTGGTACCCAGTGGCAGACATGGTGCATTGCTCTTTCATGGTGGTACCCAGTGGCAGACATGGTGCGTTGCTCTTTCATGGTGGTACCCAGTGGCAGACATGGTGCATTGCTCTTTCATGGTGGTACCCAGTGGCAGACATGGTACATTGCTCTTTCATGGTGGTACCCAGTGGCAGACATGGTGCGTTGCTCTTTCATGGTGGTACCCAGTGGCAGACATGGTGCATTGCTCTTTCATGGTGGTACCCAGTGGCAGACATGGTGCATTGCTCTTTCATGGTGGTACCCAGTGGCAGACATGGTGCGTTGCTCTTTCATGGTGGTACCCAGTGGCAGACATGGTGCGTTGCTCTTTCATGGTGGTACCCAGTGGCAGACATGGTGCATTGCTCTTTCATGGTGGTACCCAGCGACAGACATGGTGTGTTGCTCTTTCATGGTGGTACCCAGTGGCAGACATGGTGCGTTGCTCTTTCATGGTGGTACCCAGTGGCAGACATGGTGCGTTGCTCTTTCATGGTGGTACCCAGTGGCAGACATGGTGCATTGCTCTTTCATGGCGGTACTCAGTGGCAGACATGGTGCGTTGCTCTTTCATGGCGGTACCCAGTGGCAGACATGGTGTGTTGCTCTTTCATGGCGGTACCCAGTGGCACTCAGCAGTCAAACGGAAGACTGCAGGACTACAGCCAGGAACCATGGAGACACATTGTTCTGTGTAGGAGCTGTGGACACATTTTTCATTCTACTCAATGTATCGAGGGTGATGCAAAACTCTTGGCAAATTCCTGGTCTATTTCCTAAAAAGCATGGGCCACTCGTCAGTTCCTCCTGCGGGAGGATCATGACACTGCTCTGAATAAATGATGAGGGTGTCATGACTCAAAGGAAGCGGGAAGAAGCGATGGCAAAGATCAGGTAGAGGACATGTCATGTTTCATCGCGTGTGAGGACTGTACGTGTCTACAAGTATTCTCTACCTCTCATTAACCGGCTTCTCAATACGGACGGGAACTTCTACAAATTGGGCATTTGGGATCAGGCAGTGTCATAGCTGATCTACGTGCACAATTGTGCCCTAAATTAAATTAAAACTTGCCCTAAAACATTTATTTTCGTATGTCAGCACATTATCCAGCAATCTGTGGACCGGCCGAGACACTAAAGGCTACTTTACACACTGCGATATCGGTCCCGATATCGCTAGTGTGCGTACCCGCCCCCATCTGTTGCGCGACACGGGCAAATCGCTGCCCGTGCCGCACAACATCGCCCAGAGCCGTCACACATACTTACCTGTCCGGCGACGTCGCTGTGACCGGCGAACCGCCTCCTTTCTAAGGGGGCGGTCCGTGCGGCGTCACAGCGACGTCACTGAACCGCCGCCCAATCGCAGCGGAGGGGCGGAGATGAGCGGGACGTAACATCCCGCCCACCTCCTTCCTTCCGCATAGCGGCCGGGAGGCAGGTAGGGAGACGTTCCTCGCTCCTGCGGCGTCACACGCAGCGATGTGTGATGCCGCAGGAACGAGGAACAACCTCGTTACTGCTGAAGTAACGATTTTTGGGAATTAGGACCCGTGTAGCCGATTAGCGATAAATCACGCTTTTGCGACGATTTTACATCGCTGAACGCTGTTACACAAAGCTATATCGCTAACGATTGCGGAAGTGCGTCACCAAAACCGTGACCCCAACGACAAAATTCGGGCGATATCGCAGTGTGTAAAGCCCACTTTAGTCTAGTTTATGATGAAAAGAAGGTAAAAATGAAGATGGAGGACAAAAGCAAACATCAAAAGGGAATATGGAAATAATTGGGTTCACACTGCTTTTTCTTTATGGCTTTAGTGGCAGCAGAATGGCATTGACCTCTAATAATAGAGAGCAGGATTTTCTATACCTTTTCCTAGATTTTTCCCTGGTGATCATCTAAAGGTGGCGATTCCAGATTTTCGGAATATGAAGAAATAGAGTAGGCCCTCCTAATGCTGTCCAAACCCCCCAACCCAAGGGTATGTGCACATGATCAGGACCCGTGGGGCCATGAGACTCCTCCACTCGTGCCCACGATTCTGGCTTGGGCAGTTGTGGTCTCTCACTGTGTGTGATAGAGCAGTATGAAGACATGCGGAATATATACAAGGTGTAACCAAAACTTTCCAAGACAGATGAACAAGAAGTATCAAGAAAGTTTACGTGATACTTTGAAAAACCCCCATAGCAGAGCTGGCTGTAGTTCGGAGCAAGAGTCTCAGTGGACCCCTCTTCGCTTTTTCTCTTTTTGATTTTTTTTTTTACTCCTTGTCTTCCTAGGGTTATAGTTTTGTATTTTTCTGTTGACATGACTTTATCAGGGCTTGTTTTCTGAGGTATGAGTTATTGTCACAAGTATCTCACGTCATTAGAAGACTTGTGGCAGCTCTGTTATCTGAGCTTCACATGAACTTGTGAGACTCTCGATTTCATATGTGATTGCTTTGGTGCAGCAAGGGTTAATGACATTTTCCTTGCTGGAAGCTCCAAGTTAGTTGATCTCAGCTGCAGCTGGTTCGTGAACACTCCCATTCCCTTTAAATAGTCACATGATCTATCATCTGGTGTCGGTAACAGATTCATTCTGTTCTGCCCTTAAAATAGTCACATAATCCATCACCGGTTGCAGGGAATAGATTCATTCTATTCTGCCCTTTAAATAGTAACATGAGCTATCACTTGATGCCGGTAATAGATTCATTCCATTCTACCTTTTAAATAGTCACATGATCCATCACCTGATGCCGGTAATAGATTCATTTTATTCTGCCCTTTAAATAGTCACATGAATCATCATCTGATGCGGGTAACAAATTCATTCTATTTTGCCCTCTAAATAGTCACATGATCCATCCCTTGATGCCGGTAATAGATTCAATCTATTTTGCCCTTTAGTCACATGATCCATCACCTGATGCCAGTAACAGATTAATTTTATTCTGCCCTTTAAATAGTAACATGATCCATCACCTGATGCCGGTAATACATTCATTCTATTCTGCCCTTTAAATAATCCCATGAATCATCATCTGATGTCAGTAATAGGTTAATTCTATTCTACCTTTTAAATAGTCCCATGATCCATCACCTGATGCCGGGAATATATTCATTCTATTCTGCTCTTTAAATATCACATGGATCATCACCTGATGCTGGTAATAGATTCATTCTATTCTACCCTTTAAATAGTCACATGATCCATCACCTGATGCTGGTAATAGATTCTGTTCTATTCTCACCACCTTGGAGGGATTAAGTCTCTAGTGCAGTGTTCCCTAATTTCCGCCCCCAGGAGCCACCAACAGAGCATGTTTTCAGGATTTTCTTAGTATTGCACAGGTGGTAAATTAATCACCTGCACAGGTGATGATTCCAACCCTTTTGCAATATTAAGGAAATCCTGAAAACATGCACTGTTGGTGGCTCCTGAAGACTGGAGTTGGTGGAAAACTGCTCTAGTGGCTGCAGGAGATCTGCTGCTGCAGTTATATTGTTGGAGCCATGTTGTCTGCAGCCCTGGTGTTTGCCTGCAGCAATTAAGTTGGTTTCATATCCTTTTGTGTATGTTCTCCAGCCTGTCCTTCTTCCAATGTTATATTACAGTAGCGGTGACGTCTAGCGTCTTACTCCCTTGCCTTGTCACTATACAGGGTAAGGTGGAGGGACAGTTAGGGACTAGGCACATGATGGTGATGAGGGAAGGACTCATATAGGGACCTTATCGCCTTCTGCCTGAAAATGTAACAAAAAAGAAAAAAAATTGATGACATTTTTAGACATCCGAAATAATGTTCTGGCACAGCCTAGTCCCATCATCGCTGAAGTCTCTTTAACATTGCTTCCGAAAGTGGCAGGAACATTGGGACAAATGCATATCATTCGGGAGAGATTACTTTGAAGGGGACAGCGCATAAAAATGATGCATGTCCACCATTCTTTGAAATAAATGATGAGTCTTGGAACTTTTTGATCGCACTTCGTACATTTGGAAGACTAGTTACACCGTTAGGGATCTACATATAAATAATGCAGGGCACAAAGAGGAATAAAAATGAAGCAGGGCTTGGAGTAAAGCGAATATATCGTACGCAGAGCAGACAGGTCGCTGGGTGTAAAGAGGAGGACATGCCGGAACGGGTCTGCGAGACGAAAGCAAGCGGGTCACCAACATGTAAACGCTCATTTATCAAAATGATCGCAACGCAGATGTGGAATATGTGCATGGTTTGGCGGTAGAGTTTATGCATGGTAATAATGGCATAATGGGTAAAGTGGGGGACATACCGTAATGTCATATAGCACCTCATTTATTAAAACTATCACCAAAGTCTCAAGCAAACCCCAACTGAAAACTGTGGACCGCGAGCTGCACCATAACTTCCCTGTCACCCGACGTCACCGATATTTGTATCCAGAGGATGCAGACAACAGGTGAATACGATGGTGGAGAAGGAGCCACTGGCTCTGTCTTCCACCAATTAGCGTGAGGCACATCATAGTGTGCGCTGTGCGGAGTGTCCATGCACCGGAGGCCGAAGCAGAGCAGCACGGAAACGGGAGTCAGGTGTGTGTGTGTGTGTGTGTGTCTTTTTCATGTGGGATGTTTGCAGGTATTTAGAAGTCTATTTGGGGGCTCATAAAGTATATAGGAGGCCATGTGGGGGTTCGCACTGTATATAGAGGGGCTATGTGGGGGCTCACACTGTATATAGGAGGCTATGTGGGGGCTCTCATTGTATATAGAGGGGTTATGTGGGGGCTCACACTGTATATAGAGGGATTATGTGTGGGCTCACACTGTATATAGGAGGCTATGTGGGGACTCACACTATATAGAGGGGTTATGTGGGGGCATGTACTATATATAGAGGGGCAATGTGTGGGCTCACACTGTATACAGGAGGCTATGTGGGGGCTCACACTGTATATAGAGGGGTTATGTGGGGGCAAACACTGTATATAGAATGAGTATGTGGGGGCTCACATTGTATATAGAGGGGCTATATGGAGGATTATATTGTATATAGAGGGGCTATGTGGGAAAAAGTACCGTATATAGGGGGTTATGTGGGGGCTCACGCTGTATTTAGGGGCTATGTGGGCGCTTATTCTGTGTATAGGTAGGCTGAGTGTGGGCTCATATGATGTGGGGGCTCAAACTGTATATAGAAGGAGTATATGGGGGCTCACATTGTATATAGTGGGGCTATGTGATGTCTTATACTGTATATAGGAGGCTGTGTGGGGACTCATATTGTATATGAGGCCGTGTGGGCCCTAATACCATATATAAAAGGCCGTGTGGGGGCTCATACTGTATATAGGGGGTTTGGGGCTCATACTGTATATATGGGGCTATGATAGGGGTTCATACTGTTTATAGTGGGGCTGAGTGTGGGATCATACCGTAAATAGGGAGCTATGTGGGGGCTCATACTGTATATAGGGGGCTATGTGAGGGCTTATCCTGTATGTAGGGTGTTATGTGAGGGCACATGCTGTATATAGGGGAGCTGTGTGGGGGCTTATACAGTATATAGAAGATGTCAGCCTACTTAATTCTGCTCATTATTAAGTGATAATTATTATTTTTTATTAAATTTAACATATTAATATTGAGCAGAATTAATGTCTGCCTATTAGTTCAGCCTCTGCGCCAGTCATGGTCTCTCATGTGTCCACCCCTGTATTAGAGGATCAATGTCCAGCTGCTGATCATTAGGAAAAGATGCACATGCCCATGTTAGAAATGCCAAATCCTCCATCCAAGAGGCTCTAAAACAGCATATGGACAAGGGCTGTGAGGCATGGTATGAATAGTCTTGTTTCTTTTTATTTTTCATTTTAGACCCTTTTTGAAATACAAAGTTGGCTTCTGATTGGTTGCTGTGTGCAAATAGCACATTTTCTCTGAGACAGTTTTGATAGATTAAGCCTATAGTGTTTGCAGTACAGGCGGACAAATGCTTAAAGGGGTTATGCCCACCTTCAAAAGTTATAACTAGCTGATCGTTGAGACCTCTACTGATCATAAAAAAGGGGTCTTTTGGATTTTAGCCCCCATTCCATTCCAATGGGACATTTCAGATCCCCATTCTCTGGATTGGTGGGGGATCCTGTCAGCTAGACAGGTGTGTATCCAAATCTATTGGTGCTTAATGCGGGACTTTTCAAAAAGAACCTGTCAAAGGAGCCCAGTTGTACTCTTATTTTATTCTCACTGTTCCCTTGAGTAGTACCGTTTTTATTTTTTTAAAATCTGCCATACGGTTCCAGGGATATGGGACTTTTTACAAGAGTGCGGTGCTTACAGGATCCTCTGGGGCGTGTCTCTGCATAATCAGCCAATGAGCTACCATAAAAATTAGCATTAAACAAAAAGGCTAATATTTCCAGAACCGTATGGCGGATTAAAAAAAAACAAAAATCTGAAAACTCTGGAGAGTAGCGGGAATACCATAGAAGCAATAACTTTTGAGCTGGTGACAAGTCTTTTTTAAAGGATGAGTAGATTTATTGGATGAGTAGATTTTTTTATGTGTTTTGCGGGGAAGTTAATTTTCCTCTGACTTGCTCTTTGTGAGGTCTCTTAGGCACAAATACACATTAATTACATGCAAGATAAAGGGGGGCGAGTGGTATTAGGACATGGGTACAAGTAGGTTTCTACCATTTGTCAATTTGTCAATCAGCTAGACAGGTGGGTATCCAAATCTATTGGTGCTTTAAATTTACATAATGTAAAATTTTTTAAAAAGAACCTGTCAAAGGAGCCCAGTTGTACTTTTATTTTATTCCCACTGTTCCCCGGAGTAGTACCGTTTTTATTTTTTTAAAATCCACCATACGGTTCCAGAGATATGGGACTTTTTACAAGAAGGCGGTGCTTACAGGATCCTCTGGGGCGTGTCTCTGCATAATCAGCCAATGAGCTACCATAGAAATTAGCACTAAACAAAAAGGCTAATATTTCCGGAACCGTATGGCGGATTTTAAAAAAACAAAAATCTGAAAACTCTGGAGAGTAGCGGGAATACCATAGAAGCAATAACTTTTGAGCTGGTGACAAGTCATTTTTTAAAGGATGAGTAGATTTTTTGGATGTGTTTTGCAAGGAAAGTAATTGTCTTCTGACTTGCTCTTTGTGAGGTCTCTTAGGCACAAATACAC
This sequence comes from Anomaloglossus baeobatrachus, assembly GCF_048569485.1. Taxonomy (NCBI): domain Eukaryota; kingdom Metazoa; phylum Chordata; class Amphibia; order Anura; family Aromobatidae; genus Anomaloglossus; species Anomaloglossus baeobatrachus. The sequence goes on along the minus strand of NC_134363.1, from coordinate 35,405,500 downwards.
ATTAATTACATGCAAGATAAAGGGGGGCGAGTGGTATTAGGACATGGGTACAAGTAGGTACCTACCATTTGTCAATTTGTCAATCAGCTAGACAGGTGGGTATCCAAATCTATTGGTGCTTTAAATTTACATAATGTAAAACTTTTTAAAAAGAACCTGTCAAAGGAGCCCAGTTGTACTTTTATTTTATTCCCACTGTTCCCCGGAATAGTACCGTTTTTATTTTTTTAAAATCCACCATACGGTTCCAGAGATATGGGACTTTTTACAAGAAGGCGGTGCTTACAGGATCCTCTAGGGCGTGTCTCTGCATAATCAGCCAATGAGCTACCATAGAAATTAGCACTAAACAAAAAAGCTAATATTTCCGGAACCGTATGGCGGATTTTAAAAAAACAAAAATCTGAAAACTCTGGAGAGTAGCGGGAATACCATAGAAGCAATAACTTTTGAGCTGGTGACAAGTCTTTTTTAAAGGATGAGTAGATTTATCGGATGATTAGATTTTTTTGGATGTGTTTTGCAAGGAAAGTAATTATCTTCTGACTTGCTCTTTGTGAGGTCTTTTAGGCACAAATACACATTAATTACATGCAAGGAAAAGGGGGATGATTGGTATTAGGACATGGGTACAAGTAGGTACCTACCATTTGGACCCGGTACAGAATACTGATCCCCAAGGTCATGAAAGGTTTGGAAAAGTCGATCACTTTTTCTCTCTCAGCCGTGATGGTGAACGCAGCGACTGCCAGGTCTGCCTTCTGCGGGAAGAGGAAAAAAAAAAAAGAAAAAAAATGGCCCGTTAATGAGAAATAATGGCTGTCATAGAAAACTGGAGGCTATCCTCATTAGCTATCATCCCAGATAGCCATCCATTGCTTTGTAATAGGCGACTGAAGTCTTTGTCTTCAGAGATGGATACTGAAGCCGAAGTTACGGCCTGAAGACGTGGGCACGACGGGTGCGATGTCTCCAATTGATGGAAATGTAGATTATCAAGATGAATGCGCTAATAAATTGTCCGTCAGGTGTGTGCGTTTCATCATGGGTTGTTTACGGGTAATGAGGCTTGGGCAGCGTCTGGCCGTATCATTTACCTCTCACTCATTTCTCGCACCCAACCCCCGCCACTAACATCCTTATTACTGCTAACTAGCTATCGCACGTAGATTGCTTTACTCCATCTGATTCCCGGCTCTTGCCCCCTCTCCTGCAGCCCTGGAGATGATGATGTGATGCCAGTCATATTAACTTTCTATTGTTTTGTATGTAAACTGTAATATTGTGCTTATAGGTGGAAGGAAAGATGCAGCAACCGTCAACATGACCCTTGTAGTACGCTGGGGCCATAGCATAGCACACCTGTGTTATTTGCCTAGATTGCACCAGCCTAGAGAATGCCGATCAGTGAACAGCAGCATACCTGCTTACTGATGGTTTCCAAGTACTACATGTATCAAATAGTCATCCTCCTGATCTATGCAAGCAGCATACCTGCTTACTGATGGTTTCCAAGTACAACATGTACCAAACAGTCATCCTCCTGATCTATGCAAACAGCATACCTGCTTACTGATGGTTTCCAAATACTACATGTAAGAAATAGTCATCTTCCTGATCTATGTAAGCAGCATACCTGCTTACTGATGGTTTCCAAGTACTACATGTACCAAATAGTCATCCTCCTGATGTATGCAAGCAGCATGCCTGCTTACTGATGGTTTACTACTACTACATGTAAGAAATAGTCATCCTCCTGATCTATACAAGCAGCATACCTGCTTACTGATGGTTTCCAAGTACTACATGTACCAAATAGTCATCCTCCTGATGTATGCAAGCAGCATGCCTGCTTACTGATGGTTTACTACTACTACATGTAAGAAATAGTCATCCTCCTGATCTATACAAGCAGCATACCTGCTTACTGATGGTTTCCAAGTACTACATGTACCAAATAGTCATCCTCATGATCTATACAAGCAGCATGCCTGCTTACTGATGGTTTCCAAGTACTACATGTACCAAATAGTCATCCTCCTGATCTATACAAGCAGCATACCTGCTTACTGATGGTTTCCAAGTACTACATGTACCAAATAGTCATCCTTCTGATCCACACAAGCAGCATACCTGCTTACTGATGGTTTCCAAGTACTACATGTACCAAATAGTCATCCTCATGATCTATACAAGCAGCATGCCTGCTTACTGATGGTTTCCAAGTACTACATGTACCAAATAGTCATCCTCCTGATCTATACAAGCAGCATACCTGCTTACTGATGGTTTCCAAGTACTACATGTACCAAATAGTCATCCTTCTGATCCACACAAGCAGCATACCTGCTTACTGATGGTTTCCAAGTACTACATGTACCAAATAGTCATCCTTCTGATCCACACAAGCAGCATACCTGCTTACTGATGGTTTCCAAGTACTACATGTACCAGATAGTCATCCTCTTGATCTATGCAAGCAGCATACCTGCTTACTGATAGTTTCCAAATACTACATATACCAAATAGTCATCCTGATCTATGCAAGCCGCAAACCTGCTTACTGATGGTTTCCAAGTACTACATATACCAAATAGTCACCCTCTTAATCTGTTCATTCTGCATTCAGCAAAAATATCTCTTGGTGATACTTAGAAACCATCAGCATGCAGGATTTCTGCTGTTGACTGTTCTTTCCTTGAAGATCCATAAAGTGTACAGTATATTAAATTTTTATTACATGGCATGTACATTCTAGATTATATTTCAGAGCTGCATTCATAATACAGCAGGCTTCAGAGCTGAAATCACCTAATTATCCAGAAATTGTTAGGGACCTGAAAAATATCTTATGCTAGGCAGTACAACTCAACATACTTTGATACCATCATGTCTAGGTCATTTAAATTGAGGTCGGCGGGAAGCTGCCTTTGTATTCAGGTAGCTGCCATTTCTGACACTACTTTATTCTTCTTTTCACCAAGTCCAATCTGGGCCACCACTACAACTCTCCTGTTCCAGCTCTGCTACATCAGGTCTCCATTACAACAACTCCTTTGTGCTAACTCTGCTACATCAGGTCCCCATTACAACAAATCCTCTTTTCTAGCCCTGCTACATCAGGTCTCCATTACAACCATTCCCTGTTCCAGATCTGCTACATCACATATCCAGTACAAAACGTATGCTGTTCCAGCTCTGCTACAACAGGTATCCATTACAACGTCTCTGTTCCAGTTCTGCTACATCAGGCCTCCATTACAATAGATCCTCTATTCTAAGCTCTGATACATCAGGTCTCCATTACAACAAATCATCTGTTCTAGCTCTGCTACATCAGGTCTCCATTGCAACAACTCTTCTGTTCCAGCTATGCTACATCAGGTGTCCATTACAACTCCTCTGTTCCAGCTCTGCTACATCGCATGCCTATTACAACAATGCCTCAGTTCCAGCTCTGCTACATCACATGTCCATTACACCAACTCCTCTGTTCCAGCTCTGCTACATCTAGTATCCATTACAACAATGCCTCAGTTCCAGCTCTGCTACATCACATGTCCATTATTAAACAGAGAGAAAAAGGGAGTGTTGAAAGGCCCATATGATGTAAGAAAACATGTACAGACTCCTTGTAAGTATCAGAGCAATAATTTATTATACAAATAATAGTGAACAAGGAGACAGTAATCATGATAAATATTAAACATACATAAGTGCAGGAAAAATGTCCCAGAGAACAAGATGGTTCCCAGACCAAGGACCTCTGCCATGCAAATGGGTCCGTAGCAATCCCATATCAAAGGGTTATAATCTAAAGCATCACTAAGATTGCCGCTTACCCATAGATAAAGTGCAATAGTGCTTTGGCAAATGCCAGGATAGAGGTCCGGTGCAGAGGAGGAGACCCCAACGCGTTTCGCTGCATCTGCTTCTTCGGGGGGCAGTGTGTGACTGGTGTACCTCTGAGTCCGACCATATATGCTCCACAAATAATGGAGAGTGCCATCACGTGCGCCGCATGCGTCCGCCATTCGCCCATCACTTCCGGGTCTCATTGGCGGAAGTGACTCATTCGTGACGTCACCTCCCACCGCTAGAGAAATCCTCAGTGTGGGCGAGATAGGGAACGGCAGGAGGCATGCGCCGCAGACATCTCCATTGTGGGTAAGGAAGTGGGCGTCCCCAGCTTCACAAGCCCATCCTAAACATGGTGGGAGCGACGTCACCACCGGGCCACATTAAACAATCATAGATATACGAGCGGGCAGGACAAAAATATCATAAGGACAAGATGTGAAGTCCACTCCAGCCCTGCAGGTATATAGGTAGATCAATGTGGATCGTGGTGACAAGGCTCCAAAATCATAAGCCCATGTAGGAAACGGAGCATATATGGGAAATATACAGGGGTGGTCCAATAGTAAATGTAAAGTGCCGATGACACACAGATCTACCTCTCTGGACCTGACATCTCCTCCCTACTAACCAGAATCCCACAATAGACTATGCTACAAGACACGTTGATCAGGCCCCGCCCACATGGAAAGGCAAGTCTTATATACCCAGCACAGCCCCATGTCATTTCCTGCTTCAGGTGTGCTGGGCCTATAAGACCAGGAGAGTGGGCGCGGCCCGGTCCTATACAGAACCATGTGGCTAATACTCAGAGTCAGACTCATAAGACCAGGAGCAGGACACAGGAGAGCATGAGCGGGAGCGGCAGCCATGACTGGTGGACACATGGAGTGGATCAGTGGGTAAGGAGTGGTGCTGGGACACGGGGAGCGTGACACAATTCTGTCTATAGATGGAAGCACCTCCAGAAAAACCAGAGGAAAAAGAAGGTGGTAGCAACCCTGGACCATTCTCAGTCCCTGTCGGCTTCCTCTCTCTCATCCTTGGATGAGGATCTCCGAATCCAGAGAGGCTTTACAACCCCCTTGATTAGCAAATGGGGTAACAGCAAGAATAACAACTGGCGTCTGGGCCCATTAAAAGGAAGATCACCCCTCCTGAATCAGTGGACAAAAAGAGCAAGAGTAAAAATAACAACTTGGAGGTGATTAACCTTTCTGACACTATACTTTCTAAATCTCAGAAAGAAGTCTTGGAACTGGGTCTGTCTTTCGTGCCTAATAATAGTTTTGATTATTTTACAGCACTTAAAGATCTAAATTTATTTTCACGAAAGATTGTCCTTCAGAAATTGCATGCCCAGAAGGAGGTGCGAAACAACGGCCCTGAGATATCCGAGATGGAAACAGTGGAGGTATTGGAGGAGTAATATGATTAGAGCGACTTCTTTCTCTTCCGCGGATGGCGGTCGAGAATATCAGATTCGTCACCACATTACTTGCCGTACTAGTAATGCGGTTTACTATGCCACGTGTGGTTGCAACCTTATATACATTGGACTCACTACACGGGAGCCACGATTACGCACACGTGAACATGTGAGGAATATTATGGCAGCTTCTGGTATGGACTTTGATGACCCATGCCTGACTACACTACCTCGTCATCACAAGGCGAGCCACGGATGTGACCCAACTCACTTTAAAGTGAGGGGCATTGACGTGGTACACCTTGGGATGCGAGGTGGTGATTACAGTAAAACACTTGCCCAAAGGGAATGTGCCTGGATCGTTCGCCTGGGGACTATGACGCCGAACGGTCTCAATGAGAAACTTAGCTTTTCGCCTTTTTTGTAGATTCGGTACTCTACCTAACAATTTATTTTTAATTGACTTTGTTCTGTCTCTCTGGGGGCAATTTATGTGTGTATTTTTTCACATATGTGTTGCCTTTTAATTGATTTTAATTGTTTGTTCCTTTTCCTTTTCTGTTTTGTCCCTTTGTGTGGCTCTTTGCTGTAGGTATCTGAATCCTTCTGTGGTCCTCTGAACATTTTCATGTATATGAAATTCCCGATTGGGTCAGTGAATATTCCAGACCTGGATCAGGATGAGCATATATTATATACAGTCAAGCTATACTATATACTACATACCTTCAGATGCACTGAGGGTGATAAGAAGAACTATGTGGATCTATTATTGTATATCAGCTTCTCTCTTTTTTATATGTGCACTACCTGATGTATATGGAAATGGCTGTTTTTTCATCAATGCTTCTCAGTATGAGAGTTCATATTCAATACTTTACATTTACTATTGGACCACCCCTGTATATTTCCCATATATGCTCCGTTTCCTACATGGGCTTATGATTTTGGAGCCTTGTCACCACGATCCACATTGATCTACCTATATACCTGCAGGACTGGAGTGGACTTCACATCTTGTCCTTATGATGTTTTTGTCCTACCCGCTCGTATATCTATGATTGTTTAATGTGGCCCGGTGGTGACGTCGCTCCCACCATGTTTAGGATGGGCTTGTGAAGCTGGGGACGCCCACTTCCTTACCCACAATGGAGATGTCTGCGGCGCATGCCTCCTGCCGTTCCCTATCTCGCCCACACTGAGGATTTCTCTAGCGGTGGGAGGTGACGTCACGAATGAGTCACTTCCGCCAATGAGACCCGGAAGTGATGGGCGAATGGCGGACGCATGCCGGGACGCATGCGGCGCGGGTGATGGCACTCTCCATTATTTGTGGAGCATATATGGTCGGACTCAGAGGTACACCAGTCACACACTGCCCCCCGAAGAAGCAGACGCAGCGAAACGCGTTGGGGTCTCCTCCTCTGCACCGGACCTCTATCCTGGCATTTGCCAAAGCACTACTGCACTTTATCTATGGGTAAGCGGCAATCTTAGTGATGCTTTAGATTATAACCCTTTGATATGGGATTGCTACGGACCCATTTGCATAGCAGAGGTCCTTGGTCTGGGAACCATCTTGTTCTCTGGGACATTTTTCCTGCACTTATGTATGTTTAATATTTATCATGATTACTGTCTCCTTGTTCACTAATATTTGTATAATAAATTATTGCTGTGATACTTACAAGGAGTCTGTACATGTTTTCTTACATCATATGGGCCTTTCAACACTCCCTTTTTCTCTCTGTTTAATTATGCGTACGTGAAGTGGCCCTCATAGATTTACTTTTATCCCATCTGATACCCTGAAATCCTGTTATATAACACATGTCCATTACACCAACTCCTCTGTTCCAGCTCTGCTACATCAGGTCTCCATTACAACTTCTCTGTTCCAGCTCTGCTACATCAGGTCTCTATTACACCTCCTCTGTTCCAGCTCTGCTACATCAATCAGGTCTCTATTACACCTCCTCTGTTCCAGCTCTGCTACATCAGGTGCCCATTACAACTTCTCTGTTCCAGCTCTGCTACATCAGGTCTCTATTACACCTCCTCTGTTCCAGCTCTGCTACATCAATCAGGTCTCTATTACACCTCCTCTGTTCCAGCTCTGCTACATCAGGTCTCCATTACAACTTCTCTGTTCCAGCTCTGCTACATCAGGTCTCTATTACACCTCCTCTGTTCCAGCTCTGCTACATCAATCAGGTCTCTATTACACCTCCTCTGTTCCAGCTCTGCTACATCAGGTGCCCATTACAACTTCTCTGTTCCAGCTCTGCTACATCAGGTCTCTATTACACCTCCTCTGTTCCAGCTCTGCTACATCAGGTGCCCATTACAACTTCTCTGTTCCAGCTCTGCTACATCAGGTCTCTATTACACCTCCTCTGTTCCAGCTCTGCTACATCAGGTGCCCATTACAACTATTCTTTTCCAGCTATGCAACATCAGGTCTCCATTACAACTCCTCTGTTCCAGCTCTGCTACATCTGGTCTCCATTACACCTCCTCTGTTCCAGATCTGCTACATCAGGTGTCCATTACAACAAATCATCTGTTCTAGCTCTGCTACATCAGGTCTCCATTACACCTCATCTGTTCCAGCTCAACTACATCAGGTTTCCATTACACCTCCTCTGTTCCAGCTCTGCTACATCTGCTCCTGTTGAAGATGTTCCATTTTTTGATTTGCTCAACCCCTTCCTGTTAAACCCCTCCCTCTTGGAAAAATTGGGTGGAGCTAGTTGGGATTGGCGTCAAAATGTTTTCACAAGTTTTGTGACATTTCAAGCTTCTTTTATGCCAGAATTGTCAAAAACAGCTTCATAAATCAGTCATAATCCATTAAAAATTCTTTGTATGCCAGACTTAAAAAAAAAAAAAAAATTAATAGCTTTCAATATATTAAAAAAATAATTAAAAAAAATCTTCCAATTATTAGTTATCAAAATATACTTAAAATGTCTAATGACAAAAAGGCCAAAAGGCGATTACACTGTTTAAATATAATAGAGTCAAGTGTCGAGATTAACATTTTTCATTTACTTATTCTGCTTGTTCTATATAATCAAGACATAGGTCAGCCACTCAACGATATTCAATTCTTCGTTTTATTATACTTTAATAATTTATTTATCTTATATTGAATTCAGGGAATATTAATATAATAATATAATTATATATATATATATATATATATATATATATATATATATATATATATATATATATATAAAAAAAGATATAATAAAATAATAAGTAATAATAATTATATATTATATATATATTATTATATTAATTATTATATATCTGTGTATATAATAAAATATAAGAATAAGAATAATATATATATATACATATATATATACATATATATAATAAAATATAATAATAATAATAATATAATGAATATTAATTCAGGGAATAGGAGCTGACCTGCAGTACCCAGCTTTGGCCACTACACAGTGAATGGCGCTGTGGTGTTAGGCTCTGTTCACTGAATGTTGGGGTTCTCTGGTGCAAGACCGCTATCCAAACATCATTGGTCATGGTGACCTATCTGTACAATGCTAACTTAACTCCAATATTCTACCTATAGGGGAATAACTATTGTAGGTAAAGGGGTTTTAGTCCCCCTTGGGTTCTTAGAATCCTGCAAAAGGTCTATTTGGCCCATAAGAGAAGATCGTTACTACTAAAAGCCCATGACAGTTGGACATTTTGCATTGGGATCCACAAGCTTTAAGTTACGCCACTGTCTACCTGTTGCATTTGGAGCTCCGTTGTATCCCTTCCTTCTGGGCATTTTTGCCTTTTGATCAGTTTGACCACCAGTCAAGTGAATGAACTCACATGGAGCAATGATTAGCTGCAGTGTTATAAAACTCTCTTGGCTCACACCGCCTGTATGTACTATCTGGGACGGCTTTCTGCAGGATCTCCAGTGTATCCAATGAGACAAAGCTTAGCCGGTCTTCCCTGTCTCCTGCTTGTAAAAACTGACATGCAGAAACCTATCACAAGCAGGAGGCAGAAGAGATCCACTGAAGATCCATATCATAGAAGACATAATAATGAGACTTTGCTTCCTCGGAGCTGAGAAAAGTGCAGAACATATCATAGGGGGGAAATGACAGATAAACAAATACTGACAAAGTAGAAAAACATTTAATAATAACCCATACTACATTGTATAGGCAAAAAAAAAAATGGGAATGCTTCCTAAACCCCTTAAGGTTCAGATAATTTTCTATTTTTGTTCATTTGCACTTTTTCTCTCCTTACATGAGCCATAACTTTTTTTATTTTTACGTTGAATTGTATTTTTTAATAAGATTTTAGGGCATATATGGTTTTGATTGCCTTTTATTACTTTTGGGAGTGGGGGGCTGCGGGGACTAAATTGTTTTTTTGCATTAGAATTATATATTTTTATATATTTTTTTTAAATTCGAGTTGTTTTTGTTTATTACTACCATTTTGAATCAAATATGGATTTGATTGCCTTTTATTACTTTTGGGAGTGAGGGCTGCGGTGACAAATTTTTTAGGGAATCAGAATTAATCTTTTGGGATAAATAAGTTTTATATTTTTTTTACGTCGCGTTATATTTTTATTTTTTTCAGCATTACCATTTTGGGGCATATATGGTTTTATTTGCCTTTTTTTGCTTTTGGGAGTGGGGGCTGCGGTGACTACATTTCTTTTTGCATCAGAACTAATCTTATGGGATAAATATTTATATATATTATTTTTTATATCAAGTTATATTTTTTATTAATACATGTTGGGGCACATATGGTTACCTTTCATTGCTTTTGGGAGTAGGGGCTGTGGTGACCAATTTTTGTTTTCCCATCAAAATTAATCTTATGGGATAAATATTTACATATATTATTTATTTATGTCGAGCTGTATTTTTTATTAATACTATTTTAGAGTATATATGTTTTTTATTGCCTTTGGGAGTAGGGGCTGCGGTGTCCAATTTTTTTTACATCAGTATTAATCTTATGGGATAAATATTTTTTTACGTTGAGTTTTTTTATTGACACCATTTTGGGGCATAAATGGTTTCAATTGCTTTTTATTGCTTTTGAGAGTGCTGCAGTGACTGATTTTTATTTTTTTTTTTGCATCATAATTAATCTTATGGGATAAAAGATAACTATTTCTATATATTGTTTTTTTACGTCAAGTTGTATTTTTTTTTATTAATACCATTTTGGGGCATATATGGTTTTTATATTTTTTTTTTACTGCTTTTGGGAGTGGGGGCTGCGGTGCCTAAATATTGTTTTCATAAGAATTAATTTTATGAAATAAATTATTTATTTTTTTATTGATTTTGGGAGTGGGGGCTGTGGTGCCTAAATATTTTTTTACATCAGAATTAATGTTTTGGGATAAAAGATAAATATTTCTATATATTGTTTTTTACTTCAACTTGTATTTTTTTTTATTAATAGCATTTTGGGGCATATATGGTTTTGATTTTTTTTGTATTGCTTTTGGGAGTGGGGGCTGTGGTGCCTAAATATTTTTTTCATAAGAATTAATTTTATGGAATAAATAATTTACTTTTATTATTGATTTTGGGAGTGGCGGCTGCGGTGCCTAAATATTTTTTTCATAAGAATTAATTTTATGCAATAAATAATTCACTTTTTATTGATTTTGTGAGTGGGGGCTGTGGTGCCTAAATATTTTTTTGCATCAGAATTAATGTTTTGGGATAAAAGATAAATATTTCTATATATTGTTTTTTACTTCAACTTGTATTTTTTTTTATTAGTTGCATTTTGGGGCATATATGGTTTTGATTTATTTTTTTTAATGCTTTTGGGAGTGGGGGCTGCGGTGCCTAAATATTTTTTTCATAATAATTAATTTTATGGAATAAATAATTAATTTTTTATTGCTTTTGGGAGTGGGGGCTGCGGTGCCTAAATATTTTTTTTATAAGCATTAAATTTTATGCAATAAATAATTTACTTTTTATTGATTTTGTGAGTGGGGGCTGTGGTGCCTAAATATTTTTTTGCATCAGAATTAATGTTATGGGATAAAGATAAATATTTCTATATATTGTTTTTTACTTCAACTTGTATTTTTTTTTTATTAATAGCATTTTGGGGCATATATGGTTTCGATTTTTTTTTTTATTGCTTTTGGGAGTGGGGGCTGAGGTGCCTAAATATTTTTTTCATAAGAATTAATTTTATGGAATAAATAATTTATTTTTTTATTGATTTTGGGAGTGGGGGCTGCGGTGCCTAAATATTTTTTTTATACGAATTAAATTTTATGCAATAAATAATTTACTTTTTATTGATTTTAGGAGTGGGGGCTGCGGTGCCTAAATATTATTTTCATAAGAATTAATTTTATGGAATAAATATTTTTATATATTATTTTTTCAGGAAATTACATGCTAACCTCTAAGGCTGCTCCACAGTTAAATCTATCTACAGTCCAGGGATTATGATAACCGGTGTATATAATGCATCCATACATTATCTACACAAACAAATAATTATCTAATGGCTTCCTATTCTGAGAAAATGTCAAAAATTCCTCTCTATGGAGGAGTCTGAGCATTTTTTTCATAAACGTCGCCTTCCATCTCCCATTGGGACCGGTGAACTAGCCATTTCCATCACTGAGATAGCTAATTTGATCCCGGTGCACCTCTGACAGATACAATTGTCCCCGTAATACTATCTATTAGTAGAAAAACCTGAAAGGACCCTCCACAGCTCCATCATACCCTCCATATTAAACTAGCCTGGGCTCGAAATAAGCAAATCCCATTTCCCTCGCGCTATAGCCAGCAGGCCTCAAGTCTTTGCAATCTCCGCTGCCACGGAGAGAGAGATGAGATCTCCACCTCCACCCACGGCGTGTTCATTAATAAAATCTTGTTTTCTGTCACGTGCCAGCATACACGGATATTAGCTGCTGATTAATGCTGGGAATTCTGATCAGAGATCGCGCTACCCGAGAACGACCGGACTGTAACCATTGTAGCCTTCAATAAATTATAATTACACTGGATCCTCGCTGCATATGAAGAAGGATAGAGGCTGAAAATAGGATCATGCAATGAAAACAAAAATGCTTCAGGGGGTTGTATGGAATTAGAAAAACATGGCCACCTTTTTCCAAAAACAGCAATTCTCTTTCCTATAGGCAAGGTCTCACATTGCAGTTTGCACGCTTCAACAGGGCTGAGCTGCAGTACCAAACACAACCTATGGGATAGAGGTGGCACTGTTTCTGGAAAAAAATGAAGAAGCCTTATTTTCAATATTATACACAAGACAAAGATGAGTGACGTTCCTACAAAAAGGGGTGCTATTGTACCTAACACAGGAAAAAAGAGAGATATACCTACCAAAGGAGAAAGATCAGTGATGTACCCATCACAGAAGAAATACCAGTGATGTACTTACCACAGTGGAAAGACGGGTGCTGTGTCTATCATAGGAGAAAGACCAATAATGTACCTACCCCAGAGGAAAGACCAATGATGGACCTACCCCAGAGGAAAGACCATTGACAGACCTACTACCAGAGAAAGACCGGTGATGGTCATACCACAAAGGAAAGATCAGTGATGCACCTACCACAGGAGAAAGATCAGTGCTGTACCTTCCACAGGAGAAAACCTAAAAATGTACCTACCAACCAAATGGGAAAGACTGGTGATGTACCTACCACAAGGAAAACCAGTGATGTATCTAGTATCTACCACAGGAGAAAGACCAGTGATGTACCTATCACAGAGGAAAGACCAGTGATGTACCTACCACAGAGGAAAGACCATTGACTTGCGTACCACAGAGGAAAGACCATTGACTTACCTACCACAGAGGAAAGACCATTAACATACCTGCCACAGGAGAAATATCAGTGCTGTACCTACCACCAGAGAAATACGAGCAATGTACCTACCACAGAGGAAAGATCAGTGATGTACCTACCACAGGTGAAAGACCAGTGATGTACCTACCACAGAGGAAAAAACAGTGATGTACCTACCACAGAGGAAAGACCAGTGATGTACCTACCACAGAGGAAAAAACAGTGATGTACCTACCACAGAGGAAAGACCAGTGATGTACCCACCACAGAGGAAACACCAGTGATGTACCTACCACAGAGGAAAGACCAGTGATGTACCTACCACAGAGGAAACACCAGTGATGTATCTACCACAGGGGAAAGACCATTGATGTACCTACCACAGAGGAAAGACCATTGACTTGCGTACCACAGAGGAAAAACCATTGCTATACCTACCAGAGGAGAAATATCAGTGATGTACCTACCACCAGAGAAAGACCAGCGATGGACCCACCGCAGAGGAAATACCAGTGATGAACCTACTACAGGAGAAATACCAGTGTTGTATCTACCACAGGGGACAGACCAGTGATGTACCTACCACCAGAGAAATACGAGCAATGTACCTACCACAGAGGAAAGATCAGTGATGTACCTACCAAAGGTGAAAGACCAGTGATGTACCTACCACAGAGGAAAGACCAGCGATGTACCTACCACAAAGGAAATACCAGTGATGTACAATCCAGAGGTAAAGGACCAGTGATGTACCTAACCCAAGGAAAATATGTACCACTGAAATTTGGTAAGACAAATGGGTAACCCTGTGTTAATTCTAAAATCAGTGTTTGGTTGAGGAGCACTTTAATGCTGTGACCTCCAGCCACCTCTCAAACTGCTGGTGATACTACTTGCCTTGTTGACTTGGGACCTTAGGGACCATTTTTATGATTTAGATTCTTAACAAAGGTGTTATATTGTTGTGGCTATAGCTGTAGCTCAACAATTTGGTGGAAGACTTTGTCTATTAACGTAGAGAGAGAGCGAGTCTCTCCTTAGCGACTTAGCTTTCCTCGCTTTGCTGAATGTCCTATTTTCAGTATCTATAAATGTGAAAATTGCGGCAAGTGATGTTTCCACTGAGCGAGCAGCTTCGTGTAATCTCTGCTCATTTTCATCAATAATTACGGACCTTATGTGCATAACACTGATTACATGATTAAGCAAGCAAATGATGCATGGATGCCAACCCATTCTTCAGGACCGCAAGGTCAACATCAAATTAAAGATCCCAGTACAAAACACACATCATTTATACAATTCGGCAGTGATGGAAGAAGATCCTATTTAGAGTGATTTTCTTGCTCCTTTTGCATATGATCTATTTGAGCATGTGGACTTCCCGAGGGTGGAGGGCCCCAGCTTGCGACTCAGCTTCTCCAAACCCAAACAAAGGCGATGCAAAGTTTGAGATTCTTCCGATCTGGTAGACCATGAATTATATAGTTGTCCACTCATGGTTCTCCAGGACATAGAACTCCATTTGTTTAGGAAACACCACAGTTAATGGTTTACATTCAGGTCCTACAACTTGTGACATTCAAGCTTTCTTTCTGTAAATAATGGAAGGTGAAGCAGTAATGTAAAACGGAGTTTTGCACAAACTTTGCCGAATATCATGGCGGCGTCGGGCCCTGTTCAGACTGCAGATTCTGACATTCCGTCCAATGGATTCTCTGGTGTCTGGGATCAACACAGGCAGATTCGGTCGTTGACTTACTGTGTGTTGATACATAGGCAGGCTATCAAGAGTTAATCTCTGCTAGTCTGTTTGCACCTTTGTGAAGAGACCTATCACATCTTCTCCCCTCCTATTTATGCTGGTTGAATTCTTCCACCCATGTCAGCTATAGTTTGTCTTTGTTGGTCTGTGAGGTTTGGTGTCCCAGACTTTCTGGTGAAAGTTGTGCCTATTGCTTGGTGTGGCTGTGGAGTTTACCCCTGTAGTTTGTAGCATCTTTCCTACTCTTGTTTTTCCTCCTGAATCTCTTAATGTCTTAACTGTGACAGAGTTGTGGTCAGGGCCGGACTGGGACTAAAATTCAGCCCTGGCATTTGGGGGTGCACAGGCCCACTTTTTGCATGGTGAATGTGTAATATCTTTGTGCACTTGTAGATTGTGTAACACGACCATATAACATGTAGTCACGGCTGCATCCCGTATTACAGCTCAGGCCTATTTATTGCTCTTAGTAGCAGGACCTGGTGAAGCCGCTATTTTCCCTACAGAGCCGGGTCTCGCAGATAATGAAGAGGATGCCGCCCTCCACATAATGCTGCGTCGTCATCATATAGCTGATGGGCAGGGATACAAAATCACATCTTCCTGAACTAATACTGATGCCCTATTCTACAGATAGGTGATCAGAGAAGCCCCATATTGCCCCTTTATTATTATTATTATTATTATTATTTATTTATATATTACTCCCAAACTGCTCTTTTGTAATCCCCCCCACACAAACACAATACAATGCACCCCCATTACCCCTACACACACACACACATACACACACACAAATACAATGCACCCTCCAGTATCCTTCCCCCCCACACACACATACACACAATACAATACACCCCATTACCCCTACACACACACACACACACGCACACACACACACACACAAAATACAATGCACCCTCCATTACCATTCCCGCACACACAATACAATGCACCCTCCATTACCCCTATACACACACACAATACAATGCATCCTCCATTACCCCTCCCCCCACGCACAATACAATGCACCCCTATTACCCCTACACAGACAGACACACACACACACACACACTACAATGCACCCCCCATTACCCCTCCCCCCACACACAATACAATGCACCCCCCATTACCCCTCCCCCCACACAATACAATGCACCCCCATTACTCCTACACACACACACACAATACAATGCACCCTCCAGTATCCTTCCCCCCCACACACACACATACACACATACACACGCACAATACAATACACCCCATTACCCTTACACACACACACACACACACACACACACACAATACAATGCACCCTCCATTACCCTTCCCACACACACACACAATACAATGCACCCTCCAGTATCCTTCCCCCCACACACACACATACACACAATACAATACACCCCATTACCCTTACACACACACACACACACACACACACACACAATACAATGCACCCTCCATTACCCCTATACACCCACACACAATACAATGCATCCTCCATTACCCCTCCCCCCACGCACAATACAATGCACATATACACATACATACACAATATAATGCACCCCCATTAGCCTCACACACACACACACACACACTACAATACACCCCCCATTACCCCTCCCCCCACACACAATACAATGCACCCTCCATCACCCCTCCCCCACACACAATACAATGCACCCTCCATTACCCTCTCCCCAGACATAATACAATGCACCCCCCATCACCCCCTACACACACAAATTACACTACCCCATCACTACACCCTCCTGCCCCCCCCTTGGAATACAGTACTCTCCCTCTGCCTGTCATAAAGCTGTGTTCCTTCACAAATGCTCCCTGTTATGTGTCCTCAGCCCCTCCCCACTCATCCCCATTAATTAAAACTTTCTCTTTGGCTCCTCCATGGAGCGCTTACTGCTGCCTGATGTGTCCAGCCTGGCGCCCGCAGCAAGGTGCTGATCTCATCACGTTGCACGTCGCGGGGGCGGGGCCCAGTCCCGGCGCACTATTCAAATGTATTTACGTCCGAAAGACGCAAATACATTTCAATAGGAACTGCAAGGAGGAAGCTGCGGTCACCGGCACCACCACCGCCACGCTCTTCTGCACTGTGTGCTCGGGCACAATATCACACAGCAGGGCCGGCGGCACAGCACAGCGCGCTGCCTCCTCGTCCTCCTGCAGCTAGTGCGCCTGTGCACACAGTGCAGAGGAGCGCGGCCCACTACAGGCACCGGCCCACTACAGGGGCCGGCCCACTGGCGGCCGGCGGGTGGCGGCAGCCACAAAATAATTTTAAACAGCAGGCAGTGCGGGAGAGGTGGGGGCGGCCCCCCACCCCTCCACCGGCCAGCCCACTGGGAGAAGTCCCGCCCCTCCCGCCTGTCAGTCCGGGCCTGGTTGTGGTTTTCCCTGTCTTATCTGTTTGTTTCATAACACTCCTGTCCCTTCCCTCCCTGGGGGGAGGGGGAATCAGATCAGGACTGGTCAGAAGCAGGACCAGGAAGGAGACTCGGGCATCGCCACCATCAGAAGTATCTCTATAGGGATAGCATAGGTGTCCCCTAACTTGAGGGACATCTTAGGAGCTCTGGTTCCCCACTATCTCATAGTTATCGTGACAAGGGGTGGCACTGCATGGGGGAAAAAACCTGTATGATTGTGTAAAAAAATACTCCCCCCTCCAAAAAAAATTGAGGCAAAATATGAGAGTTGATGAAATTAAAATTTGTCATGGTTTGACTTAATTGCAAGATGGGGCATCGATGCATTGTTATTTACCCGGTTGATCAGTTCTCCCACCATGCCCGTCCAAGATCCGTTAGGCTCAGGAGCTCCATACAACCCGTCTTCAACCAGCTTTATTTTATAGTTGAACCTCAGGAGTGCAGCTAGCTCCATTAACATCTCTGCACAGAAGCCTTCATATTGGTCATTACCAGATAGAGATCGGTAATTTGCTTTGCGCATCATGTATGGATTCTCCTGGAGGGAGAAAAAGACATAACACAGTCAGCTGGATGAGATGGCGGGTAAAAAAAAAGCCACTGAATCTGTGATTACATCTTAAGATGGGATGAGAACAGAAGAAATCAAAATGCAGAGCTATAAAAAAACAAAACAACAACTCTGAACTAAATGAGCTGAAGAATGAGATTGTCAACGATGTTATATAAACCTGCAGGTAGCCAAGATATAACATCTAGAGCAATCAGGCCAGACTTACTGAGCTGCTAAAATATTTATACACCCCTTGACCAAGAGAGATGTATGGCGCCATGAGGATTTCACATAAGATGTTTTTAAAGATGCTATAAGGAACTTACGAGAATTGTGGTGACTACTAAGGTCTTGTTCTCCAACGTGTCCGAGATGTTTATATCCAAACTGGTGGCATTCATGGCCAACGTACGGTTTGAATACCAAACACCAACCTGCGAGAAAGAAAGATTGGTCAACAATTGATCAAATTTTACCAAAATTTTTCTGATTAATTCAAAGTGAAAAAGAATAATGGTATTCCCAAACATTGACTAAAGAGGAGTCTTCAAAAGTGGTCTAATAGGATTGGTCAACAATTGATACAGTTTTGCCAAATTTTCCTTGTTAATTCAACGTGAAAAAGAATAATGGTTTGCCCAAACAATGACTAAAGAGGGGTCTTCAAAAAGTGGTCAAATGAAAATCGGTCAACAATTGATCAAATTTTCCAAGTTTTTGTCGTTAATTCAAAGGGTAAAAGAATAATGGTTTGCCCAAACATTGACTAAAGAGAGGTATTCAAAAAGTGGTCTAATAAGATTGGTCAACAATTGATAACATTTTACCAAATTTTTCTCGTTAATTCAAAGGGTAAAAGAATAATGGTTTGCCCAAACATTGACTAAAGAGAGGTCTTCAATAAGTGGTCTAATAAGATCGGTCAACAATTGATAAAATTTTACCAAATTTTTCTCATTAATTCAAAGTGATATGGAATATGGGAGGGGTCTTCAAAAAGTGATCTAATAAGAACTGTCAACAATTGATCAAATTTTACCAATTTTTTCTTGTTAATTCAAAGGGAAAACGAATAATGGTTTGCCTAAACATTGATTAAAGAGGGGTCTTCAAAAAGTGGTCTAATAAGATTGGTCAACAATTGATAAAATTTTACCAAATTTTTCTCATTAATTCAAAGTGAAAAGGAATATGGGAAGGGTCTTCAAAAAGTGGTCTAATAAAATCGGTCAACAATTGATCCAATTTTACCAAATTTTTCTTGTTAATTCAAAGGGAAAAAGAATAATGGTTTGCCTAAACATTGATTAAAGAGGGGTCTTCAAAAAGTGGTCTAATAAGATTGGTCAACAATTGATAAAATTTTACCAAATTTTTCTCGTTAATTTAAAGTGAAAAAGAATAAGGGTTTGCCCAAACATTGGCTAAAGAGGAGTCTAAATGGCCAAACCATGACAATCTTGATTTTGTAATTACTGGACAACCCAAACTTGCCTCTCGGTGACCATCTCCAGCCTTCTCCAGGATCCGTAGAGTGTAGTTTGTCCTTTGTCCTTTGCTGTTAAACTCCACTCGTCCGGTCAGTCCGTCATACTCTACCTGGGAGGATTAAAACAATAAAAGAGATGATCAATGAGGGGAACGAGGAAAATCTATGGACAACACCTTCTTACTAGTGAGGTTATGGTGTGGTGGGATGAGAGAAACCATAAAGTCCTCCAGAAAAAAGCTCAGAGTTTCGTAAAATATAAGATATTTCTACATCATAAATTCCATCACAAACCCTCAAAACGAAAACTTATTCCATATTTTAGAACAGTGGACTTGGCCTACCAAGACTCTTGCTTTATCACTGCTTCACTACTGTGACTACTGATTATAACCAAAGTCACTGACTGATGGATAGGCTTCTAATGAGGTCTATAATGAGTTTTGTTGTGGCTCCTGTGGCTCCCGTAGGTTCCGAACAAAGCATTTGACAGAAGTTTGAACAAAGCCCTTATTACAAACTTACAGTTGTAAGATTGTGTGGGCACAAGACAAACTGAAAAACTGAAATCATTAATGTAATGCTTTGTTATAGAAATGCTAGGACTGACTGCTATAGGGGCACGGTAGCCGGCAGTGGTATAGGGGCACGGTGGCCGGCAGTGGTATAGGGGCACGGTGGCCGGCAGTGGTATATGGGCACGGTGGCCGGCAGTGGTATAGGGGCAGGGTGGCCGGCAGTGGTATAGGGGCACGGTGGCCGGCAGTGGTATAGGGGCATGGTGGCCGGCAGTGGTATAGGGGCATGGTGGCCGGCAGTGGTATAGGGGCAGGGTGGCCGGCAGTGGTATAGGGGCAGGGTGGCCGGCAGTGGTATAGGGGCAGGGTGGCTGGCAGTGGTATAGGGGCAGGGTGGCCGGCAGTGGTATAGGGGCACGGTGGCCGGCAGTGGTATAGGGGCACGATGGCCGCCAGTGGTATAGGGGCACAATGGCCGCCAGTGGTATAGGGGCACGATGGCCGCCAGTGGTATAGGGGTACGGTGGCCGGCCGTGGTATAGGGGCACAGTGGCCAGCAGTAGTATAGGGGCACGGTGGCCAGCAGTGATATAGGGGCACTGTGGTTGACAGTGGTATCGGGGCACTGTGGCTGGCAGTTGTATAATCGCATTGTGCCTGGCAATAGTATAGGGGCACTGTGGCTGGCGGTGGTATTGGGGCACTGTGGATGGTTCTGCCATATGGAGATTGTGGATGGCAATGGTATTGGGGCACTGTGGATGGTATTGGGGTACTGTGATGGCATTGGTTTTGGGGCATTGTGGCTGTCAGTGGTATTGGGGCACTGTGGATGGCTCTGCTATATGGAGACTTTAGGTGGCAGTGGTATTGGATGGCAGTGGTATTGGGGCATTGTCGCTGACAGTGGTATCGGGGCACTGTGGATGGCTCTCCTATATGGAGACTGTAGATGGCAGTGGTATTGTATGGCAGTGGTATCGTGGCTGGCAGTGGTATCTGGGCTACTGTGGCTAGCAGTGGTATTGGGGCACTGTGGATGGCTCTCCTATATGGAGATTGTAGATGGCAGTGGTATTGGATGGCAGTGATATCTGGGCTACTGTGGCTAGCAGTGGTATCGGGGCACTGTGGCTGGTAGTGGTATCGGTTCACCGTCACTGTATCTACTAATGGGTTAGCTGAGTTGGAGTTGGTTACGGTGAAGACCGATCTCTGTAATTGGGAATACTCTTCCTGCCTTGCTATGGGGCACTGGAGCTGGCACTGTTATGGAGACACCAGAGCGTCCTCTGTTTTAGAGGACGGTGAGCCTCCCTGCTTGCATGCTGTAGTGGTAATGAGTCCTGTCTTTGGAGTAGGATTGCCATATCTCTTTAATTATTAAGTAACGTGTTCCCATCTTATAAAGTAAGAAAATATCACAAGAATATGCGGATCGGTTGGAGTCCATCTTCAGGGGCCTCCCGTGGATTCAGCACAGCGTGACTTCAAGAGTGTCTGCACTTCCACAAAACTTTTTGACTTGTCGTAGACATATGTCAGAAGTTTTGATCGGCGGGGGTCCCGCTGCCGAGACCACACCAACTGCTAAAGCGGAGAAACAAAAGTGTCCAGCCGAGCCCGGCTCTCCTCCAGGACAAAGGACGGGATTAATAGTCTACGAGCTCGTCGCCCGCTAACGAGGAGAGGCCGGGCTCGGCGGAGCGCTCCTGACCCTTTGTTCAAAGCGATCGGTGGGGATTTCTATGGCATGTTAATTTTCGGGATATTTCTCTTTAAAGGAGAAAGCGTGTGATATTTCAAGAACAATGTATAGTTTTTATTAAACCTTTTTTTCGTGTGCACTATAACGATCCCTTGGTGCCGAGCAGGATCATATAGATCGGTCTCTGTGACATTGCAATGAAATAGTAAGATACTAATAATGGAAATGTGTCTGTATATCATACCGCAGTATCGTGCGCTGTCAGCCTCACCCGGCGCTCCCCGTACTTATATATGCATACATTACATCTCGTATCCATATAATAATTAGCTCTGGGGATACGGCCTCCAGACGGTAGAAATGTGAGTGCTTACACAGCTGGAATGGAGAAAGACCAGAGCCTTAAAGGGGGTGTCCAGAATTTTCCTTAGGAAAGGGAACTGATATCAGATTGGTGGAGGAATGATACAGCATCCCCCCTAATTATGGTGGCTGCCGGACATAGTCGGAAAAGCACAGCGCCATAAACGGTGTAGTGGCCATTCCCAGGTACTGCAGTTAGGTTCCTATTGATGTGAATGGGAGCGGAGCTGCAGTACCCGAGAACGGGCCCTACTCGTTCTACGTTCTCAGATGCCGTGGGTCCTGCGAATATCTAGTTCCTGGAGTCAGACTCTCATGGATGTGATATTGATGGAAAAGGAAAGGCCTTCCACATCCAAGTCTGATCACCCACTTTATTTTGAAGTCTTTAGGGTGGGTCAAGAAAGTGGGGTCAGGTGGGCGGGTAAAGCAAGAAGAAAAAAAACAGCTCCTTGGAAGTGTAGAGGATTGATGCTATCGGTGTCACTGGCTGATATTAGTGTAGTTGTCAGCCTTAACCATACGTATGTGTCACTTTCAAGCTTTAGCCAGTTATATATCCACCATGGTGACTATGCCCTTCATAATATCTTGTTGTATTCTTAAAACTCAAAATGCATTACGATTGTGACTACTACTGCCACAATTACTACTACTATACTGTGCCACAATTACTACTACTATACTGTGCCACAATTACTACTACTATACTGTGCCACAAATACTACTACTATACTGTGCCACAATTACTACTACTATACTTTGCCACAAATACTACTACTATACTGTGCCACAAATACTACTACTATACTGTGCCACAATTACTACTACTATACTGTGCCACAATTACTACTACTATACTGTGCCACAATTACTACTACTATACTGTGCCACAAATACTACTACTATACTGTGCCACAATTACTACTACTATACTTTGCCACAAATACTACTACTATACTGTGCCACAAATACTACTACTATACTGTGCCACAATTACTACTACTATACAGTGCCACAATTACTACTATACTGTGCCACAATTACTACTACTATACTGTGCCACAATTACTACTACTATACTATGCCACAATTACTACTACTATACTGTGCCACAAATACCACTACTATACTGTGCCACAATTACTACTACTATACTGTGCCACAATTACTACTACTATACTGTGCCACAATTACTACTACTATACTGTGCCACAATTACTACTACTATACTGTGCCACAATTACTACTATACTGTGCCACAATTACTACTACTATACTGTGCCACAATTACTACTACTATACTTTGCCACAAATACTACTACTATACTGTGCCACAAATACTACTACTATACTGTGCCACAATTACTACTACTATACAGTGCCACAATTACTACTATACTGTGCCACAATTACTACTACTATACTGTGCCACAAATACTACTACTATACTATGCCACAATTACTACTACTATACTGTGCCACAATTACTACTATACTGTGCCACAATTACTACTACTATACTGTGCCACAATTACTACTACTATACTTTGCCACAAATACTACTACTATACTGTGCCACAAATACTACTACTATACTGTGCCACAATTACTACTACTATACTGTGCCACAATTACTACTACTATACTGTGACACAATTACTACTACTATACTGTGCCACAAATACTACTACTATACTGTGCCACAATTACTACTACTATACTGTGCCACAATTACTACTACTATACTGTGCCACAATTACTACTACTATACTGTGCCACAATTACTACTATACTGTGCCACAATTACTACTACTATACTGTGCCACAATTACTACTACTATACTTTGCCACAAATACTACTACTATACTGTGCCACAAATACTACTACTATACTGTGCCACAATTACTACTACTATACAGTGCCACAATTACTACTATACTGTGCCACAATTACTACTACTATACTGTGCCACAATTACTACTACTATACTATGCCACAATTACTACTACTATACTGTGCCACAAATACTACTACTATACTGTGCCACAATTACTACTACTATACTGTGCCACAATTACTACTACTATACTGTGCCACAATTACTACTACTATACTGTGCCACAATTACTACTATACTGTGCCACAATTACTACTACTATACTGTGCCACAATTACTACTACTATACTGTGCCACAATTACTACTACTATACTGTGCCACAATTACTACTACTATACTGTGCCACAATTACTAATACTATACTGTGCCACAAATACTACTAGTATACTGTGCCACAATTACTACTACTATACTGTGCCACAATTACTACTATACTGTGCCACAATTACTACTACTATACTGTGCCACAATTACTACTACTATACTGTGCCACAATTACTACTACTATACTGTGCCACAAATACTACTACTATACTGTGCCACAAATACTACTACTATACTGTGCCACAAATACTACTACTATACTGTGCCACAATTACTACTATACTGTGCCACAATTACTTCTACTATAGAGTGCCACAATTACTACTATACTGTGCCACAATTACTACTACTATACTGTGCCACAAATACTACTACTATACTGTGCCACAATTACTACTACTATACTGTGCCACAATTACTACTACTATACTGTGCCACAATTACTACTACTATACTGTGCCACAATTACTATTACTATACTATGCCTCAATCACTACTACTATACTGTGCCATAATTACTACTACTATACTGTGCCACAATTACTACTATACTGTGCCACAATTACTACTACTATACTGTGCCACAATTACTACTATACTGTGCCACAATTACTACTATACTGTGCCACAATTACTACTACTATACTGTGCCACAATTACTACTATACTGTGCCACAATTACTACTATACTGTGCCACAATTACTACTACTATACTGTGCCACAATTACTACTACTATACTATGCCACAATTACTACTACTATACTGTGCCACAATTACTACTACTATACTGTGCCACAATTACTACTACTATACTGTGCCACAATTACTACTACTATACTGTGCCACAATTACTACTATACTGTGCCACAATTACTACTACTATACTGTGCCACAATTACTACTACTATACTGTGCCACAATTACTACTACTATACTGTGCCACAATTACTACTACTATACTGTGCCACAATTACTAATACTATACTGTGCCACAAATACTACTAGTATACTGTGCCACAATTACTACTACTATACTGTGCCACAATTACTACTATACTGTGCCACAATTACTACTACTATACTGTGCCACAATTACTACTACTATACTGTGCCACAATTACTACTACTATACTGTGCCACAAATACTACTACTATACTGTGCCACAAATACTACTACTATACTGTGCCACAAATACTACTACTATACTGTGCCACAATTACTACTATACTGTGCCACAATTACTTCTACTATAGAGTGCCACAATTACTACTATACTGTGCCACAATTACTACTACTATACTGTGCCACAAATACTACTACTATACTGTGCCACAATTACTACTACTATACTGTGCCACAATTACTACTACTATACTGTGCCACAATTACTACTACTATACTGTGCCACAATTACTATTACTATACTATGCCTCAATCACTACTACTATACTGTGCCATAATTACTACTACTATACTGTGCCACAATTACTACTATACTGTGCCACAATTACTACTACTATACTGTGCCACAATTACTACTATACTGTGCCACAATTACTACTATACTGTGCCACAATTACTACTATACTGTGCCACAATTACTACTATACTGTGCCACAATTATTACTACTATACTGTGCCACAATTACTACTACTATACTATGCCACAATTACTACTACTATACTGTGCCACAATTACTACTACTATACTGTGCCACAATTACTACTACTATACTGTGCCACAAATACTACTACTATACTGTGCCACAAATACTACTACTATACTGTGCCACAATTACTACTACTATACTGTGCCACAATTACTACTATACTGTGCCACAAATACTACTACTATACTGTGCCACAAATACTACTACTATACTGTGCCACAAATACTACTACTATACTGTGCCACAATTACTACTACTATACTGTGCCACAATTACTACTATACTGTGCCACAATTACTACTACTATACTGTGCCACAATTACTACTACTATACTGTGCCACAAATACTACTACTATACTGTGCCACAAATACTACTACTATACTGTGCCACAATTACTACTACTATACTGTGCCACAATTACTACTACTATACTGTGCCACAATTACTACTATACTGTGCCACAATTACTACTACTATACTGTGCCACAATTACTACTACTATACTGTGCCACAAGTACTACTACTATACTGTGCCACAATTACTACTACTATACTGTGCCACAAATACTACTACTATACTGTGCCACAATTACTACTACTATACTGTGCCACAAGTACTACTACTATACTGTGCCACAAATACTACTACTATACTGTGCCACAATTACTACTACTATACTGTGCCACAATTACTACTATACTGTGCCACAATTACTACTATACTGTGCCACAATTACTATTACTATACTGTGCCACAATCACTATTACTATACTGTACCACAATCACTACTACTATACTGTGCCACAATTACTACTACTATACTGTGCTACAATTACAACTACTATATGGTTATTACTACTACTATAATTACTGTACTACCACTATTACAATACTACTATTTCTACTGTTACTACCACTATATTATGTCTACTATTATTATTACTATACTACCACTATTACTACAACTCCTACTATTATTACCACTACTATACTACTACTATTGGTATACTACTATTACCACCAGAATACTTCTACTATTACTACCATGGTACTACGGACGACTACTACTACTGACTACTACGGACTACTACTACTACGGACTACTACGGACTACTACTACTACTGACTATTGACTACTACTACTGACTACTACTACTACTGACTACTACTACTACTGACTACTACTACTGACTACTACTGACTACTACTGACTACTGACTACTACTGACTACTGACTACTACTGACTACTACTGACTGACTACTACTACTACTACTGACTACTACTACTGACAACTACTACTACTGACTACTACTACTACTGACTACTACTACTCACAACTACTACTGACTACTACTGACTACTGACTACTACTGACTACTACTACTACTTCTACTACTACTGACTACTACTACTGACTACTACTACTACTACTGACTACTACTACTCACAACTACTACTGACTACTACTGACTACTACTGACTACTGACTACTACTGACTACTACTACTACTTCTACTACTACTGACTACTACTACTGACTACTAATACTACTACTGACTACTACTACTACTTCTACTACTACTGACTACTACTACTGACTACTACTACTACTGACTACTACTACTCACAACTACTACTGACTACTACTGACTACTACTGACTACTGACTACTACTGACTACTACTACTACTTCTACTACTACTGACTACTACTACTACTGACTACTACTACTACTACTACTACTGACTACTACTACTACTACTGACTACTACTACTACTACTACTGACTACTACTACTACTTCTACTACTACTGACTACTACTACTGACTACTACTACTACTACTGACTACTACTTCTACTACTACTGACTACTGACTACTACTGACTACTACTACTGACTACTACTACTACCGACTACTACTACTACTACTAACTACTACTACTACTACTACTGACTACTACTACTACTTCTACTACTACTGACTACTACTACTACTGACTACTACTACTACTACTGACTACTACTACTACTGACTACTACTACTACTGACTACTACTACTACTTCTACTACTACTGACTACTACTGACTACTACTACTACTGACTACTACTACTACTGACTACTACTACTACTACTACTGACTACTACTACTACTGACTACTACTACTACTACTACTACTACTACTACTACTACTACTACTATTATTATTATACTAGCACTATTACTATACTACTTGTATTACCACCACTACACTACTACTATTACTACCACTATACTAATACTGGCACTATTACTACTATACTACCGCTATACTACTATAACTAGTATTACTACATATTCTACCATCACCACTATGACTTCTAGTACTATACTATTACCACACCCCTAGTACTTATAATACTACACTACTACTATTACTGCTGCTACTTCTTCTACTGTGGCTAACACTATACTACTACTTCTACTATGGTATTATTACCACACTATACTTATAATACATTTACTACTACTGCTTCTTTTACTACTTTTATTATGTCTACCACTAATAGCACATGTACTACTATATTGATATTATTTCTGCTTCTACGAGTACTACATCTACTATTATTACTATTAATATTACTTCTACAATTACTACTGTGATGGTGGAATCTGGGGGGTTGTGTATCATGTTGTGTAGGTTCGTATTTTAGGTGTGGTTCACTGTCCATTC
Organism: Anomaloglossus baeobatrachus; assembly: GCF_048569485.1. Taxonomy (NCBI): domain Eukaryota; kingdom Metazoa; phylum Chordata; class Amphibia; order Anura; family Aromobatidae; genus Anomaloglossus; species Anomaloglossus baeobatrachus. The sequence goes on along the minus strand of NC_134363.1, from coordinate 35,376,865 downwards.
TCTGTATTGCTTGTGTGTACATTGTACTGTCTGTAGGTAACCACCCCCTGTAGTGTTTCTGCCCCTAAGTCTGAGGGAGGGGGGCCTGGGATCCACCTAAACTCTCTGCTTACCTGAAGAATTGGGCAGTCTGTTTGAGAACTTCAAGAGAGAAGGACTAAGATTGATCCTCTGGACAGAAGCTGCAGCTTCTCAGAGAGACCTGGACATTTATCGCTTACTGGACTATATTCGTGTTTCTGGACTATTTTTACCCCTGTATGGTGGATTATGTTATGGACCATTTGATTGCTTGGAATAAATGTTCTTTGGATTGACCATCCATCTCTATCTAGCACTTCTTATTAAGCAATGATCAATAATGCAGCCATTCCGATCCTGTCTTGGTGAGAGGGCTGCTCCATACCATGCGTAGATAGTTCATGAGGCTGGTCCCGTGTTGCCAGATCTGTGACGTGCTACAGGACAGCTGCTTCACACCAATCTCCTGGCTCCGGTTTAACTCCCGCACGGCATTGACCACAACATGTACAGCGTCAAACATGAGCGCAGCCGAGAGCTGAGGAAAGAAGGAAAATGTCAGCACGCTCATAGTCATGGCCGAAAGTGTTGGAACTGTTGAAATTGTTCCAGACAATTACGTATTTCTCCCAGAAATTATGGCAATTATACGTTTTGTTATATACAGGTTTATTTCTTTTGTGTGTATTGTAACACCACAAAAATTGAAAAAACGCACACAAAACCCCAAAACTGTTGGTACCTTTCCAAAAATCTGAGTAAACAACTTTGTTTCAAGCATGTGATGTTCATTCAGACTCTCCTGTGGCAAGTAACAGGTGTGGGCAATATGAAATCACACCTGAAACACGATAAAAAGGCGAGAAGTTGACTCAATTTTTGCATTGTGTGTTTGTGTGTGCCACACTAAGCATGGAGAACAGAAAGAGGAAAAGAGAGAACAGTCTGAGGACTTGAGAATTAAAATTGTAAAAAAAAAATATCAATAATGTCAAGGTTAGAAGTCTATCCCCAGAGATCTTGATGTTCCTTTGTCCACAGTGCGCAGCATAATGAAGAGGTTTACAACCCATGGTACTGTAGCTAATCTCCCTGGATGTGGAAGGCAGAGAAAAATTGATAAAAGCCTTTTTTTCAGTCTTTTTTTTCTGGAAGAAATACTTAATTTTCTGGAACAATTGTAAAGGTGCCAACATATTCGCTCATGACTGTATATATATATATATATGTAGAATCTGAAGAGTACCAATGTCATCACAGTATCACCCAAAAATCAGACAGAAAAGTAAGCTCACCGCTGGTCCCAGATATGTGCTCAGCTCACAGTTTTCTCTCCAGGACATGTTGAGGCTTCTTATGAATTCCAAATAGAAGGGATGGCTACTATTGTACATGGAAAAGCCCAGGATGTTGGAATGGTCACTCACCACCCCTTCTAAGGATAACAAGGGAAAATCCTGGGGTGGGAAGAAAAAAAACCAGATGGAGTTAAGTATATACCACCATTATACGGATTGGGGCTCATTAGAATGTGGAGGAGCACTCGGAGCTGCACAACGAAAAGCACCGGAACGAAATGTGGAAGAGCACGCGGAGCTGCACAAGGAAAAAGCACCGTTCCACAATGTGGACGAGCTCTTTGAGCTGCACAGTGAAAAGCACCAGAACGCAATGTGGATGAGCACTCGAAGCTGCACATGGAAAAAGCACCGATCCGCAATGTGGACGAGCACTCAAAGCTGCACAACAAAAAGCACCGATCCGCAATGTGGACGAGCACTCAGAGCTGCCTGAGCAAAAAGCACCAGTCTGCAATATGGATGAGCACTCGGAGCTGCACAAGGAAAAAGCACCGATCCGCAATGTTGACGAGCACTCGCAGCTGCACATGGAAAAAGCACCGATCCGCAATGTTGACGAGCACTCGAAGCTGCACATGGAAAAAGCACCGATCCGCAATGTGGACGAGCACTCGGAGCTGCACAAGGAAAACGCACCGATCCGCAATGTTGACGAGCACTCGAAGCTGCACAATGAAAAGCACCGATCCGCAATGTGGACAAGCACTCGGAGCTGCACAAGGAAAAAGCACCGATCCACAATGTGAACGAGCACTCGGAGCTGCCTGAGCAAAACGCACCAGTCTGCAATATGGATGAGCACTCGGAGCTGCACAAGGAAAAAGCACCGATCCGCAATGTTGACGAGCACTAGCAGCTGCACATGGAAAAAGCACCGATCCGCAATGTTGACGAGCACTCGAAGCTGCACATGGAAAAAGCACCGATCCGCAATGTGGACGAGCACTCGCAGCTGCACAAGGAAAAAGCACCGATCCGCAATGTTGACAAGCACTCGCAGCTGCACATGGAAAAAGCACCGATCCGCAATGTGGACGAGCACTCGCAGCTGCACAAGGAAAAAGCACCGATCCGCAATGTGGACGAGCACTCGCAGCTACACAAGGAAAAAGCACCGATCCGCAATGTGGACGAGCACTCGCAGCTGCACATGGAAAAAGCACCGATCCGCAATGTGGACGAGCACTCGCAGCTGCACATGGAAAAAGCACCGATCCGCAATGTGGACGAGCACTCGCAGCTGCACAAGGAAAAAGCACCGATCCGCAATGTTGACAAGCACTCGCAGCTGCACATGGAAAAAGCACCGATCCGCAATGTGGACGAGCACTCGCAGCTGCACATGGAAAAAGCACCGATCCTCAATGTGGACGAGCACTCGCAGCTGCACAAGGAAAAAGCACCGATCCGCAATATGGAAGAGCACTCGGAGCTGCACAACGAAAAGCACCGGCACGCAATGTGGAGTACAGGGAGCTGCACACGGAAAAAGAACCGTTGCGCAATGTGGACGAGCACTCGGAGCTGCACTACGAAAAGTAAGAGAACGAAATGTGGATGAGCACTCGGAGCTGCACAAGGAAAAAGCACCGATCCGCAATGTGGATGAGCACTCGGAGCTGCACAACGAAAAGCACCGGCACGCAATGTGGAGGAGTACAGGGAGCTGCACAAGGAAAAAGCACCGATCCGCAATGTGGACGAGCTCTTGGAGCTGCACAAGGAAAAAGCACCGGAACACAATGTGGACGAGCACTCGGAGCTACACAACAAAAAGCACCGATCCGCAATGTGGATGAGCACTCGGAGCTGCACAATGAAAAAGCACCGATCCGCAATGTGGACGAGCACTTGGAGCTGCACAAGGAAAAAGCACCAATCCGCAATGTGGACGAGCACTCGGAGCTGCACAACGAAAAGCACCGGCGTGCAATGTGGAGGAGTACAGGGAGCTGCACAAGGAAAAAGCACCAATCCGCAATGTGGACGAGCTCTTGGAGCTGCACAAGGAAAAAGCACCGGAACACAATGTGGATGAGCACTCGAAGCTGCACATGGAAAAAGCACCGGTCCGCAATGTGGATGAGCACTCGGAGCTGAACAACAAAAAGCACCGATCCGCAATGTGGACGAGCACTCGGAGCTGCACAATGAAAAGCACCGATCCACAATGTGGACGAGCACTCGGAGCTGCCCGAGCAAAAAGCACCAGTCTGCAATATGGATGAGCACTCGGAGATGCACAAGCAAAAAGCACCGATCCGCAATGTGGATGAGCACTCGGAGCTGCACAAGGAAAAAGCACCGATCCGCAATGTGGACGAGCACTCAGAGCTGCACAATGAAAAGCATCGGCACGCAATGTGGAGTACAGGGAGCTGCACAAGGAAAAAGCACCGATCCGCAATGTGGACGAGCTCTTGGAGCTGCACAATGAAAAGCACCAGAACGCAATATGGATGAGCACTTGAAGCTGCACATGGAAAAAGCACCGATTCGCAATATGGACGAGCACTCAGAGCAGAACAAGGAAAAAGCACCGGTTCGCAATGTGGACGAGCACTCGGAGCTGCACAACGAAAAGCACCGGCATGCAATGTGGAGGAGTACAGGGAGCTGCACAAGGAAAAAGCACCGATCCGCAATGTGGACGAGCACTCGGAGCTGCACAAGGAAAAAGTACCGATCCGCAATGTGGACAAGCATTCGGAGCTGCACAAGGAAAAAGCACCGATCCGCAATATGGATGAGCACTTGGAACTGCACAACGAAAAGCACCGGAACGAAATATGGACGAGCAGTCGGAGCTGCACAAGTTAAAAGCACCGATCCGCAATGTGGAGGAGTACAGGGAGCTGCACAACGAAAAGCACCAGAACGCAATGTGGAGGAGTACAGGGAGCTGCACAAGTAAAAAGCACCGGAATGCAATGTGGACGAGCACAGGGAGCTGCACAACGAAAAGCACCAGAACGCAATGTGGAGGAGTACAGGGAGCTGCACAAGGAAAAAGCACCAATCCATAATGTGGACGAACACTCGGAGCTGCACATGGAAAAAGCACCGTTCCGCAATGTGGACAAGCACTCGGAGCTACACAATGAAAAAGCACCGATCTGCAATGTAGACAAGCACTCAGAACTGCACAACGAAAAGCACCGGAACGAAATGTGGACGAGCACAGGGAGCTGCACAAGGAAAAAGCACCGATCCGCAATGTGGACGAGCACTCGCAGCTGCACAAGGAAAAAGCACCGATCCGCAATGTGGACGAGCACTCGCAGCTGCACAAGGAAAAAGCACCGATCCGCAATGTGGACGAGCACTCGCAGCTGCAGAAGGAAAAAGCACCGGTCCGCAATGTGGACGAGCACTCGCAGCTGCACAAGGAAAAAGCACCGGTCCGCAATGTGGACGAGCACTCGGAGCTGCACATGGAAAAAGCCACGTCCACAATTTGCTCGCATGACTGCCCCTATTTCCAATACAAAACCATAAGAGAAATGGCAGCCACTTATCACAAAGACGTAGGGTCCCATCGTTAACCACCAGTTCTCACCATTGTTGTCAGGATATATTTGTAATGAGCGGACGTCATCCCGAGCTCGGAGGCCTATTAAAAAAAGAAAACGTATTAAAAACTGTAAAACGCAAATCAAAGTAAAAAATAAACATAAAACAGCAAAAAAAAAGAGAAGCCTGACCTTCTTCAGGATGAGATGGGACACCGTTGCGTTGGCGTCAATAATAATGGTGGACACCTTATCATCGCGGATCTCCTTTAATAAAGGCGTGGGATCGTTCGTGTCATCCAACATCCGCACGGAAAGCGTATCTTTTGATATTAGGAACTGACGGACCAACTCCTCTAGCCGCAGTAAACCTGGAGAACAGAAGAAGGAGCTGGCTGAGGAGCGCGATGGGGAATTCACCGCTTTAGGCAAAATTGGAACATTTGCAAGAGATTTAGAGAAGATAAGCAGTAAAAAGTTACTTTTTTTTCCGGTGATAGACGCTATAAATTACTAGAATAATCTTGTATCCTTCTGCATGAATCCGGTAGCCTCAAGCACATACACATATTGCTGTCACTTGACATGTGAGAGCTTCAGCTGCCCCCGAGCCAGCCCGTGACTCGGAGGGAACACTGTGCTCAGCGGTGATTTTTCTTCCCTAAGGACAGGTCCACATGGGCTGGAAAAAGCAGCGGAGGTAAAAACCCACAGCGGAATACAGCAGCAGGCACACGGAGAACAGTTTTGTTTTTTTTAACAAATCTCATCTCATGCCGCAGAATTTTCCAAGACTAAAATTGACCCGCGGTGCCAATTTTAACCGCTTCCCGCCAAGACCAATTTTCTTTTTTCCTCTTCCGCTTTCCACGCCACATAACTTTTTTTTCCCATTGATAGAACGGTAAGAGGATTTGTTCCAGTTTTAAATATATTATATAATATACTTGAGAATAAAATAAAAACAAAAGATTGGAAATGGAGTGCAAAAAACAAATGTATTTTGCATTGTTTTTTGCATTCCATTTCCAACAACTATGAGTTTAAAATGTTCTCGGGTTAGGACTGTTACAACCATACTAAATTGATAGTTTTTTACAACTTTTATATAAAAAAAAAATGTTTAATTCTTAAACATTTTTTATTTTATTTTGTAATCAATAGAGCAGTGTAAGGGCCACATATCTTTTTTTAACCATTGACAGAACGATTTGTTTTTTTGAAAGTCAAGTTCCAGTTTTAAATATATTATATAATATACTGGAGAATAAGATAAAAAAAAATGGAAATGGAGTGCAAAAAACAAATGTATTTTGCATTGTTTTTTGCATTCCATTTCCAACAACTATGAGTTTAAAATGTTCACGGGTTAGGACTGTTACAACAATACTAAAATTGATAGCTTTTACGACTTTTATAAAAAAAAAAAAAAAATTTTAATTCTAAAACATTTTTTATTTTATTTTGTGATTAATAGAGCAGTGTAAGGGCCACATAACTTTTTTTTCTCATTGACAGAACGGTAAGAGGATTTGTTTTTTTTGAGAGTCAAGTTCCAGTTTTAAATATATTATATAATATACTTGAGAATAAAATAAAAAAAAAGATTGGAAATGGAGTGCAAAAGACAATGTATTTTGCATTGTTTTTTGCATTCCATTTCCAACAACTATGAGTTTAAAATGTTTGCGGGTTAGGACTGTTACAACAATACTAAATTAATAGTTTTTAAAACCTTTCTAAAACATATATTTTTTTAATTCTAAAACTTTTTTTATTTTGTCATCAATACTTCAGTGTAAGGGCCACATAACTTTTTTTTCCCATTGACAGAACGATTTATTTTTTTGAGAGTTCCAGATATAGATATATATATATATATATATATATATATATATATATATATATATATATATATATATATATATATATATATATATATATATATATATAGATATATACACACTGGAGAATGAAATAAAAAAAAGATTTGAAATGGAGTGCAAAAAACAATGTAACTTTTTTTCCCCATTGACAGAATGGTAAGAGGATTTGTTTTTTTGAGAGTCAAGTTCCAGTTTTTAATATATTATATAATATACTTGAGAATAAAACAAAAAAAGATTGGAAATGGAATGCAAAAAACAATGTATTTTGGATTGTTTTTTGCATTCCATGTCCAACAACTATGAGTTTAAAATGTTCGCGGGTTAGGACTGTTACAACAATACTAAATTGATAGTTTTTTTATGACTTTTATAAAAAAAAATTTAATTCTAAAACATTTTTTATTTTATTTTGTGATTAATAGGGAAGTGTAACAGCCACATAACTTTTTTTTCCCCATTGACAGAACGGTAAGAGGATTTGGTTTTTTTGAGAGTCAAGTTCCAGTTTTAAATATATTATATAATATACTTGAGAATAAAATAAAAAAAAAAAGATTGGAAATGGAATGCAAAAAACAATGTATTTTGGATTGTTTTTTGCATTCCATTTCCAACAACTAGGAGTTTAAAATGTCCGTGGGTTAGGACTGTTACAACAATACTAAGTTTGATCGTTTTTTTTATAACTTTTTTTTTAATTCCAAAAACCTTTTTTATTTTATTTTGTGATCAATAGAGCAGTGTAAGTAGTATTTATTGGTAGCATTTCTGGATTTTCGGATGCAGCGATAATCATGTTTTTTTACAAGTTTACAGTTAGAATTAAATGGGATTTATTTAAAAACATTTTATGCTTTTTAATATTTTTGAATTCTTGTAAAAAAAACCCAAACATTTCTCGCTAAGGGACTTGAACATGTAATGGCTTCGTTGCTCAAACAATGTACAGCAAAATGTACATATTGCAGTGTTTAGTCCGTTCAGTATTCTCCATAGTCGGGATGAATAGGAACACTAAGGCCGGAGTCACACTTGCGAGAGACTCATGCGAGTCTTGCAGCGCCTCAGCCGTCATGGCTGCACACTCTCCGGACAGGAGTGTCTCAGCTGCATAGAAATACATACAGCCGATCCACTCCTGTCAGTAGAGTGCATGGCCATGCCGGGTGATGTGATACGAGACTTGCGCGAGTCTCTTGCAAGTGTGACTCCGGCGTCAGATGTCCTGCATTCCTTTATTTGGATCTTAGATGCAATGGCAAACCTCTTGTAACCCTGTGATCATATTGTGGGTGTCGTTGTTGAGAAAGTCCCTCTAACTGCTTAGATGCTGCGGTCGCTATTGACCGTCGCATCTAAGGAGGTTAACTACCAGGTTCAGAGTAATTATATATCTTAGGATTTGCTGGCTGGTTTTCCCTTCCAGGGACAGGTATCCTGCTCAACACATAGGTACAGATCCTATCTAGGGTGGTCAGGGGAGCCAGGGGCCAGTGGAAGGGTTAGTCAGGGGTCACCATCTCCCCCTTCTCTTTCGTGTCGCCATATACGTGGTACGTGGTACCAAACCTAGCATGACAATGGAGCAAGCTAATCTCTTGAGGGTCACTCCATACATCTCCTTTTGACTTTGGAAGGAATATCATTGTTGAGACAGCCTCTCTAACTGCTTAGATGCTGCGATCACTATTGACCATGGCATGTAAGGAGGTTAACTGCCAGGATCAGAGTAATTATATAGGTCATGAGTTGCAGGCTGGTTTTCCCTTCCATGGACAGGTATCCTGTTCTGCGCATAGTTCTGGATCCTATCTAGGGTGGCCAGGAGAGCCAAGGGCCAGTGGTTACCATCTCCCCCTTCTCTTCTGTGTCACCATACACGTTGTACTTCACCAAACCTAGCGTGACAATGGAGCAAGCTAATCTCTTGAGGGTCACTCCATACATCTCCTTTCGACTTTGGAAGGAATATCATTGTTGAGACAGCCTCTCTAACTGCTTAGATGCTGCGATCACTATTGACCATGGCATTTGAGGAGGTTAACAGCCAGGATTAGCATTATTACCAATGCAGGTTGGTATTCCTTGTGTATATAAGTCACGGTTGACAACCATTACTGTGGTGTCCGGCTGTAGAAAGTCACAGCGTTTGGCTACACAAACTGCTCCCTGAGATTCTATTCTTTCTGCTGTGGTGTAAATGGTATGCTACGTATCTTCTCTGCTAAGGGTTAATCCCTTTCCTTTTAGGACCCTGTGGATATCCTCACCTTTCAGCTAATAATCATCATCATTTTCCCTTGTGTCCTTAAATACCAACATTTCCCCTTGGTGTTTGCTGGTGATAGACTCATATTCCTATACAAGCCTTGGATACAAGCAGTTGTCTTGTATTCATCTGTAGAATCTGTGTTGTTTGTTGCTGTACCTCTTCCAGAGTCTTCTTGGTGATAAGTTGTTCATATACTTTCCCCTGTGTGTGTGTGTTCCCTGTGTTTTTTTTAGAACTTACTGGGGTTGACTAAGTGTCTGTCCCATCTGTTCCTTACCTAGGGCCCAGTTCAGGGTCAGCCAGGGCTAGGTATCCTGCTCGGTGCGTAGGTGCAGAACCTACTGTATATATAGCACAACTAAAGACCCTCTTGAATTTCAGGATTTGTGACGATATAAGTCTAGGTGGGTCTGTGACGCCCTGGCCTATCAAGTCGTCACAGAATATTGTGCAATCTGCCCTTCTGTGCAATATCCACCTCCTCCTTGGTTACGGGTCCCTGACCTTTGGTGTTGCTAAGAACAGGCTAATAAAAATCCTAGGAACACTCTGCACCACACCCACCAGTGGCTGACCTGAAGGGAATAGGGTCGCCCACTTGGGGGGTTGGTTAAGGGGAGGTCAGGAGTGTCAGGAGACAGACAGTGTAATGTTGGAAGTGAAAGTGAAGTGTGAGGAGGGCAGGAGCTGGGCTCCTTGAGACTACTAGGTGGCAGACGTTGGTCTGGGCCTGGTAGGAGCTGGACCCCAGTCGCAGGGGGATTGTGACAAGGTGCACGGTCTGTCGAGGAGGACAGTTGGCCACCTTGTGCCATCACCGGGCAGGGGACATGGCACAACGGGGTACGTGGACCCTAGGTCGAGAAGGAGCTTCAAGTGTCTTGACAATTTACCCGACGAGGATGGAGCCTTCAAGATCCGCTCTCCACTCACTCCAAAATCGGGGTACAAGCACAACGAGGAGGATAGGACTTTCCCACTACATAGTCCAGAAAATCCCAAGCGTGAACCCTGAGAGCAAGCTCACCCAGTTAGCCACACTGGGGAGCGGGACCTGATAGTCCCTCTAGCTTAGAACTATTTAGAAGAAAGGTGCAACGGAAAAGGCCACAGGCTAACAAACAACACCGACGGGCACGGGATCCAGGTGTGCTCCCTCCCTGCTGCAGCCGTGCTACGAACTTTGGTTTACCACGGCTGTCGGTGTCAGTGTTATTGGACTGAGTGAGTACTAAAGTGATCCCTGACTGACCAAACGGCACCTCCCTGTCACCAACACCGAGTCCCGGGGCATTTCCCCCTACCTGTGGAGAGGTTAAACATCTGGCTGCTCACACCATCGCCACCGGGTACTCCCCATTGCAGCGGTGATACTACACCTTACCACGCACCATGGGTGGCGTCACGAATGGTCCATAAAATCTCTTGTAAATAATCCCCCCTTTATTCCGAGTGGCCACGCGACCCCTCGAGCCACCGCAGATCTGGATCCGAGCAGCAGCGGCAGGCTGCTGATGCGGGGGCGGTACAGGTCCGTTCTTTGATCATTAGCTGAAGCAATAATTGTAGATACATTTATAGTAATGTCTGACCGACCGTGTAACACATGGATGGACCTCGTTAGCCAGAGCCATTCTGTGTTAATGGGTTTCTGCTCCGTAGATGGCCCCCATCACCATTAGGGCACAAAGACACGGGGTTGTCTTGAGGAATCAGCCCCCTTTGAGATCTGAGCCTTCCGTTCACACTTGAGTCACATAGTTACATGGACGTCTATCAAGTTCAACCTGTCTCAGATCAATTATAAATCATTCAATGCTGAATAAATTATAACCCTCGCTGCCACTTGTCATTAGATCAGCATTGAGCGCCGGCTTTCCTTTGCTCTTAGACAGCCAGCCTCATTCTGCACCAATCAATCTAGGAAGGAAAAAAAAATACCGGGATTCTGACGGGTTCATTAATAGTCGATGCGGAAACAGCAGATCACAATTGATCTATCAAATGGATCATGGGCACAGGATCTGAGCGCCACCGGTGCTCTGTGCTCCGATTCTGCTCATTCTCCTTCGGTGTTGCCTCCAAGGCGCGATCCACTGACGTCCGATGTCTTAAGGGCCAGCCCTAGTCCACTCTCCGCAACCACTAATCTGCTGACCCTGGATACTTAAAGTGTAACGGTTGTTAAGAATGTATAGGTGACTGCACCTAGCTCCTCCCATTTTCTCCCTCCTCCTCTCTCCATAGAATTTTAAAAGCACCAACTGCCATCTTCTAGCTATGGCGGTAACAGCTGTTTCAGGTGAACTTCCACCGACTCCGCTCTCCTCTATAGAACTAAAAAAGCACCAACTGCCATCTCCTAGCTATGATTAACTGTCGTTTCAGATGAACTTCCACCGACTCCTATCTCCTCCATAGAACTCTAAAAGCACCAACTGTCATCTACCTATGAATAACTGTCATTGCAGGAGAACTTCCACCGGCTCATCCCTCCTCCATAGAACTATAAAAGCACCAACTGTCATCCCCTAGCTATGACAGTAACCGATGTTTCAGGAGATCTTCCACTGGCTCCTTCTTCCTCCATAAAACTACAAACCACCAACTGTCATCTCAAAGCCATGACTATCTGTCATTTTAGGAGAACTTCCACCGACTCCTCTCTCCTCCATAGAACTAAAAAAGCACCAACTATCATCTATTAGCGATAACTAACTGTCCTTACAGGAGAACGTCCACTGGCTCCTCCCTCCTTTGTAGAACTAAAAAAGCACCAACTGTCATCTCCTAGCTATGACAGTAACAGATGTGTCCGGAGAACTTCCACTGGCTCCTTCTTCCTCCATAGAACTACAAAGCACCAACTGTCATCTTCTAGCTATGGCGGTAACAGATGTTTCAGAAGAACTTCCACCGACTCATCCCTCCTCCATAGAACTAAAAAAGCACCAACTGTCATCTTCTAGCTAAAATATAAGCCCTACTCCAACAATAAGCTCTAGTAGGATTTGGTGCTTTTTTGGGTATGATTAAAATATAAGCCCTACTTTAAAAATAAACCCTAATAGGATATTGGGGGCTTTTTTGTGTATGCTTAAAATATAAGCCCTACTCCAAAAATAAGCCCTAGTAGGATTTTTGGGTCTTTGAGTTTGCTTAAAATATAAGCCCTACTCCAAAACCAATCCCTAGTAGGATTTTTGGGGTTTTGAGAGTTTGCTTAAAATACAAGCCCTACGCCAAAACTAAGCCCTAGTAGGATTTTAGGGCTTTTTTGAATATACTTAAAATATAAGCCCTACTCCAAAAATAAGCCCTAGTAGGATTTTAGGTTTTTTTTGCGTATGCTTAAAATATAAGCCCTACTCCAAATAAATAAGCCCTAGTAGGATTTTGGGGGCTTTTTTTTGCTTATGCTTAAAATATAAGCCCTACTTCAAAAATAAGCCCTAGTAGGATTTTGGGGGGCTTTTTTGAGTATGCTTAAAATATAAGCCCTACTTCAAAAATAAGCCCTAGTGGGTTTTTAGGGCTTTTTTGAATAAGCTTAAAATATAAGCCCTATTAGGATTTTGTGGCTTTTTTTGCGTATGCCTAAAAAATGAGCCCTACTCCAAAATTAAGCCCTAATAGAATTTTGGGGCTTTTTTAAATAGGCTTAAAATATAAGCCCTACTCCAAAATTAAGCCCTAGTAGAATTTTGGGGCTTTTTTTGAATATACTTAAAATATAAGCCCTACTCCAAAAATAAGCCCTAGTAGGATTTTAGGGTTTTTTTGCGTATGCTTAAAATATAAGCCCTACTTCAAATAAATAAGCCCTAGTAGGATTTTTGGGGCTTTGAGTTTGCTTAAAATATAAGCCCTACTTCAAAAATAAGCCCTAGTAGGATTTTTGGGGCTTTTTTGTGTATGCTTAAAATATAAGCCCTACTTCAAAAATAAGCCCTAGTGGGTTTTTGGGGCTTTTTTGAATAAGCTTAAAATATAAGCCCTATTAGGATTTTGTGGCTTTTTTTGCGTATGCCTAAAAAATGAGCCCTACTACAAAATTAAGCCCTAGTAGAATTTTGGGGCTTTTTTTAAATATGCTTAAAATATAATCCCTATTCCAAAATTAAGCCCTAATAGGAATTTTCAGGGCTGTGAGTATGCTTAAAATTAAAGCCCTACTCCAAAAATAAGCCCTAGTTGGGGTACCATCAGCACTGACTACATATTAACATTTTTCCCAAAAAATAATGAAAAAAAAAAAAAAAAAGACTCAACCAGTAAACAATAAGATTCAGTGGCGAATATAACAATGCAATTTACATAAAATCCATCGATGTTGCAAGGAACAATGTATTCGGCTGGCAGGATAAGGATGAGGACAGAGCAAAAAATAAAAAAATAAAAAAAATATTAAAAAAATAAAAAAAGGAATGTGCCCATAAGAGGCCAACTCCACATAACATCACTGTTCTATTTTAATTTCACTCTTAGCAGCTGACTTAAATTTCACTTGACACGTAGCACACGCGTTTTGCAGCCGGCGCAGCTCCACAGCTCACGGACCACTGAGAAACTGGAGGATTTTATGTAATAATAGTAAAAAAAAAAAAAGGGAACAGTGTCTATCAGGTGCCAAAAAGTAGGTTAAAAGGAAAAGTAAAATTCAGTATGTAAATATTATAATAGCACACAGCCAGTGCAAAAAGTGAGATATCCTTCAAAGCAACCAAACCGGGTGAGTTATCCCCCATTAAAATGATGGAGAACCCCATTAAAGGGGTTGTCTGGGTTTATATAAAAAGTATAAAAAGGAAATTACTGCTAGAAAGTAATCTAAAAAAGTTTGATACTTACCAGCTTTGCTTTTCCACAGTCCTCCAAAAGAGCAAGAAGCAATAACGACCGCTAAGGCCTGTGATTGGCTGCAGCGGTTAGGTAACAAAATAAAAATCCTGTGATGATGTACCGTAGCAGTCACCAGTTCTGCATCTGTCTCAGGGTGACAGGGGCCCAGGACTCCTAGATTGGCTCTCAGGCTGGGGGTTCTAGCTGTTCCTACTCCCAGAGATACGTCTAATGGTGACGATGTCTGGGCCACCTTCCTAACCCTACTCCTGGCCAGTCCTGATCTAATACCCCCTCTCCCCCATTCCAGGGGAGGACCAGGACAGTAGTGGTGAACCCACAGATATGGACAAAAGAGGAAACAAAAACTCTATCACACAGCTAGCACACACGCAGATATAAGATAATATGTGACCAGGAGGAAATAAAGAGCAGGGAGGAAATAATCAGACAACAAGAGGATTTCCGCAGCACACCAAGTAGCACACAGTAATTCAACAGCAGCAGGATCACAACCGGGTTAGCGAAAGCTATAGTAGGCATGAGAAGACAGATTTCTCCATCTTAAAAAGGCAGGGAGTACCTGTGATAGCCATGCTCCTTACCAGTCCTAATCTAATACCCCCTCTCCCCCATCCCAGGGGAGGACCAGGACAGTAGTGGTGAACCCACAGATATGGACAAAAGAGAAAACCAAAACTCTATCACACAGCTAGCACACACAGAGATATAGGACAGGATGTGATCAGGAGGAAATAAAGAGCAGGGAAGAAATAACCAGACGAAAAGAGGATTTCCACAGCACACCAAGTAGCACACAGTAATTCACCAGCAACAGGAACACAACGGGTTAGCGATAACTATAGCCAGCATGGTAAGACAGATTCCTCCATCTCAAAAAGGCATGGAGTACCTATGATAGGTTTCCCGCAACATGTTATCAAAAAGTGACTAGCAGGCTTGCACAAATTAACTCCTGCTAATCCGATCACTAATGAGCACACAGCTGGTTGACGCCCGAGCCTACTTGTGCAAGTCAGAAGCACCAAAGAAAGCATAGTGTGGAGTGTCAGAGTCTATAGCCTGAACAGTGTCTGATGCCGCCATGATACTTGGCGAGCTTAGAGACAAAGCATCACCTTCACTTTTTTTTTTTACCCTACCCGGCCAACTTGCATACTACAACTATGCAAGAAGCTACATCAAGCCTTGATTCCGATGTCAGATATCTGGGAGCACTGCTCTACAGGAGAAAAAAAACTGGATGGAAATGTGGCGTTATACCAGTGCTTCATCCTGCGTATCCTGAGTGGTGCCCCTGAAGCTGCATTATCAGGGGCGAAACGTAAGTGGATGCAGTGATTTTAGTTGCTTCTGGGTCTTGGATAACGGATCATATGGATCCCCTTTGTCTCTATTATGACAAGAACAATACCCACAAGCATTGGGTGAGCCTGTCTGAGATTTTGCGTTAGGGTCCAAAAGCTTCAAGTTACGCCACTGTTGCCCTTTGTATAGTAATGGTATATTCAACGACTCATCACTTTACAGGAAAACCCGTATGACAGCCTGACATTCAAAATTCCGTCCGAGGCTTCTACGCAGCGGATTCCGACTTGACTGTGATAAAATCTACTTACTACCAAAGTGCCAGCGTGCAGTCAGATGCCAGGAAGCGTCTGACAGAATTTTTAAAGGCACCTGTGGGAAATCTCCTGGAAGAAAAAGAAGAGAAGGTTCCCTGCAGGATACACAGTCGAAATCTTAAGTGCCGGCCAAGAAGAGACAGAAGTGCAGACTAAGGATGAAGACTGTAGGCATTCGTGTGGCCCGATATCTCCATCAGCACCAGAAGACTGTGCCGGCCAAGAAGAGACAGAACTGTGGAATAATGATGAAGACTGTAGGCATTCATGTGGCCCGATATCTCCATCAGGACCGGCAGCGTAAGACTGTTCCGACCAAGAAGAGACAGAACTGTAGACTAAGGATGAAGACTGTAGGCATTCGTGTGGCCCGATATCTCCATCAGGACCAGCAGCGGAGAACTGTGCCGGCCAAGAAGAGACAGAACTGTAGACTAAGGATGAAGACTGTAGGCATTCGTGTGGCCCGATATCTCCATCAGCACCAGAAGACTGTGCCGGCCAAGAAGAGACAGAACTGTGGAATAATGATGAAGACTGTAGGCATTCAGGTGGCCCGATATCTCCATCAGGACCGGCAGCGGAGAACTGTGCTGGCCAAGAAGAGACAGAACTGTAGACTAAGGATGAAGACTGCAGGCAATCGTGTGGCCCGATATCTCCATCAGCACTGGCAGTGTAAGATTTTTCCGGCCAAGAAGAGACAGAACTGTGGAATAATGATGAAGACTGTAGGCATTCAGGTGGCCCGATATCTCCATCAGCACCAGAAGACTGTGCCGGCCAAGAAGAGACAGAACTGTGGAATAATGATGAAGACTGTAGGCATTCAGGTGGCCCGATATCTCCATCAGGACCGGCAGCGGAGAACTGTGCTGGCCAAGAAGAGACAGAACTGTAGACTAAGGCGGGCTTTGCACACTGCGACATCGCAGGTGCGATGTCGGTGGGGTCAAATTGAAAATGACGCACTTCCGGCATCGCATGCGACATCGCAGTGTGTAAAGCCTAGATGATACGATTAACGAGCGCAAAAGCGTCGTTATCGTATCATCGGTGCAGCGTCGGCGTAATCCATGATTACGCTGACGCGACGGTCCGATGTTGTTCCTCGCTCCTGCGGCGGCACACATCGCTGTGTGTGAAGCCGCAGGAGCGAGGAACATCTCCTACCGGCCTCACTGCGGCTTCCGTAGGATATGCGGAAGGAAAGAGATGGGCAGGATGTTTACATCCTGCTCATCTCCGCCCCTCCGCTCCGATTGGCCGCCTCCCGTGTGACGTCACAGTGACGCCGCACGACCCGCCCCCTTAACAAGGAGGCGGGCCGCCGGCCACAGGGACGTCGCACGGCAGGTGAGTGTGTGTGTGAAGCTGGCGTAGCGATAATTTTCGCTACGCCAGCTATCACCACATATCGCTGCTGCGACGGGGGCGGGCACTATCGCACTCGGCATCGCAGCATCGGGCTGCGATGTCGCAGTGTGCAAAGCCCGCCTAAGGATGAAGACTGTAGGCATTCGTGTGGCCCGATATCTCCATCAGGACTGGCACCGGAGGACTGTGCCAGCCAAGAAGAGACAGAACTGTAGACTAAGGATGAAGACTGCACGCATTTGTGTGGCCCGATATCTCCATCAGCACTGGCACTGTAAGACTTTTCCGGCCAAGAAGAGACAGAACTGTAGACTAAGGATGAAGACTGTAGGCATTCGTGTGGCCCGATATCTCCATCAGCACCAAAAGACTGTGCCGGCCAAGAAGAGACAGAACTGTAGACTAAGGATGAAGACTGTAGGCATTCGTTTGGTCCGATATCTCCATCAGGACCGGCAGCAGAGGACTGTGCTGGCCAAGAAGAGACAGAAGTGTAGACTAAGGAAGAAGACTGTAGGCATTCGTGTGGCCCAATATCTCAATCAGGACTGGCACTGGAGGAATGTGCCAGCCAAGAAGAGACAGAACTGTAGACTAAGGATGAAGACTGCAGGCATTCGTGTTGCCCGATATCTCCATCAGCACCAAAAGACTGTGCCGGCCAAGAAGAGACAGAACTGTAGACTAAGGATGAAGACTGTAGGCATTCGTTTGGTCCGATATCTCCATCAGGACCGGCAGCGGAGGACTGTGCCGGCCGTGTGGCTTTAAATCTGAGTTTCATCGAGGTCGTACGCCGGCTTTAATAGCATTTGGCGTGGCTTGGCTCGTTCTGTAAAACTCTCGGATTTACTTCAGTGTCCATAAAGACTATGAAAAAAACCCACTTGCGCTGTCAACTGAGATTATTCCGCTCATGCTTAACGTAAGTCAGCGTTTCATAGCTGCCGAGGTTATGAGGTTAAGAAAATAAGACGTGTTCAACGAATTTCACAGATTTCATTTCAGCTACCCTGTCTCCAGAAAAGGCAAATAAAATCACACTTGAAGTAATACACAATTTTTAACTACAGCTGGATGAAGACCATATGGAGAAGAGTGCAAAAAAGCGTAAGAACACGCCACATAAGGGTCCTTAGACGTCAACTTTTTGGGGGCTTTAGCGGCAAATTAGTTGTCTTCCACAAGGAAAGAAATATTAGGGACAATTACTGGAAGTAGCTATCCTATAAGGCAATATCCGACCCTTTTACAAATCTTGAAACTTGAGTGGGAATATTAGCCGTAGCCAGATAGTCATCTACGAGCAACTGTAGCCAGATAGTCATCTACGGGCAGCTGTAGCCAGATAGCCATCTACGGGCAGCTGTAGCCAGATAGTCATCTACGGACAGCTGTAGCCAGATAGTCATCTACGGGCAGCTGTAGCCAGATAATCATATATGGGCAGCTGTAGCCAGATAGTCATCTATGAGCAACTGTAGCCAGATAGTCATCTACGGGCAGCTGTAGCCAGATAGCCATCTACGGGCAGCTGTAACCAGATAGTCATCTATGAGCAACTGTAGCCAGATAGTCATCTACGGGCAGCTGTAGCCAGATAGCCATCTACGGGCAGCTGTAACCAGATAGTCATCTATGAGCAACTGTAGCCAGATAGTCATCTACGGGCAGCTGTAGCCAGATAGTCATCTACGGGCAGCTGTAGCCAGATAGCCATCTACGGGCAGCTGTAACCAGATATTCATCTACGGGCAGCTGTAGCCAGATAGTCATCTACGGGCAGCTGTAGCCAGATAGTCATCTACGGGCAGCTGTAGCCAGATAGTCATCTACGGGCAGCTGTAGCCAGATAGTCATCTACGGGCAGCTGTAGCCAGATAGCCATCTACAGGCAGCTGTAGCCAGATAGTCATCTACGGGCAGCTGTAGCCAGATAGTCATCTACGGGCAGCTGTAGCCAGATAGTCATCTACAGGCAGCTGTAGCCAGATAGCCATCTACGGGCAGCTGTAGCCAGATAGTCATCTACAGGCAGCTGTAGCCAGATAGCCATCTACGGGCAGCTGTAGCCAGATAATCATCTACGGGCAGCTGTAACCAGATAGTCATCTACGGGCAGCTGTAGCCAGATAGTCATCTACGGGCAGCTGTAGCCAGATAGTCATCTACGGGCAGCTGTAGCCAGATAGTCATCTACGGGCAGCTGTAGCCAGATAGTCATCTATGGGCAGCTGAAGCCAGATAGCCATCTACGGGTAGCTGTAGCCAGATAGTCATCTACGGGCAGCTGTAGCCAGAAAGTTATCTACGGGAAGCTGTAGCCAGATAGTCATCTACGGGCAGCTGTAGCCAGATAGTCATCTACGGGCAGCTGTAGCCAGATAGTCATCTACGGGCAGCTGTAGCCAGATAGTCATCTACGGGCAGCTGTAGCCAGATAGTCATCTACGGGCAGCTGTAGCCAGATAGTCATCTACGGGCAGCTGTAGCCAGATAGTCATCTACGGGCAGCTGTAGCCAGATAGTCATCTACGGGCAGCTGTAGCCAGATAGTCATCTACGGGCAGCTGTAGCCAGATAGCCATCTACGGGCAGCTGTAGACAGATAGTCATCTACGGGTAGCTGTAGCCAGATAGTCATCTACGGGCAGCTGTAGACAGATAGTCATCTACGGGCAGCTGTAGCCAGATAGTCATCTACGGGAAGCTGTAGCCAGATAGTCATCTACGGGAAGCTGTAGCCAGATAGTCATCTACGGGCAGCTGTAGCCAGATAGCCATCTACGGGCAGCTGTAGCCAGATAGCCATCTACGGGCAGCTGTAGACAGATAGTCATCTACGGGCAGCTGTAGCCAGATAGCCATCTACGGGCAGCTGTAGACAGATAGTCATCTACGGGCAGCTGTAGCCAGATAGTCATCTACGGGAAGCTGTAGCCAGATAGTCATCTACGGGAAGCTGTAGCCAGATAGTCATCTACGGGCAGCTGTAGCCAGATAGCCATCTACGGGCAGCTGTAGCCAGATAGCCATCTACGGGCAGCTGTAGACAGATAGTCATCTACGGGTAGCTGTAGCCAGATAGTCATCTACGGGCAGCTGAAGCCAGATAGCCATCTACGGGCAGCTGTAGCCAGATAGCCATCTACGGGCAGCTGTAGACAGATAGTCATCTACGGGCAGCTGTAGCCAGATAGTCATCTACGGGCAGCTGTAGCCAGATAGTCATCTACGGGCAGCTGTAGCCAGATAGTCATCTACGGGCAGCTGAAGCCAGATAGCCATCTACGGAGAGCTGTAGCCAGATAATCATCTACGGGCAGCTGTAACCAGATAGTCATCTACGGGCAGCTGTAGCCAGATAGTCATCTACGGGCAGCTGTAGCAAGATAGTCATCTACGGGCAGCTGTAGCCAGATAGTCATCTATGGGCAGCTGAAGCCAGATAGTCATCTACGGGCAGCTGTAGCCAGATAGTCATCTACGGGCAGCTGTAGCCAGATAGTCATCTATGGGCAGCTGAAGCCAGATAGTCATCTATGGGCAGCTGTAGCCAGATAGTCATCTACGGGCAGCTGAAGCCAGATAGCCATCTACGGGCAGCTGTAGCCAGATAATCATCTACGGGCAGCTGTAACCAGATAGTCATCTACGGGCAGCTGTAGCCAGATAGTCATCTACGGGCAGCTGTAGCCAGATAGTCATCTACGGGCAGCTGTAGCCAGATAGTCATCTATGGGCAGCTGAAGCCAGATAGCCATCTACGGGTAGCTGTAGCCAGATAGTCATCTACGGGCAGCTGTAGCCAGAAAGTCATCTACGGGCAGCTGTAGCCAGATAGTCATCTACGGGCAGCTGTAGCCAGATAGCCATCTACAGGCAGCTGTAGCCAGATAGTCATCTACGGGCAGCTGTAGCCAGATAGTCATCTACGGGCAGCTGTAGCCAGATAGTCATCTACAGGCAGCTGTAGCCAGATAGCCATCTACGGGCAGCTGTAGCCAGATAGTCATCTACAGGCAGCTGTAGCCAGATAGTCATCTACGGGCAGCTGTAGCCAGATAGCCATCTACGGGCAGCTGTAGCCAGATAGTCATCTACAGGCAGCTGTAGCCAGATAGTCATCTACGGGCAGCTGTAGCCAGATAGTCATCTACGGGCAGCTGTAGCCAGATAGCCATCTACGGGCAGCTGTAGCCAGATAATCATCTACGGGCAGCTGTAACCAGATAGTCATCTACGGGCAGCTGTAGCCAGATAGTCATCTACGGGCAGCTGTAGCCAGATAGTCAACTACGGGCAGCTGTAGCCAGATAGTCATCTACGGGCAGCTGTAGCCAGATAGCCATCTACGGGCAGCTGTAGCCAGATAGTCATCTACGGGCAGCTGTAGCCAGATAGTCATCTACGGGCAGCTGTAGCCAGATAGCCATCTACGGGCAGCTGTAGCCAGATAATCATCTACGGGCAGCTGTAACCAGATAGTCATCTACGGGCAGCTGTAGCCAGATAGTCATCTACGGGCAGCTGTAGCCAGATAGTCATCTACGGGCAGCTGTAGCCAGATAGTCATCTACGGGCAGCTGTAGCCAGATAGTCATCTATGGGCAGCTGAAGCCAGATAGCCATCTACGGGTAGCTGTAGCCAGATAGTCATCTACGGGCAGCTGTAGCCAGAAAGTTATCTACGGGAAGCTGTAGCCAGATAGTCATCTACGGGCAGCTGTAGCCAGATAGTCATCTACGGGCAGCTGTAGCCAGATAGTCATCTACGGGCAGCTGTAGCCAGATAGTCATCTACGGGCAGCTGTAGCCAGATAGTCATCTACGGGCAGCTGTAGCCAGATAGTCATCTACGGGCAGCTGTAGCCAGATAGTCATCTACGGGCAGCTGTAGCCAGATAGTCATCTACGGGCAGCTGTAGCCAGATAGTCATCTACGGGCAGCTGTAGCCAGATAGTCATCTACGGGCAGCTGTAGCCAGATAGCCATCTACGGGCAGCTGTAGACAGATAGTCATCTACGGGTAGCTGTAGCCAGATAGTCATCTACGGGCAGCTGTAGACAGATAGTCATCTACGGGCAGCTGTAGCCAGATAGTCATCTACGGGAAGCTGTAGCCAGATAGTCATCTACGGGAAGCTGTAGCCAGATAGTCATCTACGGGCAGCTGTAGCCAGATAGCCATCTACGGGCAGCTGTAGCCAGATAGCCATCTACGGGCAGCTGTAGACAGATAGTCATCTACGGGCAGCTGTAGCCAGATAGCCATCTACGGGCAGCTGTAGACAGATAGTCATCTACGGGCAGCTGTAGCCAGATAGTCATCTACGGGAAGCTGTAGCCAGATAGTCATCTACGGGAAGCTGTAGCCAGATAGTCATCTACGGGCAGCTGTAGCCAGATAGCCATCTACGGGCAGCTGTAGCCAGATAGCCATCTACGGGCAGCTGTAGACAGATAGTCATCTACGGGTAGCTGTAGCCAGATAGTCATCTACGGGCAGCTGAAGCCATATAGCCATCTACGGGCAGCTGTAGCCAGATAGCCATCTACGGGCAGCTGTAGACAGATAGTCATCTACGGGCAGCTGTAGCCAGATAGTCATCTACGGGCAGCTGTAGCCAGATAGTCATCTACGGGCAGCTGTAGCCAGATAGTCATCTACGGGCAGCTGAAGCCAGATAGCCATCTACGGAGAGCTGTAGCCAGATAATCATCTACGGGCAGCTGTAACCAGATAGTCATCTACGGGCAGCTGTAGCCAGATAGTCATCTACGGGCAGCTGTAGCCAGATAGTCATCTACGGGCAGCTGTAGCCAGATAGTCATCTATGGGCAGCTGAAGCCAGATAGTCATCTACGGGCAGCTGTAGCCAGATAGTCATCTACGGGCAGCTGTAGCCAGATAGTCATCTATGGGCAGCTGAAGCCAGATAGTCATCTACGGGCAGCTGTAGCCAGATAGTCATCTACGGGCAGCTGAAGCCAGATAGCCATCTACGGGCAGCTGTAGCCAGATAATCATCTACGGGCAGCTGTAACCAGATAGTCATCTACGGGCAGCTGTAGCCAGATAGTCATCTACGGGCAGCTGTAGCCAGATAGTCATCTACGGGCAGCTGTAGCCAGATAGTCATCTATGGGCAGCTGAAGCCAGATAGCCATCTACGGGTAGCTGTAGCCAGATAGTCATCTACGGGCAGCTGTAGCCAGAAAGTCATCTACGGGAAGCTGTAGCCAGATAGTCATCTACGGGCAGCTGTAGCCAGATAGTCATCTACGGGCAGCTGTAGCCAGATAGTCATCTACGGGCAGCTGTAGCCAGATAGTCATCTACGGGCAGCTGTAGCCAGATAGTCATCTACGGGCAGCTGTAGCCAGATAGTCATCTACGGGCAGCTGTAGCCAGATAGTCATCTACGGGCAGCTGTAGCCAGATAGTCATCTACGGGCAGCTGTAGCCAGATAGTCATCTACGGGCAGCTGTAGCCAGATAGTCATCTACGGGCAGCTGTAGCCAGATAGCCATCTACGGGCAGCTGTAGACAGATAGTCATCTACGGGTAGCTGTAGCCAGATAGTCATCTACGGGCAGCTGTAGACAGATAGTCATCTACGGGCAGCTGTAGCCAGATAGTCATCTACGGGAAGCTGTAGCCAGATAGTCATCTACGGGAAGCTGTAGCCAGATAGTCATCTACGGGCAGCTGTAGCCAGATAGCCATCTACGGGCAGCTGTAGACAGATAGCCATCTACGGGCAGCTGTAGACAGATAGTCATCTACGGGCAGCTGTAGCCAGATAGCCATCTACGGGCAGCTGTAGACAGATAGTCATCTACGGGCAGCTGTAGCCAGATAGTCATCTACGGGAAGCTGTAGCCAGATAGTCATCTACGGGCAGCTGTAGCCAGATAGCCATCTACGGGCAGCTGTAGCCAGATAGCCATCTACGGGCAGCTGTAGACAGATAGTCATCTACGGGTAGCTGTAGCCAGATAGTCATCTACGGGCAGCTGAAGCCAGATAGCCATCTACGGGCAGCTGTAGCCAGATAGCCATCTACGGGCAGCTGTAGACAGATAGTCATCTACGGGTAGCTGTAGCCAGATAGTCATCTACGGGCAGCTGTATCCAGATAGTCATCTACGGGCAGCTGTAGCCAGATAGTCATCTACGGGCAGCTGAAGCCAGATAGCCATCTACGGAGAGCTGTAGCCAGATAGCCATCAACGGGCAGCTGTAGACAGATAGTCATCTACGGGTAGCTGTAGCCAGATAGTCATCTACGGGCAGCTGTAGCCAGATAGTCATCTACGGGCAGCTGTAGCCAGATAGTCATCTACGGGCAACTGTAGCCAGATAGTCATCTACGGGCAGCTGAAGCCAGATAGCCATCTACGGGCAGCTGTAGCCAGATAGTCATCTACGGGCAGCTGTAGCCAGATAGTCATCTACGGGCAGCTGTAGCCAGATAGTCATTTACGGGAAGCTGTAGCCAGATAGCTATCTACGGCCAGCTGTAGCCAGATAGCCATCTACAGGCAGCTGTAGCCAGATAGCCATCTACAGGCAGCTGTAGCCAGATAGCCATCTACGGGCAGCTGTAGCCAGATAGCCATCTATGGGCATCTGTAGCCAGATAGTCATTTACGAGCAGCTGTAGCCAAATGGCTATCAACCTAATAACACACTGAGCTATTAGAGAATGTGAGAATAGGTTGTAATTTGTAGTACACAAGAAGAAAAAGATTTTTCAAACACCGGGAGCAAAACAGTAACAATGCAGTGTCACGACAAGAATCTTCATAACTAATAATATGCAATATAGTTACAAGTCAAATTTATGTATGAGATAGCCAAGATGATTGTCTATAAAATGAAGGTCGTCTCACGCTCAAAGATGTAGTGGGTGGTGAGATATGGAGCCTGAAAGTCAAAAATTCAAAACATTGTTACCCTTTTGCTTGTCACTATTTGTTCAGGTAACGGCGCTCTTCTGCTAGTTCAGTTCTGACTTAATCAGACCTCCCTAATGAGATCTGCTGTGATTTTTTTCTGATTTTACAAGGTGAGGTCGGTTTTACATGTGAATCAAATATTCATAAAGTTGTCAATTAGGTAGATACTAGAGACCCAACTTCTAAGTTACATCATTATAAAAACAGGTCAACCCGCACCGACTTGTTGTGCTAAACACTTGAGTAAAATGCATGCATAATATAGCAACGGTAAATAAAATGTCGTATAAAACAGGGCATCTCCGTGCCTCCAGAGTAGTTGAATATATTAAGTAGTACTTCTTTTAATTATTGCTATTAATTGACTTTTTTTTTTTTAGTAATTTGCCATGACAATATTACCCAAATAGGCTAGGATAGAGGTCTTCACCCTATGGCTCTCATAGGACATGGTGGGAGCTGAAGTTTTGCAACATTCGGAGAATCACGATCTGGCATCGTATACAGTACCAACACCCAATGTGGCTGCCATTACAGCTCCAAACGTTTTTGAAAATCCAACAAGTGTATTAAATTTCCATGGTTCTTTGGTAGTACACCCCAACTTGGACCCATTTTAACATGTCCAACCATGTGATATGCCCTGCTCAGGCACATCTCCAATATCCATCCTATGATGTATGTGCATGCGCGGCTCAAACACTGCGCATCCGCTATGAAAAATAACAATTCAGCTTGCCCATATGGCTACCTCTCCAGCCTGCCTTGGTTGACTCTTGAGACACTTTGTTTTAAGAGACAACTAAGCACCACAAGTAGATTACAAAACTACATAGTTTCAGGCAATCCCTTGAAAATTCAACCAATTATTCCTACTGGAGTTGTCCAGATCTATGGAAATTTCAGGCATGGGCTGTAGTTTGCTGAATCTTAAAAGTGTGTAATATGCCCATTATTAGGATTTGGGTCCACTTATTCTCATGCGCTTCTCTGAAAGATCTTCACATACTGAAATTAATGATCTATTGAGACAAGCGGATGAGAATGTAGTTGGTACGTGACAGCAAACATGCAAATTGCATACTGTCACGTGATCGCCACTCAAACTGGGAAGTGGAGCTTAATCCTAACAGCTTGTGTATTACACACTGTTAATGATCTAGCAAGTTGGAGTACTTGCTCAAAATTCCTCCATGGTTCAACAATTACTTTAAAGGGGTGGTTTCAACCCGGCAAGTTATCACCTATTCACAGGATTAGCGATAACTTGGTGATCACTGGGAGTTCAACTAATGGGCCATCACCCATCTGAAAAAAGGGCTATCTTTGGCAGTCCCATAGACAATGATTGGAGCAGTGGCCACCCCTCCACTATAAAGGACCACTTCAGAGCCAAATTTGGCCACCGAGCCGTTCTACCAGCTCCATTCTTGAGATGAGTGGAGGTTTCAATAGTTGGACGAAGTTGTTGCCTATCCTGTGAATAAGTGATAACTTGTCGAGTTGAGAAAACCCCCTTTAATTTACTTAATACCTAAGTCATTACATAGAGAAGGATAGCTAGGATATATAAGCTTAAACTTACACTCGGCCTTGGCACAGATAAGGCTGATGGAAGGATTGTGAAAGGACTTAAGTATGTGTGATACAGAAAAGGCTAGGTAGGATATAGGAGCTTAGACTTACTTTCGGCCTTGGCACAGATAAGAGGAAGGGTTGTGAAAGGACTTCAGAATGTGGGATACAGAGAAGGATAGGTAGGATTAGGAGCTTAGACTTACACTCGGCCTTGGCACAGATAAGGCTGGTGGAAGGGTTGTGAAAGGACTTCAGTATGTGTGATACAGCAAGACTTATGTCTTCATTACTCGGGTACAGGCTGACCGATGCAAACCGTAAATATTGTAGTTTGGGTGCTTCTTCTGCTCCTACTTTTATATGAGGGATCTAGAGAAGAAAAATCAATATATAAAAAAATTACAAAAACTTACAACTTTGTAATCAACATAACCAATCAATTACATCTTATAAATATGGTCACCATCAACATTTTACAAGTTCAGAAGATCTTGTAGTTTGCATGGCTAATGATATTTTCCATTAAGGGCATGACCAGTAGTGGTGGTGAGAAGACCAAACTGGAGATGATGCAGCACTGATGCTCCAAATAGTAAATAGATCATGTACAATGGAAAATGAACTCTTGATGGTTGGTCATCTTTGGTCATAGTCTACCACAGCTTGAACGTTGACCACTTTAGTAGAGTAGAACCTCTCCAAGGAACTTCTTGCCCTTTGAGAAGGCCACAACTGATCTCGACAGTTATCTTTTAGTAATGGATTTTCAGCTCCCATATGTCTTAAGTATTTTGGTTCTTTCCTTAGAGAAGACCGTCCATCTTGAAGACCAACGAAAAGTGTAGGCCATTCGTCTCAGCAAGGCCACCATGCTAAATATGTAAGTAATCGCTATTTGTGGGTTAGGTAATTGGACCTAACTGTTACAAATAGTGGATACAGACCATTAAAAGATAAAAATACTACCGTAATAGTATATTCTTGGTTTCTGAAGAGCATTTTCCATAGGATTTCAAGAAATCCTTGGAAACATAAGTAATCCAGAGGTCTGAATTATCTTGGTCCAATGAATTTTGGATGCCCAATGATAAACAAACTTCTAGCTGGTCATTATATGTAAAGGGGTTAATCAAGGGTGTTACTCAGCTGTCCCGGCTCCAACAGAAGGGTCCATATTTTCCTTCCCTGTGGGCCAGTTCCCTCTGCTCTCAAGCACTTCGGTTTAGTATGGTAACCTGGTGCAAACCCCTGATGTCAGTCCCCTAAGTCTTACATGCTGGCTCAGGCGGCGCACTGCCTGAGTATTCAGGTAGAGCAGTGAATATTTTTATATATATTTGTACTCCTTGTGCTTCTTGACTGAAACAGCGCTTCTGTTTCATGGTGTCCTTCTGCTCACTTGGCTCTGCTGTAACAAGGTACCTTGCCGCACACTACGCTTTGCTGTAATAAGGTGCCTGGCAACACACTAGGCTCTGTTGTAACAAGGTACCTGCCCACACACTTGGCTCTGTTATAACAAGGTACCTGCTCATACACTTGGCCCTGTTGTAACAAGGTGCCTGCCCACACACTAGGCTCTGCTGTAACAAGGTGCCTGCTCATACACTTGGCCATGTTGTAACAAGGTGCCTGCTCATACACTTGGCCATGTTGTAACAAGGTGCTTGCTCACACACTTGGCTCTGCTGTAACAAGGTGCCTTCCCGCACACTAGGTTCTGCTGTAACAAGGTGCCTGACCACACATTAGGTCCTGTTGTAACAAGGTACCTGCCCACACGATTGGCTCTGCTGTAACAAGGTGCCTGCTCACACACTTGGCTCTGCTGTCACAAGGTGCCTGCTCACACACTTGGCTCTGTTGTAACAAGGTGTCTGCTCACACACTTGGCCCTGTTGTAACAAGGTGCCTGCTCACACACTTGGCCCTGTTGTAACAAGGTGTCTGCTCACACACTTGGCCCTGTTGTAACAAGGTGTCTGCTCACACACTTGGCTCTGCTGTCACAAGGTGTCTGAATGCACACTTGGCTCTGTTGTAACAAGGTGTCTGCTCACACACTTGGCTCTGTTGTAACAAGGTGCCTGCTCACACACTTGGCCCTGTTGTAACAAGGTGTCTGCTCACACACTTGGCCCTGTTGTAACAAGGTGTCTGCTCACACACTTGGCCCTGTTGTAATAAGGTGCCTGCTCACACACTAGGCTCTGCTGTAACAAGGTGTCTGCCCACACACTTAGCTCTGTTGTAACAAGATGCCTGCCCGCATACTAAGCTCTGTTGTAACAAGATGCCTGCCTGCATACACGGTCTATTGCTCCAAGGTGCCTGTCTGTACACTCAGCTCTCCTGTGTTAATGTACCTATGGGCATACAAGACTGATTGTCAGGGTGTCTGTCCACTCAGTCAGGTCTGCTATACTAAAGTGCCCATCATATCCAGATCTACTCCTCCGCATACTGTCCAGCAAACCCGGCTCCGCTGTTCTATGCTCTGCTGTATCTTGCTGCACCAAAGCTGCTCACCCAGATCTACACCTCACCAGTTGAGCCATATCAAAGGGGATTAGGCATGGTAGACAAATGGAAGTGATCTGCTTTTTGTTGCAATTTTTCTTTTTGCAACATTTTTACCTAAATTTGGAAAAATTATGGCAACATGTGAAGCCAAACTGGTAGGTAAGGGAGCCATAATTTTTAATGGGGACTGGATTTTTTTTTGGGGGGACACCAAATAGCTAGGAGTCCTCTTTAAACATATTCCACTGCGGTTTTTAAATCTTCTTGCATCCCCCCATTCTGCTGCTGATCTGCCTGCTGAGTAATTATCCTGTGTGTCTGGAGAGGCTGCCGGCTGATGTGTCCTTTCTGCAATGTATGGGCGCAGTGAATTTCCTCTGCCTCATTTCACTGCCTCTCTCTCTGCTGCTGTAAAGGAAAGCAATAATTACTTTTTAATAATCCTATTTACTTTTAAACGCTGCCTTAATTAATGTACTGTAGTGTATCTCTTTGTTCCATATGTGTGATGTCTCCATGAAATGGTCTTTTCTGATCCTCAGAAAATCAAGTCGGCTCTCCCCAAATATGTCAGTGCAGTTAACACAATGTAATTTAGGACCGGAGGGTAGGGGGGGCAGTTGCTTCTTAAAAGGGGCTATACCTGGGAGACTTAAAGAAAAATAAAAGAGAGAAGAAAGAGAAAAAAGGATAAAAAAAAGAGTGAAAAGGGAGAGAAAAATAGGGAAAACAGAGAGACAAAAAAAAAGGAAAAAAAGAGAAAAAAAAAGTAAGAATAAAAACGAGAGCGAAAAAAAGAGAAGAAAGAGAGCGAGAGACAGATTGAGAGAGAAAGAGCGAGAGAAAGAACGCGAGAGAAAGAGTGAGAGAAAGAGAACGAGAGAGTAAGAGAGTGAAAGAGAGAGAGTGAAAGAGAGAGAGTGAAAGAGAGAGAGCGAGAGAAAGAGAGCGAGAGAAAGAGAGCGAGAGAGAAAGAGGAAGAGACAGAGCAAGAGAGCGAGAGAAAGAGCGAAATAAAGAGAGCGAGAGAAAGAGCGAAATAAAGAGAGCGAGAGAAAGAGAGAGAGGGAGAGAGGAAGAGACAGAGCAAGAGAACGAGAACAAGAGAGAGCGAGAGAAACAGAACAAGAGAAAGTGAGAGAAAGAGGAAGAGAGAGAGCGAAAGAAAGAGAACAAGAGCGAGTGAGAGAAAGAGGAAGAGAGAGTGAGAGAAAGAGAGCAAGAGAGAACGAGAGCAAGAGAAAGGGCAAGAGAAAGAGAGCGAGAGAGAGAGAGAGAAAGAGCAAGAGAAAGAGAATGAGAGAAAGAGAACAAGAGAAAGAGTCAGACTAAGAGCAGGAGACAGAGCGAGAGAACAAGAGCGAGAGAACAAGAGCGAGAGGAAGAGCGAGAGAAAGAGAGCGAGAGAAAGAGAGCGAGAGAAAGAGAGCGAGAGAAAGAAAGCGAGAGAAAGAGAGCGAGAGAAAGAGCGAGAAAGAGAGCGAGAAAGAGAGAGAGAAAGAGCGAGAGAGAAAGAGCGAGAGAAAGAGAGCGAGAGAAAGAGAGCGAGAGAAAGAGAGCGAGAGAAAGAGAGAGAGAGAAAGAGCGAGAGAGAAAGAGCGAGAGAGAAAGAGGAAGAGAGAGCAAGAGAGCGAGATAAAGAGAGCGAGAGAAAGAGCGAGAGAGAGTGAGAGAAAGAGCGAGAGAATGAGAACGAGAGCGAGAGAAAGAGCAAGAGAAAGCGAGAGTGAGAGAAAGAGAGCATGAGACAGAGAGCAAGAGAATGAGCGAGAGAGAACGAGAGAAAGAGAAAGAGTGAGAGAAAGAGCAAGAGAGCGTGAGAGAGAAAAAGAGAGGAGAAAGAGATAGTAAGAGAGCGTAAGAGAAAGAGACAGAGAGAGAGATACAGAGAGAGAGAAATTGAGAGACAGAGAGAGAAACGGAAACAGAGACAGTGAGAGCGTAAGAGAGAGAAGGAGAGAGAGAATGAGAAAGAGAGACAGAGAGAGAATGAAACAGAAGAGAGGGAAAGAGAGGAAAGAGACACAGAGACAGACAGAGAGATAAATGGAGAAAAATAGAGTGAGAAAGAGAGACACAGAGACAGCGAGAGACAGCACCCGGACTCCTTGGCAACTTTTTTCAGGTACCAAAAAAAGCCTCCTGGATCTCTGGAAAGACATACTTTACCCAAGTTTTTTTTGTATATGTAGTAGTTGTTGCTGTGTAATGAGGTGAGTCTGTTTCTATGTCATTACTTTTCTTGAAGGTACTTATTGAGTTGTTGTTTTTTCATGTGAATTGTGTCCTGCGTCTTTGCAAATAATAGAAAATGTGAAATGTGATGTAATATGTAATGTACAGCGATATTATTTTTGGTAGTTGGGCAAGAATTAGTTAAGTGTTGGGACTAGCCCACAGTGGGAGGAGTTAGCTCATAGGGAGAGAGACTGTTTCTTCTAGAATGTTAGTGACAGGAGCAGATGTATAGTCTGTTGATTGTCAAGGCCACATGCAGTGGGTGACCTGAGGCAGCAAAAGGAGATTGGAGCGTGATTCTGGAATGCTGATTAAGACACAAAATGTGAGACGGACTGGTATGTGAGTTGACTTTTCCAGGCGTCCGAGAGCACAAGGCTCTATTTTGGCACTACTGGCTATCCCCTTTCCCCTCCTCTACGAGGAGAAGAGACGTGGAGTCGGAAGCATCTGGGACCAAAAGGCTCTACTTTGGCCATAGTGGCAAAACCCCTCACCACCTCCTCTATGAGATGATTAGATGTGGAGCTACAGGAAGGTTAAGTGACGGTCACGGATTGGACTGTTGTGCTGGGTCTCACAGGACCAATTGGATTGGGAACAACCTACAGGGAGCCGAGAACGTGTCAGACAATGTGTTGTAAAACTGGAACCATCTAGAAGTTATGGGCCTGCAATCTCGTGAGTAAAGTGGTTATGGAAGAAACGTTAAGAGTTGTCGTTGAATCTAAACTGGTGGTCTCCTTGAGAATACGAGTCGTCATCTGGTCTTGGCCAGCCAAAGTCAACATGCATCCTGCGTAGCACCCATACCTCCCTAGTCCTCACACCCAGCCAGGACCATGTCTTTCATGTAGAGTGCCGAGACGACTCTTGAGTCAATCTCTCACCCACTGCTACTAACCCACGCCACTCTATGGCTACATCTTGGACTCCATAGAATAATGGGCCAAGACAGCTCCTTTTGCCCTATTTTATGAAACCCATACTATAAATGATGTTCCATAGATAAGGATCACTGTTACAGATTTTTTCCATGTGGGCACTGGAACCAACATTGGAGAGCAATGACCCAAAACAAAACTTCTACACCTGTGAAAACCCAGGGAACTCGGTCAATGGTGGGCAGTTTCTTCCATCTCTCGTCATTCGATGTCCCATCACTAACCTAAATTACCCTCAATCAACCTGGCACCTGAACTCACTGGCTTGGCTTTTATACTGGCTCTGATAGTCCCTACTGATTGGCTGCAATATACCATATCACTGATCACTCACACCAAGTCCGACACCTATTCTTTTGAGAAGCTCCTGTCTGGAGAATGCGGCAGTGCCGGGTGATGCAATGAGAGACTCGCACGTATTACACGTGAGTCACTCGCAAGTGTGACTCCAGACTTATTCACAGACTACTACACTTATCCTCTATAGTAGTTTGCCAATGTTTCATGGGTTTCTCTTACTGTCTCTATTATTGAGTTGTGAGCTCTGACATCCTCTCACTATCCCAAATTACCCCCAATTCTTTCTCCCCCTCTCCGCCGATCAATTGAATCTCTGTATTATTAACCTTCTTTACTGCTTCAGTTGTGCAACACATTATTATGTATAGTATTTCTCCAATGTTTTATGCCTTTCTCTTACTGTCTCTATTATTGAGTTGTGAGCTCTGACGTCCTCTCACTATCCTCAATCAATTACCCCAATAAACCTGGCTGCTGAATTCCCTACCTTGGCTTTTATACTGGCTCTGACAGTCCCTACTGATTGGCTGCAATATACCATATGATGGCAACTGAACTCCCTGCCTCGGCTTTAATACTGGTCTGATAGTCCCTACTGATTGGCTGCAATATACAGTTAGGTCCAGAAATCTTTGGACAGTGACACAATTTTCGCGAGTTGGGCTCTGCATGCCACCACATTGGATTTGAAATGAAACCTCTACAACAGAATTCAAGTGCAGATTGTAACGTTTAATTTGAAGGTTTGAACAAAAATATCTGATAGAAATTGTAGGAATTGTCACATTTCTTTACAAACACTCCACATTTTAGGAGGTCAAAAGTAATTGGACAAATAAACCAAACCCAAACAAAATATTTTTATTTTCAATATTTTGTTGCGAATCCTTTGGAGGCAATCACTGCCTTAAGTCTGGAACCCATGGACATCACCAAACGCTGGGTTTCCTCCTTCTTAATGCTTTGCCAGGCCTTTACAGCCGCAGCCTTCAGGTCTTGCTTGTTTGTGGGTCTTTCCGTCTTAAGTCTGGATTTGAGCAAGTGAAATGCATGCTCAATTGGGTTAAGATCTGGTGATTGCCTTGGCCATTGCAGAATGTTCCACTTTTTTGCACTCATGAACTCCTGGGTAACTTTGGCTGTATGCTTGGGGTCATTGTCCATCTGTACTATGAAGCGCCGTCCGATCAACTTTGTGGCATTTGGCTGAATCTGGGCTGAAAGTATATCCCGGTACACTTCAGAATTCATCCGGCTACTCTTGTCTGCTGTTATGTCATCAATAAACACAAGTGACCCAGTGCCATTGAAAGCCATGCATGCCCATGCCATCACGTTGCCTCCACCATGTTTTACAGAGGATGTGGTGTGCCTTGGATCATGTGCCGTTCCCTTTCTTCTCCAAACTTTTTTCTTCCCATCATTCTGGTACAGGTTGATCTTGGTCTCATCTGTCCATAGAATACTTTTCCAGAACTGAGCTGGCTTCATGAGGTGTTTTTCAGCAAATGTAACTCTGGCCTGTCTATTTTTGGAATTGATGAATGGTTTGCATCTAGATGTGAACCCTTTGTATTTACTTTCATGGAGTCTTCTCTTTACTGTTGACTTAGAGACAGATACACCTACTTCACTGAGAGTGTTCTGGACTTCAGTTGATGTTGTGAACGGGTTCTTCTTCACCAAAGAAAGTATGCGGCGATCATCCACCATTGTTGTCATCCGTGGACGCCCAGGCCTTTTTGAGTTCCCAAGCTCACCAGTCAATTCCTTTTTTCTCAGAATGTACCCGACTGTTGATTTTGCTACTCCAAGCATGTCTGCTATCTCTCTGATGGATTTTTTCTTTTTTTTTCAGCCTCAGGATGTTCTGCTTCACCTCAATTGAGAGTTCCTTAGACCGCATGTTGTCTGGTCACAGCAACAGCTTCCAAATGCAAAACCACACACCTGTAATCAACCCCAGACCTTTTAACTACTTCATTGATTACAGGTTAACGAGGGAGACGCCTTCAGAGTTAATTGCAGCCCTTGGAGTCCCTTGTCCAATTACTTTTGGTCCCTTGAAAAAGAGGCGGCTATGCATTACAGAGCTATGATTCCTAAACCCTTTCTCCGATTTGGATGTGAAAACTCATATTGCAGCTGGGAGTGTGCACTTTCAGCCCATATTATATATATAATTGTATTTCTGAACATGTTTTTGTAAACAGCTAAAATAACAAAACTTGTGTCACTGTCCAAATATTTCTGGACCTCACTGTACCATGTGATGACAGCTGAGCTCCCTGCCTTGGCTTTTATACTGGCTCTGATAGTACCTACTGATTGGCTGCAATATACCATGTGATAGGATATTTCCAATGAATTATAGGGAAGTCCGCTTGACATCATGTGAGCTATTTATAATGATGTACTCTTCGGCCAAATGTTTTTGGCGATTTGAGCAAATGTTCTACAAATTAAATTAGTATTGAATTGATTAGTTCATCTCTAGCCATTAAATATTGCCTTGGCTTTAATATTAGCTCTGATAGTCCCTACTGATTAGCTGCAATATACCATATCTCTGATCCCTCACACTGAGCCTGGCACCATCGTCTTTCTCCCCCTCTCCTCCGATCAATTGATTCTCTGTATTATTCGTCTTCTTTACGTCTTCAGTTGTGCAACACATTATTATGTATAGTATTTCTCCAATGTTTCATGGCTTTCTCTTACTGTCTCTATAATTGCATTTTGAGCTCTGACATCCTCTCACTAACCTAAATTACCCCCAATTAACCTGGCAGCTGAACTCCCTGCCTTGGCTTTTATACTGGCTCTGATAGTCCCTACTGATTGGCTGCAATATACCATATAACTGATCACTCACACCAAGTCCGGCACCTATTCTTTCTCTCTCCCCTTGATCAATTGAATGTCTGTTTTATTCACAGACTAGTACACTCAACATCTCTACTGCTACAGTTGTGCAACATATTATTATGTATTGTATTTCTCCAATGTTTCATGGTTTTTTTCTTACTGTCTCTATTATTTAGTTATGAGCTCTGGCGTCCTCCCACTATCCCAAATTACCCCAATCAACCTGGCTGCTGAATTCCCTACTTTGGCCTTTATACTGGTCTGATAGTCCCTACTGATTGGCTGCACTATACCATGTGATGACAGCTGAGCTCCCTGCCTTGGCTTTTATACTGGCTCTGATAGTTCCTACTGATTGGCTGCAATATACCATGTGATGGCAGCTGAACTTCATGCCTTGGCTTTTATACTGGCTTTGATAGGCACCACTGATTGGCTGCCATATACCATGTGATGGCAGCTGAACTCCCTGCCTTGGCTTTTATACTGGCTCTGATAGTTCCTACTGATTGGCTGCAATATACCATTTGATGACAGCTGAGCTCCCTGCCTTGGCTTTTATACTGGCTCTGATAGTTCCTACTGATTGGCTGCAATATACCATGTGATGGCAGCTGAACTTCATGCCTTGGCTTTTATACTGGCTTTGATAGGCACCACTGATTGGCTGCCATATACCATGTGATGGCAGCTGAACTCCCTGCCTTGGCTTTTATACTGGCTCTGATAGTTCCTACTGATTGGCTGCAATATACCATGTGATGACAGCTGAGCTCCCTGCCTTGGCTTTTATACTGGCTCTGATAGTTCCTAATGATTGGCTGCAATATACCATGTGATGGCAGCTGAACTTCATGGCTTGGCTTTTATACTGGCTTTGATAGGCACCACTGATTGGCTGCAATATACCATGTGATGGCAGCTGAACTCCCTGCCTTGGCTTTTATACTGGCTCTAATAGTCCCTACTGATTGGGTGCAATATACCATGTGATGGCAGCTGAACTTCCTGCCTTGGTTTTTATACTGGCTTTGATAGTAACCACTGATTGGCTGCAATATACCATGTGATGGCAGCTGAACTCCCTGCCTTGGCTTTTATACTGGCTCTGATTGGCTGCAATATACCATGTGATGGCAGCTGAACTCCCTTCCTTGGCTTTTATACTGGCTCCGATAGTCCCTACTGATTGGCTCTAATATACCATGTGATGGCAGCTGAACTCCCTGCCTTGGCTTTTATACTGGCTCCAATAGTCCCTACTAATTAGCTCTAATATACCATGTGATGGCAGCTGAACTCTCTACCTTGGCTATCATACTGGCTCTGATATTCCCTACTCATTGGCTGCAATATACCATGTGATGGCAGCTGAACTCCCTGCCTTGGCTTTTATACTGGCTTAGATAGTCCCTACTCTACCATGTGATATAATATCTGCAAGGAATTATGGGGAAGACCGCTTGACATCATGTGAGCTTTTTATGGTTGATATATTCTTCAGCAACATTTTTTTTTTGGGCAATTTGCGCAAATTTTCTACAAATTAAATCAGCATTGAATTGATTAGCTCATCTCTAGCCTAGTGTATGGAGCTCTGTGGACTGTGTCCCTCCAGTAAATGTGCCAACAGCTGATAAGTGGTGGTGCCGGACCCCCTTGATTCCAACTACCCTACTCTGGCGTACAGTTTGGCGCTCTGCCTAGCATCTCTTAGGACCTGATTAAGTGAATATATGCTCAAAGGGGTCCGCAAGTTGTCGCCCTGCCTATAAACCCGTTGCAAAAATATCCTCCGAGCCGCGTCTCCTCTATCACTCGACTCCGTTACCATCGCTCGGATCCGGCACACATCCACTCTAAACCCTATTCAGCGTCTTCCTTTCATCGGAATATTTTGCACCTCTATAGAACCCGCCAACCAAAGCGTAAGATCTATAAAAAGATTACAAAAGACAAAAGAGCTACAAAAACAGCAAATGAATGCTCTAATAGAATCCGCAGTTTGGCCCTGGAAGGCCAGGTGCAGGCGATGTAACGAGCTTGTATAGTAACTCTACACATATGTAAATTGGTTAACTGTAATGTAGCCTCGTTATATGCTTCGATTGACCACCACAAGGGACAGGAGGCAATTACAGCGTTCCTGGAAAGGAAGACTTGGGAATAGTCATGTTCATTTCATAAGCGCTCCCTTTCATATTCTAACCACTACATTTCTGGCTAACAATACTCTCTGCCTTTGATGTGGTTACATGATTTTTTTTTTTGCTTTAGTCGCCATTTTCCAAGACCTGTTTCCAGCTTTTGTGATATGGAGGTCAGTGACTGCCTATTTTTTACACCCTGAGCGGACATTGTTACTGATACCATTTTGGGGTAGATACAATGTGTTGATTGCCCCATATTGCATTTTGTTGCAATGTTGTGGCTGCCCAAAAAAAAAATCAAATTTTTTAGGTTTTTACTTTTTTCCCGTTACGCAGTTTACAGATTGGATTAATTTATTTTGTACTAGCTGTATAGTACCCGGCGTTGCCCGGGATAGTCACTGTCTCTCTGTCTGTCTCTTTCTGTCTGTCTATCTCTTTCTCTGTCTGTCTGTGTGTCGGTCTCTTTCCCTGTCTGTCTGGGTGTCTGACTCTCTATCCATGGGTGTCTGACTCTCTGTCCCCGTCTCTGTCTCTGTCCCCGTCTCTGTCTCTGTCCCCGTCTCTGTCTCTGTCCCCGTCTCTGTCTCTGTCCCCGTCTCTGTCTCTTTCCCCGTCTCTGTCTCTTTCCCCGTCTCTGTCTCTTTCCCCGTCTCTGTCTCTTTCCCCGTCTCTGTCTCTTTCCCCGTCTCTGTCTCTTTCCCCGTCTCTGTCTCTTTCCCCGTCTCTGTCTCTTTCCCCGTCTCTGTCTCTTTCCCCGTCTCTGTCTCTTTCCCCGTCTCTGTCTCTGTCC
Source organism: Anomaloglossus baeobatrachus (assembly GCF_048569485.1). Lineage (NCBI taxonomy): Eukaryota > Metazoa > Chordata > Amphibia > Anura > Aromobatidae > Anomaloglossus > Anomaloglossus baeobatrachus. Next base: position 35,338,584 of record NC_134363.1, on the reverse strand, counting down.
CCGTCTCTGTCTCTGTCCCCATCTCTGTCTCTGTCCCCGTCTCTGTCTCTGTCCCCGTCTCTGTCTCTTTCCCCGTCTCTGTCTCTTTTCCCGTCTCTGTCTCTTTCCCCGTCTCTGTCTCTTTCCCCGTCTCTGTCTCTTTCCCCGTCTCTGTCTCTTTCCCCGTCTCTGTCTCTTTCCCTGTCTGTGTCTCTTTCCCCGTCTCTGTCTCTTTCCCTGTCTGTCTGTCTGCCTGTGTCTGTCTCTTTCCCTGTCTGGCAGAGTTTTTGGAGATTAACTAAAGCGCGGGGTTAAATTTTCCCAACAAAACATAGTCTATGACATCCCCTGAGTCACATGGGGCGTCTGTGAAAAATTTTGTGATTGTAAATGCGACTGTGCGGATTCCTTTCGCCGACATATACACACACACACATACACACACATACACACACATACACACACACACACACACACACACATACACACACACACACATACATATACACACACACACATACACACACACACACACACACATACACTCCGCTTTATGGTGCTATACATAGCACTACTATGTATTGAAGAAATCGCCATCTCCTAAGAATGCCGATACTGGGTCAGCGTCCACAGAAGAGTCATAATGACAGGCACTAGGGGTCATCAGTAGACCCCCCGGCAATCATGACAAGCCATATGCGCCCAGCAATCACATCATATGGGGGTAATTTGAACTTTTCCAGTTATTTTAATTTTTTTTCATATTTTTATAAACGTACTTTTTTTAATGTATTTGTTAGTCCCCTTATTTGGGGATTTGAAACTCCACTTCGATAATCTGAGTAACTGTACTATACATAGCAGTGCATAAGCACTGCCGTGTATAGCAGATATCACTTTAAGCAGATATCACTATAAGCACTGCCGTGTATAGCAGATATCACTTTAAGCAGATACTATAAGCACTGCCATGTATAGCAGATATCACTTTCTCTCAAGAATGCTGGTCCTGATGTCATGGCTGTCTCTCTGTATTTTGAGACTAGCGACAGGATGAGGACTAGAGTCTCTTATTGTCATCTGAGACTCTACATATTAAACGTGTATTCTTTCTTTGGGTGTGGTAAGGGTTAATGTCAGTGTTCCTTGCCAGCAGCTTCTGACTCCTGGTCAGGTGTTTCTGGTTTGGGACCACTCCCAGCCCCATTATATATCCTCTGCTCCCAGCAGATGGTTCCAGTTATTCTCTGTGCCATTTGGATTCTGGGCCTGGAAGTGGAAGGAGCTGCTGGAGTCTTTGCTGTTGGTAGCAGTGTAGGCTGCAGTACTGGTGCCTGATAGCCCGCCTAGTTCTTGGAGTTAGGCTGTTGTTGTTTTCCTCCCTGTCTGTCTTACCTTCCCTTGGTGCGTTTTAGTGCAGCAGTGGGACTAGTGATCCTTACCTTCCCACTCACTAGCCAGGGCTTTCTGCAGGGTCTCTCAGGGCTTCAGGTTCCTGCTCGGCAACAGGTGAGGAATTGTATAGGTACTGGCTAAGAGTTTAGGGTACAGTGGCAGGTAAGTGGAGGAGGTGTCCATCTTCCCTCTCCCTAACTTCAGGACCCATTGTTGTTAAGGTGTCCCTGGTGTACCCCTTGTTTCTCTTCGTAAAACCCCTGTCTGTTGTGTATTTTTACCTCGCGCCAGTCCTTCGCTAAGTATGTGCCGTGACACCAGGGCTGGCATTCACACACAGGAGAGTCATAAGGATAGGCACAGGGGGTCAGAGGCGTAGCAAAGAAGGGGGGGGAGGGGCCGTCTGCCCCAGGCGGCACGTGTCATGGGGGCGGCATTTTGGGGGTAAAAAATAAAAATTAGAAAAACATAGAAGAAATAATAATTGTTGATTAACCCCTTAACGACCCATGACATACTGGGTACGTCATGGTGACCTGGTACTTAACGACCCATGACGTACCCAGTACGTCATGGCGAAATTGCGGCCCCGGAGCCCCGGTGGCTGCGATCGGTGTGCAAAAACCTTAGATTCGGGGAGGAGGGGACCTCTGCCTGACCTCAGGAGGGGTGGTGTCTCCCCCCCCGGACCTACGGAGGCTGTGATTGGCTAACAAACGCCGCTCAGCCAATCGAAAATTGAATTGAAAATGGCTAAAACATTGAAATCCAGCCATGATCAGTGCAGCTATAGCCCTGATCATTGGCTGGAGCTGGGTGAACTTTGTTTCACCTGCCCCCAGCTCTGACTGGAGAGATCTGGCTTGTGACCGATCTCTCCAATCACCTTGGATCTGGGGCCGGTGACCTGTAGGTGACCACTCCCCTCAGCTTCACTTTATCCATGAAAGATGAGGAGAGTGATCCCTGCAAGTGCCATTTGGTAAATGCCCCCGATTCACCGCTGCCCCCTATCAGATCCCGATCCACCGCTGCCCCCGCCACTGCCCCCTTTCAGCCGTGCCGCCGCAGCAGCAGTAGTAACCGCCCCCGATCCACTGCCGCTACTGCCTCCGATCTGCTACTGCCCTCCTCCATCCGCCACCGCTCTCCCCGTCAGCTGCTGCCCCTCTGCATCCGCCACTGCTCTCCCCATCAGCCTCCGCCCTCCCCATCAGCCACTGCCCCCCTTCATACGCCACCGCTCTCCCCATCAGCCGCTGCCCCCCTTCATACTCCGCCACTCTCCCCATCAGCCGCTGCCCCCCTTCATTCGCCACCGCTCTCCCCATCAGCCGCTGCCCCCCTTCATTCGCCATCGCTCTCCCCATCAGCCGCTGCCCCCCTCCATACTCCACCACCCTCCCCATCAGCCGCTGCCCCCCCTTCATTCGCCACCGCTCTCCCCATCAGCCACTGCCCCCCTTCATACGCTACCGCTCTCCCCATCAGCCGCTGTCCCCCTTAATACGCCATCGCTCTTTCCATCAGCCGCTGCCCCCCTTCATACGCCACCGCTCTCCCCATCAGCCGCTGCCCCCCTTCATACGCCACCACTCTCCCCATCAGCCGCTACCCCCTTCATACGCCACCGCTCTCCCCATCAGCCGCTGCCCCCCTTCATACGCCACCACTCTCCCCATCAGCCGCTGCCCCCCTTCATATGACATCGCTTTCCCCATCAGCCGCTGCCCCCCTTCATACACCACTGCTCTCCCCATCAGCCGCTGCCCCCCTTCATACGCCATCGCTTTCCCCATCAGCCGCTGCCCCCCTTCATACACCACTGCTCTCCCCATCAGCCGCTGCCCCCCTTCATACGCCATCGCTTTCCCCATCAGCCACTGCCCCCCTTCATACGCCATCGCTCTCCCCATCAGCCGCTGCCCCCCTTCATACGCCATCGCTTTCCCCATCAGCCGCTGCCCCCCCCTTCATACGCCATCGCTCTCCCCATCAGCCGCTGTCCCCCTTCATACGCCACTGCTCTCCCCCTTCATACGCCACCGCCGTCCCCATCAGCGGCAGCCCCCCTCCATCCGTCACCCAATACCCAAGATACCCAAGATATATATATATATATTCTGGATTATGGACGGCCACCGGAAGGGGGCAGCAAATTTGACGACTGCCCCGGGCGGCAAAAGCAGTAGCTATGCCACTGCAGGGGGTCATCAGTAGATCCCCGTTTATCATGACAACCCATTGGCACCCTGCAATCACGGCACGAGTGTGCCGATGGGAGCGTGGAATGACATGCCCTCCTGCCGGCAATAAACCTATGAAACGAGACCAATGAACGTAGCTCAAATAGCGAATACAGAAGTGTTTTCTCCAAATTCAGCAGAAAATCCCACTTTCCCTGACTACGGCAGAATCAGAATTATTCACCCCCTTCACGTCAAGAGTCTTTAGTACTTAGTAGAGCTCTTCTGGCTGTTATGACCGGCTGCAAACATGATGCATATCCAGACATCGGCTCCTGGCAGCGTTCCTGAGGAGCATTAGGCCATTCCTCATGGGTAATGGCCTCCAGGTCACTAATATTCTGGGGTTGTCAGAAGAGTCGTCCAAAAAAAGAGAAGAAATCATTGGATACAAGAAGAAACAACGGCAATGAATGTTCAGGGAGGTGCAGATGGAAGCAGAGTTCACAAGTGCAAAAATATAGGAACATCGGCTCCACTACCCGGAAGCGGCAGAAACTGGTAACGGTCAGCAGCTGCCACCATATTTCTGGGGAGGCCGTTCGTCAAATACCCTCGAGTGACAGCAAAAGTCCTATCTGGTGGCAGCACGGAGTTTACCTTTTGCACAATAAGGCATATACTTAATGCTGAAGGTCACTATGCCACAAAAGTTTGGGGATTTTGTTCTGTGGAGCAATAAATCTACCTGGAACTTTTTAGGCCTATAAATCAGCAGTATGTCTGGAAAAGGAATAATGAAACTTGGCAGGGGCTCGATGAGGCCTACAGTGAAGCATGGTGGTGGCTTAGTAATACCTATTTACTCATGCATGGTGGGGGCTAGATGATGCCTACAGCAAAGCAAGGGGAGGGCTCAATGATATCTACAATGATTCATGATGAGGGCTCAGTGATACCTATAGTGAGGCATGCAGGGGGCTTGTTGATACCTACAGTGAAGCATGGTGGGGGCTCGGTGAGGTCTATAATGAAGCATTGTGGTGGCTCACTGATGCATATAGTGAAGCATGGCGGGGGCTCAGTGATGCATACAGTGAAAGATGATGGGGCTCGGTGATGTCTACAGTGAAGCATGGTTGGGGCTCAGTGATGTTTACAGTGAAGAATGGTGGTGGCTAGGTGGTGTCTACAGTGAAGCATGGAGGTGGCTCAGTGATTTCTATAGTAATGCATTGCGGGGGCTCAGTGATGCCTACAAGGTTTGGTGATGACTTCAGCGAAGCATGGAGGTGGCTCTATGATGAGTACAGTGAAACATGGCGAGAGCTTGGTGATGTCTACAGTGAAGCATGCTGGGGACTATAGTGATGCATGGCAGGAGCTTGATGATATCTACAGTAATGGATGGCGAGGGCTTGATGATACCTACAGTGATGCATGGCGGGAGCTTGGTGATACCTACAGTGATGCATGGCTGTGGATCACTAATGCCTGCCTACAGTGAAGCACAGCGGGGCTTAGTGATGTCTACAGTGAAGCATCAAGGTGGCTCACTGATGCCTATAGTGAAGCATGGCGGGGGCTCGGTGATGCTTACAGTGAAGCATGGAGGCGGCTCAGGGATGAGTACAGTGAAGTATGGAGGTGGCTTAGGAATGACTACTGTGAAGCATGGATTAGGGCTCGATTGTACATAAAGTGAGGCATGGAGGTGGCTCTGTGATGCTCTGGAGTTGCTTTGCTTCCTCTGACACTGGAAATATACAGCAGGTGTAGGACAAGGTGAATTCAATTAAGTATCTCAGGAGAAACGTCATGCCATCTGTGAGGAAGCTGAAGCTTGGGTGTCATTGGATTTAACAGGACAATAATCCCCGGCACACCTCGCAGTCCACCAAAGCTTAGATCCAGAAGAGGTCATAGAAGGCTGTAGAGTGGCCGTCACCTTACTTGACAACCATAGGAAATCTATGGTGGGATTTGAAGAAGACAGTTGCGAGCTGGAGGCCATTGCACAAGCCAGGGTTAAGATTCCTCAGAAATGGTGCCAAAGCTGGTGTCTGGCATACATTTACAGCAGGTCATAACAGCCAGAGGAGCTGTACCGGCAGGTCATAACAGCCAGAGGAGCTGTACTAGCAGGTCATAACAGCCAGAGGAGCTGTACTAGCAGGTCATAACAGCCAGAGGAGCTGTACTAGCAGGTCATAACAGCCAGAGGAGCTGTACTAGCAGGTCATAACAGCCAGAGGAGCTGTACTAGCAGGTCATAACAGCCAGAGGAGCTGTATTAGTAGGTCATAACAGCCAGAGGAGCTGTACTAGCAGGTCATAAGAGCCAAAAGAGCTGTACTAGCAGGTCATAACAGCCAGAGGAGCTGTACTAGCAGGTCATAATAGCCAGAGGAGCTGTACTAGCAGGTCATAAGAGCTGTACCAGCAGGTTATAAACAGCCAGATGAGCTGTACTAGCAGGTGATAAATAACAGCCAGAGGAGCTGTACTAGCAGGTCATAACAGCCAGAGGAGCTGTACTAGCAGGTCATAACAGCCAGAGGAGCTGTACTAGCAGGTCATAACAGCCAGAGGAGCTGTACTAGCAGGTCATAACAGCCAGAGGAGCTGTATTAGTAGGTCATAACAGCCAAAAGAGCTGTACTAGCAGGTCATAACAGCCAGAGGAGCTGTACTAGCAGGTCATAATAGCCAGAGGAGCTGTACTAGCAGGTCATAACAGCCAGAGGAGCTGTACTAGCAGGTCATAACAGCCAGAGGAGCTGTACTAGCAGGTCATAACAGCCAGAGGAGCTGTACTAGCAGGTCATAACAGCCGGAGGAGCTGTACTAGCAGGTCATAACAGCCGGAGGAGCTGTACTAGCAGGTCATAACAGCCAGAGGAGCTGTACTAGCAGGTCATAACAGCCAGAGGAGCTGTACTAGCAGGTCATAACAGCCAGAGGAGCTGTATTAGTAGGTCATAACAGCCAAAAGAGCTGTACTAGCAGGTCATAACAGCCAGAGGAGCTGTACTAGCAGGTCATAATAGCCAGAGGAGCTGTACTAGCAGGTCATAACAGCCAGAGGAGCTGTACTAGCAGGTCATAACAGCCAGAGGAGCTGTACTAGCAGGTCATAACAGCCAGAGGAGCTGTACTAGCAGGTCATAACAGCCGGAGGAGCTGTACTAGCAGGTCATAACAGCCAGAGGAGCTGTACTAGCAGGTCATAACAGCCAGAGGAGCTGTACTAGCAGGTCATAACAGCCAGAGGAGCTGTACTAGCAGGTCATAACAGCCAGAGGAGCTGTACTAGCAGGTCATAATAGCCAGAGGAGCTGTATTAGCAGGTCATAACAGCCAGAAGAGCTGTACTAGCAGGTCATAACAGCCAGAGGAGCTGTACTAGCAGGTCATAACAGCCAGAGGAGCTGTACTAGCAGGTCATAATAGCCAGCGGAGCTGTACTAAGTAATGGAGACACTTGTCATGAAGTGGGTGAATAATTCTGAGACTGCAGTAGTCAGTAAATGTGGCATTTTATGCTGAATTTGGTGACACCACTTGCTATATTAGCTGTGTGGATCTATTTACATTGTTCCTGTTTGACTGGTTTACTGCAAACAGCACAAATATATTTTGATTAGTATGCATTATACCTTTATATTATACAAAGTCTTTATTGCCGTGTGTCCTTGTGTGTTTTTAAAGGGATATTGACTTCAAAGTAATCATTTAGAAAGAATACAGCATTTAATTTTCGAACACCGGTAAGAAAACCAAGAAAGGCTCTCATTGGATAAAACAGAAGTGTTCTCTTTGGGGACAGGAACTTGGATAGAGAAAGATTTGCCAACTTGGTGCGCTCTGGAGGGCAGATGTTTTTTATAATTAGGACGGACCTGTCACAAGTCTGTCGCGCCCTGCTGAGACCTCGGGGGATCTGGGATCAGAAAAACACAGCATTTTATTTGATCACAGAGCCTCTTTAAAGCTCGCTGATTGTTTATCCTCTGAGTAGGAGCATATTTAATTCCATTCGGTTCTGAAGGGGTTAAGGTTTCGCTTCTATCCTGTGAAGATTGACTTGTAGCTGTTAATCTCAGCTGCAGCCACGCCCTTCTCCTATATAAACTCCTTTACTCTCTCCTATGCCGGCTATAGTTCATTCTATACTGACCATTTTGAAGGAGCCTGTCTCTGGAGAAGCTGAGGTGTTTGATTCAGTTGCAGCTGTAAACTTTCCTACTGAAGCTGAGGAGTTCTATTTGTTGTGTTTTTCCCTGTTTGTTTAATCTTCTTTGTGTTGTTTTATTGTAGTAGAATCATAGAACCATAGAATGTTAGAGTTAGAAGGGACCTCCTGGGTCAGCTGGTTCAACCCCTGCTCACAGCAGAATACCCTCTAGTAGTGAGACTAGTGTCTTGTTGGCCTTCACAGTAGTCAGGATGAGTTCAGGGCCAGTGAGGGCCTATGCACATGACGGCGCATGGGGGAAGGACCAGTTAAGGGATGTTTGGGAGTGACGGCACACAGGGAAGAATCCATCTAGGGATGTTGGGGAGTGATGCCACATAGGGGAAAGACCCGTCTAGGAATATTGGGGAATGATGGCACATGGGGGAAGGACCCATCTAGGGATGTTGGGGAGTGATGGCATATGGGGGAAGGATCTGTCTAGGGATGTTGGGGAATGACGGCGCATGGGGGAAGGACCCATCTAGGGATGTTGGGGAATGACGGCGCATAGGGGAAGCACCTGTCTAGGGATGTTGGGGAATGACGGCGCATCAGGAAAGCACCCGTCTAGGGATGTTGGGAAATGACGGCGCATGGGGGAAGGACCTGTCTAGTGATGTTGGGGAGTGATGGCGCACGGGGAAAGGACCAGTGTAGGGATGTTGGGGAATGACGGCGCATGGGGGAAGGACCCGTCTAGGGATGTTGGGGGGTGACGGAACATGGGGGAAGGACCCATCTAGGGATGTTGGGGAATGACGGCGCATGGAGGAAGGACCCGTCTAGGGGATGTTGGGGGGTGACGGAACATGGGGGAAGGACCCATCTAGGAATGTTGGGGAATGACGGCGCATGGGGAAAGCACCAGTCTAGGGGATGTTGGGGGGTGACGGAACATGACGGAAGGACCCATCTAGGGATGTTGGGGAGTGATGGCGCATGGGGGAAGGACCCGTCTAGGGATGTTGGGGGGTGACGGAACATGGGGGAAGGACCCATCTAGGGATGTTGGGGAATGACGGCGCATGGGGAAAGCACCAGTCTAGGGGATGTTGGGGGGTGACGGAACATGACGGAAGGACCCATCTAGGGATGTTGGGGAGTGATGGCGCATGGGGGAAGGACCCATCTAGGGATGTTGGGGAGTGATGGCGCATGGGGGAAGGACCTGTCTAGGGGATGTTGGGGGGTGACGGAACATGACGGAAGGACCCATCTAGGGATGTTGGGGAGTGATGGCGCATGGGGGAAGGACCCATCTAGGGATGTTGGGGAGTGATGGCGCATGGGGGAAGGACCCATCTAGGGATGTTGGGGAATGACGGCGCATGGGGGAAGGACCCATCTAGGGATGTTGGGGAGTGATGGCTCATGGGGGAAGGACCCATCTAGGGATGTTGGGGAGTGATGGCGCATGGGGGAAGGACCTGTCTAGGGGATGTTGGGGGGTGACGGAACATGACGGAAGGACCCATCTAGGGATGTTGGGGAGTGATGGCGCATGGGGGAAGGACCCATCTAGGGATGTTGGGGAATGACGGCGCATGGGGGAAGGACCCATCTAGGGATGTTGGGGAGTGATGGCGCATGGGGGAAGGACCCATCTAGGGATGTTGGGGAGTGATGGCGCATGGGGGAAGGACCCGTCTAGGGATGTTGGGGAATGACGGCGCATGGGGGAAGGACCCATCTAAGATGTTGGGGAGTGATGGCGCATGGGGGAAGGACCTGTTTAGGGATCTTGGGGAGTAACGGCACCGCAAGCACCTGTCTAGGGATGTTGGGAAGAGATGGTGCATGGGGGAAGGACCTGTTGAGGGATGTTGGGGAGTGACAGCGCATGAGGGAAAGACCCATCTATGGATGTTGGGGAGTGAAGGCGCATGGGGGAAGCACCCGTCTAGGGATGTTGGAAAGTGCAGGGATCAGATTGAGGTGAGTGTTACAAGGTCACCCCCTTTCCCGCACCCTATCGTCAGGATCTTCCATCGTATTCTTCCTTTCTGTTGTGCCGCTCACCTGGCGTCCCCTTGCATCCGGCGTGACAGCACCCATCTTAATGGTTGGGGCAATTTAATACCAGTTTTTATCCATCCCCTAAATGTGCATCTGGACGTCGAAATTCCTTCTAATGACAAAGCATCAAGATACCATCCAAAAGCGCGGCTTTTCACATTACAGCAGACTTTGGCGGTAACTGTCAGTTTGGAGGTCTCCCTTTTGCAAAATCGCACATAATACCCATGGTTTTATAGCAAATCACGGACTCGGCTCTGCTACATTTGACAGATCGCCTCTGCGCCTACTTTGAAATGTAAAACAGAAAATGATCTCTTGGATAAAAATCCGCCCGTAAAGGCGACGGCGGCGGCAGCGAGATCAGTGACCTAGAACGCGCCATCCATCAGCTGCTCAATTGGATACATCTAATATATCGTATAATATGGCGTTAATGACTTCTATCCAATGTCATGTGCACCGAGCGCCGACCGGATCATTTCTCAGGGTGAAATTATAGTTATCAGCTATGGGGGGTGCAGAGTATAAGATATTCGTGGCCCGGGTGCAAAAAGGCTCCAGATACTCATGGCACATGCGGCCAGTGACAGGAGGAACAGTGTAAGAAGGAACGTGTGTGTGACAGCAGGAAGGTCAGTGACAGGAGGAACAGTATAAAAAGAGAGGTGCGGGTGACAGCAGGAAGGTCAGTGACAGGAGGAACAGTATAAGAAGGGAGGTGCGGGTGACAGCAGGAAGGTCAGTGACAGGAGGAGCAGTATAAGAAGAGAGGTGCGGGTGACAGCAGGAAGGTCAGTGACAGGAGGAGCAGTATAAGAAGGGAGGTGTGGGTGACAGCAAGAAGGTCAGTGACAGGAGGAGCAGTATAAGAAGAGAGGTGCGGGTGACAGCAGGAAGGTCAGTGACAGGAGGAACAGTATAAGAAGAGAGGTGCGGGTGACAGCAGGAAGGCCAGTGACAGGAGGAGCAGTATAAGAAGAGAGGTGCGGGTGACAGCAGGAAGGCCAGTGACAGGAGGAGCAGTATAAGAAGAGAGGTGTGGGTGACAGCAGGAAAGTCAGTGACAGGAGGAACAGTAAAAGAAGAGAGGTGCGGGTGACAGCAGGAAGGTCAGTGACAGGAGGAGCAGTATAAGAAGAGAGGTGTGTGTGACAGCAGGAAGGTCAGTGACAGGAGGAGCTGTATTAGAAGGGAGGTGTGGGTGACAGCAGGAAAGTCAGTGACAGGAGGAGCAATACAAGAAGAGAGATGTGTGTGACAGCAGGAAGGTCAGTGACAGGAGGAGCAATATAAGAAGAGAGGTGTGGGTGACAGCAGGAAAGTCAGTGACAGGAGGAGCAGTACAAGAAGAGAGGTGCGGGTGACAGCAGGAAGGTCAGTGACAGGAGGAACAGTGTAAGAAGGGAGGTGTGTGTGACAGCAGGAAGGTCAGTGACAGGAGGAGCAGTATAAGGAGAGAGCGGCAAGTGACAGCAGGAAGGTCAGTGACAGGAGGAGCAGTATAAGGAGAGAGCGGCAAGTGACAGCAGGAAGGTCAGTGACAGGAGGAGCAGTATAAGGAGAGAGCGGCAAGTGACAGCAGGAAGGTCAGTGACAGGAGGAGCAGTATAAGGAGAGAGAGGTGTGGGTGACAGCAAGAAGGTCAGTGACAAGAGGAGCAGTATAAGAAGAGAGGTGTGGGTGACAGCAGGATGGTCAGTGACAGGAGGAGCAGTATAAGAAGAGAGGCGTGTGTGACAGCAGGAAGGTCAGTGACAGGAGGAACAATATAAGAAGAGAGGTGTGTGTGACAGCAGGATGTTCAGTGACAGGAGGAGCTGTATAAGAAGGGAGGTGCGGGTGACAGCAGGAAGGCCAGTGACAGGAGGAGCAATATAAGAAGAGACATTTAGGTAGGGACCCAGAGAGGAGATACGCCTTAACGCTGGCTGCTGGGCTCACATAAAACTGACCTTTTTCTTGCGCAAAGTGTCTCAATTTTTATATGCATTTCCTTAGCAGTAACACATGTCCAAGTTCCTATATTGAATGTCTGTATACCTTAGCGTCTCAGAGTGCAGCTGTATATTTGTTAGAGCGTATTTCCTGATCAGTTTTCACCTATTCACATTTGTCTGTTAGGAAATTACTTCAGTTTTCTCATTTTAGATTATAGGGTCATGCCTTTTGGCTGAGCACTCCTTCTCATAAGCTTAAGGTGATATTTAATCCCGCCTTCCCATAAAATTGAAGGCTTTTCAACCTAGGTAGACATTTAGGTAGGGACCTGGCAAAGAGATACGCCTTGACGCTGGCTGCTGGGCTCATAAAAACTGGCCTTTTTATGCCCCAAGTGACTCAATTTTTATATGTCTGTCCTTAGCAGTAATGAATGTCCAAATTCCTACATTCAATGTTTTCATACCTTATCGTCTCAGAGTGCAGCTGTATATTTGTTAGAGTGTATTTCCTGTTCAGTTTGCACCTATTCACATTTGTCTGTTTGGAAGTGCCACACATTTAAAGGATGGGAAACGTGACCCCATAAACCAGAACTGTCTGGAGCCTGCTATGGACGTAGGAGCCGGCCATGTTTCTTCTTCCTTCCCCCCCCCCCATAGCGTTTCCTATCAGAGTTAACCTTAATAATGTCATTAATAATGAAGCCCACCCGCTCGCTTATTTATTGGCACCGGACCCTTGTACTGGGGTTTCCTACAGTTTTCTCCGCAGGATAATTGGCTTCCTATAAAATTGTCCCCAGTGTGAAAGCCAGAGATAGAGAAAATTATCTGCGAGGACCACAGGGGAGACGGACTGATGAGACGGTGCGATACCACCGCACAATAATGGCAGAAGAACACCATAAATAGGTGTATAATGAGGTTCTGCAGCAGCTTAAACATGTGTAATGAGGTTCTGCAGCAGATTAAGTGTGTATTATAAGGTTCTGCAGCAACTTAAACATATAATATGAGGCTCTGCAGCAACTGAGATGTGTATTAAGAGGTTCTGCAGCAGCTGAGGTGTGTATTATGAGGTTCTGCAGCTGAGGTGTGTATTAAGAGTTTCTACAGCAGCTGAGGTGTGTGTATTATGAGGTTCTGCCACAGGTAAGGTGTGTATTATGAGGTTCTGTAGTAGCTGAGGTGTGCATTATGAGGTTCTGTAGTAGCTGAGGTGTGCATTATGAGGTTCTGTAGTAGCTGAGGTGTGCATTATGAGGTTCTGTAGTAGCTGAGGTGTGCATTATGAGGTTTTGTAGTAGCTGAGGTGTGCATTATGAGGTTTTGTAGTAGCTGAGGTGTGCATTATGAGGTTCTGCAGCAGCTGAGGTGTGTACGATTAGGTTCTGTAGTAGCTGAGGTGTGCATTATGAGGTTCTGTAGTAGCTGAGGTGTGCATTATGAGGTTCTGTAGTAGCTGAGGTGTGTACGATTAGGTTCTGTAGTAGCTGAGGTGTGCATTATGAGGTTCTGTAGTAGCTGAGGTGTGCATTATGAGGTTCTGTAGTAGCTGAGGTGTGTATTATGAGGTTCCGCAGAAGCTGAGGTGCGTATGTGTATCATAAGGTTCTGCAGCAGCTGAGGTATTTATGATGTTTTGCAGTATCTGCAACACAAAAATTTAGAATCTACAGCACAGCTGCTGAATAACCTCTTTTTTTTTTAAGAATAGTTTAAAGTGTGTTTGATTCTGGAAAAAAAAAAACTACCTGCTGAAATAAATCCATAACAGACCCTGACTAAAGAGATCAGAGGCAACGGCGCAGCGCCCCCTACCTCTTTATAGTGGTAGGAGATGTGGAGCTGTGATGTCATAAACCATCAGGGCGGAGGGCAATTATGGCAGGACCGCATTGGCAATTTGTTGGGAGTCGGGACTCGGCCTGGTGGCATGAGGGGCTTGAGATGGGAACATGGGAGGGGGAGATGGGAACATGGGTGGAGGGGTGAGATGGGAATATGGGTGGGGGGTAGAGATGGGAACATGGGTGGAGGGGTGAGATGGGAATATGGGTGGGGGGTAGAGATGGGAACATGGGTGGAGGGCTTCAGATGGGAACATGGGTGGGGGGTGTAATGGGAACATGGGTGGGGGGTGGAATGGGAACATGGGTGGGGGGAGAGATGGGAACATGGGAGGAGGGGTGAGATGGGAACATGGGAGGAGGGGTGAGATGGGAATATGGGTGGGGGGAGAGATGGGAACATGGGTGGGGGGAGAGATGGGAACATGGGTGGGGGGCGAGATGGGAACATGGGTGGGGGGCGAGATGGGAACATGGGTGGGGGGCGAGATGGGAACATGGGTGGAGGGGGGGGGAGATGGGAATATTGGAACATGGGTGGGGGATGAGATGGGAACATGGGTGGGGGGTGAGGTGCGAACATGGGTGGGGGGTGAGGTGCGAACATGGGTGGGGGGTGAGGTGCGAACATGTGTGGGTAGGAGAGATGGGAACATGGGTGGGGAGGATGGGAACATTGGAACATGGGTGGGGGGTGAGATGGGACCATGGGTGGGGGGATATTGGTATATGGGAACATGGGTGGGGGGAGAGATGGGAACATGGGTGGGGGGAGAGATGGGAACATGAGTGGGGGTGAGATGGGAACATGGGTGGGGGAAGGGAGAAAACTATCAAATCCCCCCAATTATCATAGCTCTTACATAGGCTGAATACATTCTTACCTCCTTCTCTCCACAGATATGGCTGACGGTAGATGCAGAGGCCGGGCTGGTCGAGGGTCCCAGTACGGAGACCACCCCTTTGGGTAAAATTTGACACACTGTTGGAAAAAAAAGAAAAAATAAAAAAAAACATAAAATCAGCAAAATGAAGGCCAAATAACTGTGACAACTGTCTTATCCTCCCGCTCCCCACCTCCCCCCATCCCATGTTTATGAGATGGACCTCCGAACGTCAGCAGAGGCGGTGGTGCTGGCGGTAACGGCTGTCCGTCCATTATATCCACCTCATTAGCTTCCCCTCGCTTTCCATTCCTTTTTCTCATAGGTTATTGAACATTCATTTCCCGCGGCCGCGGCTTTACATTACGGAGGGCGCTCCCTCTGATTAAATCCGGGGGTCCGGGTCATGTTTGATAATTGTGTCCCATGCATTCTATCCTCGGATCACCCGCCTCCACGGTCCTCTAATACCCGACACTCGGCAAACACCGCTCAGGACAGAACACGCTCATTAGGGGCTTAATTTACACAGTGAGGGACATTTATTTCGTCATTTAAGAAAAAAGGGAAAATGCTAATTGTATAAATAAAAAAAATAAAAAAAAAAGAAAGGAGGATAAGTCGCTCACGGCACCGGCCGCACTTAGAAATTCTGTCACCGCAGCATTTTGTTAAAGGGTTTTTCGTTTGGCGAAATAGGAAAATGTCTCGCTCCTGATCCCTTAGTTTAGGATAATTGAATTGTAATTGTTAAACTGCTAATCGCCGGCTTCCAAGGCAAGTCACAGCGTAGCGGTCTGCGGTATTATCCTGCAGGGTGTGGGAAGAGACGGGTCACACGTTCCGGTGTGGATCCCGCTCCGAAACCCTCATCATGCTGCTCAAGGAAAAAGGGATTTTTTTGTGACCTGATTTATATGTATCGTGGATAAGCTTCCATGACAGGGGAAAAAATCATCCAAAATTACACGCGGAAAAGCCACAATTTAATGGGGATGATCCTTAAGAAGATTTGTCAAGATCCAGATTGCAGAAGATTTCCAAGGATTGCGGTAATTGTCATGCACTTTGCCACTGAGGACTGCTTCCATCTGCCTGCTCTGCACGAACCTGCTGACAAACCTAGCTCTGCACAAACCTCCTGGCAAATCTAGCTCTGCATGAACCTCCTGACAAACCTAGCTCTGCATGAACCTCCTGGCAAATGTAGCTCTGCACGAATTTCCTTGCAAACCTAGCTCTGCACAAACCTATGGCTAACCTAGCTCTGCATGAACCTCCTGACAAACCTAGCTATGCACGAACCTCCTGACAAACCTAGCTCTGCATAAACCTCCTGAGAAACCTAGCTCTGCACGAACCTCCTGACAAACCTAGCTCTGCACGAACCTCCTGACAAACCTAGCTCTGCACGAACCTCCTGACAAACCTAGCTCTGCATAAACCTCCTAACAAACCTAGCTCTGCACAAACCTCCTGACAAACCTAGCTCTGCACAAACCTCCTGGCAAATCTAGCTCTGCATGAACCTCATGACAAGCCTAGCTCTGCACGAACCTCCTGGCAAATCTAGCTCTGCAAGAACCTCCTGACAAACCTAGCTCTGCACAAACCTCCTGATAAACCTAGCTCTGCATGAACCTCCTGGCTAACCTAGCTCTGCATGAACGTACTGGCAAACCTAGCTCTGCACAAACCTACTGGCAAACCTAGCTCTGTATAAACCTACTGGCAAACCTAGCTCTGTATGAACCTCCTGGCAAACCTAGCTCTGCACAAACCTACTGGCAAACCTAGTTCTGATGAACCCCCTGGCAAACCTAGCTCTGTATGAACGTCCTGGGAAACCTAGCTCTGCACGAACCTCCTGACAAACCTAGCTCTGCACAAACCTCCTGATAAACCTAGCTCTGTATAAACGTCCTGGGAAACCTAACTCTGCACAAACCTCCTAACAAACCTAGCTCTGCCCAAACCTCCTGGCAAACCTAGCTCTGCAGAAACCTCCTGACAAACCTAGCTCTGCTACAACATAGACGGTTAAATCTACTATACCTCTGGCCAGTTTTGCCTTGACTCTATAACAAACCCAGCTCTCCTACACCACTGGCAAGTTCTAACCTGGATCGTGTGGCAATCCCAGCTCTGCTATAACACTACGTAACTATGTTATACCTCTAGCCAGTTCTGCCTTGCATCTTTTGACAAGCCCATCTCTGCTACATTGCTGGTGAGTGCTGACCTGGACATTGTGACAAAACCAGCTTTGCTTTAACACTAGGTAACTCTGCTATACCTCTAGCCAGTTCTGGTTGGGAACCTCTGACAAACCCAGCTCTGCTACAATGCTGGTTTTCAGTTTTGCTGGATAAATCTGCTATCCTGCTGGCAAATTCTGCCTCGGATCTTATGACAAACCAAGCTCTGCTATAACACTAGGCAACTTTGTTATACTGCTGTACTGTTTTATAGCTTGTGATAAACCCAGTTCTGCTACAACACTGGGTAGCTCTGCTACACTGCTAAGAAATTCTGGCTTAGACCTTATGTCAAAACAAGCTCTGCTACAAAACTTGGTGACCGTGCTGTACTGCTGGGCAGTTTTGGTTTTTACATTGTGATAAACCAAGCTCTGCTATAACAATTGGTAACTGCTACACTGCTGTCCACCATGTTTATTAGATACTAGAAGGTGGCCCGATTCTACGCATCGGGTATTCTAGAATTTACGTATTGTGTAGTTCATGTATGATTTTTGTTATATATATATATAGATGTTGTTGTGTGTAGTTACCAAGTGTTTGTGTAGGGCGCTGTACATGTTCTGAGTGTCGCGGGGGGTGAGAGCGGTGTTGTATGTGTGTTGCGTGTGTTGCGTTGTTTGTGGAGCGCTGTGTGTCTGTAGCGTTGTGTGTGTGTGTGTGTTGTGCGGTTTGTGTGGGTGTGGTGTGTTTTGGGGGGAGGTATGTTTTGAGCAATGTGTGTGTTGTGCAGTATGTGCGTATATTTGTGTGTGCAGCGTTGTCTGTGTGGGTGTCTGTGTAGGGCGTTGTTTGTGATTCCTAGTGTGTGTGTGTTGTGCAGTGCGCGTGTGTGTGTGTGTTGGGGGGAGGTGTGCACCTCCCATCGTGCTCCATCCGCCATGCTGCGCACTTGCAAACGTGCTCCATCCGCCATGCTGCGCACTCCTAAACGTGCTCCATCCGCCATGCTGCGCACTCCCAAACGTGCTCCATCCCCCATGCTGCGCACTCCTAAACGTGCTCCATCCGCCATGCTGCGCACTCCCAAACGTGGTCCATCCGCCATGCTGCGCACTTCTAAACGTGCTCCATCCGCCATGCTGCGCACTCCCAAACGTGCTCCATCCGCCATACTGCGCACTCCCGATCGTGCACCATCCGGCATGCTGCGCACTCCCAAACGTGCTCCATCCGCCATGCTGCGCACTCCCAAACGTGCTCCATCCGCCATGCTGCGCATTCTCAAACGTGCTCCATCCGCCATGCTGCGCACTCCCAAACGTGCTCCAGTGCGCAGTATGGCGGATGGAGCACGTTTGGGAGTGCGCAGCATGGCGGATGGAGCACGTTTGGGAGTGCGCAGCATGGCGGATGGACCACGTTTGGGAGTGCGCAGCATGGCGGATGGACCACGTTTGGGAGTGCGCAGCATGGGGGATGCAGCACGATGGGGAGTGCGCAGTATGGCGGATGGAGCACGTTTGCTCAGCCTCTCTCCTTCCAGCCTCCCTCAGCATCAGCCTCCCCTCCTCAGCCTTCCTGAGGATCAGCCTCTCTCGTCCCAGCCTCCTTCCTCCCAGCCTTCCCATCCCAGCCTCCTTCAGCATCAGCATTCCCCTCTTCCCCATGATCAGCGTCTGTGCTCCCAGCCTCCTCCAGCACGGCCTGGTCCTCTGCCGACACTCACACACCCGATCGCATCCACTCACACACACACCCGATCGCATCCACTCACACACACAACCGATCGCATCCACTCACACACACACCCGATCGCATCCACTCACACACACACCCGATCGCATCCACTCACACACACCCGATCGCATACACTCACACACACC
Source organism: Anomaloglossus baeobatrachus (assembly GCF_048569485.1). Lineage (NCBI taxonomy): Eukaryota > Metazoa > Chordata > Amphibia > Anura > Aromobatidae > Anomaloglossus > Anomaloglossus baeobatrachus. The sequence continues at coordinate 35,320,004 of NC_134363.1, read as the reverse complement.
CGATCGCATCAACTCACACACACACCCGATCGCATCCACTCACACACACCCGATCGCATCCACTCACACACACCCGATCGCATCCACTCACACACACACCCGATCGCATACACTCACACACACCCGATCGCATACACTCACACACACCCGATCGCATACACTCACACACACACCCGATCGCATACACTCACACACACCCGATCGCATACACTCACACACACCCGATCGCATACACTCACACACACCCGATCGCATACACTCACACACACACCCGATCGCATCCACTCACACACACCCGATCGCATCCACTCACACACACCCGATCGCATCCACTCACACACACAGACACTGACGATATCGCACATACGCGCTCATACTCACAACATCCGGGGATATCACATGCTTCTGGCCATGTGATCCTCCGTCAGGTCCTGGAAGATCACAACAGCACATTTTCGCCGCCGAGAAGCAAGCGATATCCCAGGATGTTGTGAGTATGTGGATGCGATGTGAGGTGTGTGTGAGGTGTGTGTGAGGTGTGTGTAAGAGTGAGTGTGAGTGTGATCTGATGTGTGTGTATGTTTGTGTGTGTGCGTGTGGATCTTCTGGCGCAGCAGGACCTTGATGGGCTTGATACCAACGTATCCACACCACTCCCACCACTGCCGTGCGAGCGGGGGCCGGGGGGGGGAGGGGGGGGGGGGAGGGAGTACAGTACTCACCTCCGTGACAGCGCTTGTAACCATGCGAGCATGGTTAGCAACGTATCCACACCAGTCCTGTGCGAGCGGGGGCGGGGGCGGGGGCGGGGGGCGGGGGGGGGAGGGGGGGGGGGTGGGCAGGGAGTACCGTACTCACCTCCGTGACAGCCGTGTCAGTTCGAGAAATGCGCGGGAGGAGGGAGGGGGTGGGGCCAGAGCTAACGTGCATTGCGTGAGGGGGGCGGGGCGTGGCGTGGCCGAATTGCCAATGCCTGCAGGGTGCCGGGGCGAGAGGCCAATCTGTGGGGGGGCGGAGCCTGGGCGAGCGGCTGGCCAATCCGTGTGGGGGCGCAGCCTGGGCGAGCGGCCAATCCGTGTGGGGGGGCGGGGCCATGGCGAGCCCAGCGGCCAATCAGCTTTGTGTCACCGTAAGGACACAATTTTGGAGCATGACAGACAGACAGACAGATAGACAGACAGACAGACAGACAGACAGACAGAATAAGGCAATTATATATATAGATAATACCGGAGATAACAGGAGTGCTAAAGGTAAAAAGAGGCTGCTCACACTGCTGTCCGCCATGTCTATTAGATATAATACCGGAGATAACAGGAGTGCTAAAGGTAAAAAGAGGCTGCTCACACTGCTGTCCACCATGTTTATTAGATATAATACCGGAGATAACAGGAGTGCTAAAGGTAAAAAGAGGCTGCTCACACTGCTGTCCGCCATGTCTATTAGATATAATACCGGAGATAACAGGAGTGCTAAAGGTAAAAAGAGGCTGCTCACACTGCTGTCCGCCATGTCTATTAGATATAATACCGGAGATAACAGGAGTGCTAAAGGTAAAAAGAGGCTGCTCACACTGCTGTCCACCATGTTTATTAGATATAATACCGGAGATAACAGGAGTGCTAAAGGTAAAAAGAGGCTGCTCACACTGCTGTCCACCATGTTTATTAGATACTAGAAGGTGGCCCGATTCTACGCATCGGGTTTCTAGAATTTATGTATTGTGTAGTTCATGTATGATTTTTGTTATATATATATATATATATATATATATATATATATATATAGATGTTGTTGTGTGTAGTTACCAAGTGTTTGTGTAGGGCGCTGTACATGTTCTGAGTGTCGCGGGGGGTGAGAGCGGTGTTGTATGTGTGTTGCGTGTGTTGCGTTGTTTGTGGAGCGCTGTGTGTCTGTAGCGTTGTGTGTGTGTTGTGCGGTTTGTGTGGGTGTGGTGTGTTTTGGGGGGAGGTATGTTTTGAGCAATGTGTGTGTTGTGCAGTATGTGCATATATTTGTGTGTGCAGCGTTGTCTGTGTGTGTGGGTGTCTGTGTAGGGCGTTGTTTGTGATTCCTAGTGTGTGTGTGTTGTGCAGTGCGCGTGTGTGTGTGTGTTGGGGGGAGGTGTGCACCTCTCATCGTGCTCCATCCTCCATGCTGCGCACCCCCCATCGTGCTGCATCCCCCATGCTGCGCACTCCCAAACGTGCTCCATCCGCCATGCTGCGCACTCCCAAACGTGGTCCATCCGCCATGCTGCGCACTCCCAAACGTGCTCCATCCGCCATACTGCGCACTCCCCATCGTGCTGCATCCCCCATGCTGCGCACTCCCAAACGTGCTCCATCCGCCATGCTGCGCACTCCCCATCGTGCTCTATCCCCCATGCTGCACACTCCCAAACGTGCTCCATCCGCCATGCTGCGCACCCCCTATCATGCTCCATCCGCCATGCTGCGCACTCCTAAACGTGCTCCACCCGCCATGCTGCGCACTCCCAAACGTGCTCCATCCGCCATGCTGCGCACTCCCAAACGTGCTCCATCCGCCATGCTGGGCACTCCCAAACGTGGTCCATCCGCCATGCTGCGCACTCCCAAACGTGCTCCATCCGCCATGCTGCGCACTCCCAAACGTGCTCCATCCGCCATACTGCGCACTCCCCATCGTGCACCATCCGGCATGCTGCGCACTCCCAAACGTGCTCCATCCGCAATGCTGCGCACTCCCAAACGTGCTCCATCCGCCATGCTGCGCACTCCCAAACGTGCTCCATCCGCCATGCTGCGCACTCCCAAACGTGCTCCATCCGCCATGCTGCGCACTCCCAAACGTGCTCCATCCGCCATGCTGCGCACTCCCAAACGTGCTCCATCCGCCATGCTGCGCACTCCCAAACGTGCTCCATCCGCCATGCTGCGCACTCCCAAACGTGCTCCATCCGCCATGCTGCGCACTCCCAAACGTGCTCCATCCGCCATGCTGCGCACTCCCAAACGTGCTCCATCCGCCATACTGCGCACTCCCAAACGTGCTCCATCCGCCATACTGCGCACTCCCCATCGTGCACCATCCGGCATGCTGCGCACTCCCAAACGTGCTCCATCCGTCATGCTGCGCACTCCCAAACGTGCTCCATCCGTCATGCTGCGCACTCCCAAACGTGCTCCATCCGCCATGCTGCGCACTCCCAAACGTGCTCCATCCGCCATGCTGCGCACCCCCCATCATGCTCCATCCGCTTGGGAGTGCGCAGCATGCCGGATGGTGCACGATGGGGAGTGCGCAGTATGGCGGATGGAGCACGTTTGGGAGTGCGCAGTATGGCGGATGGAGCACGTTTGGGAGTGCGCAGCATGGCGGATGGACCACGTTTGGGAGTACGCAGCATGGCGGATGGACCACGTTTGGGAGTGCGCAGCATGGCGGATGGACCACGTTTGGGAGTGCGCAGCATGGGGGATGCAGCACGATGGGGAGTGCGCAGTATGGCGGATGGAGCACGTTTGCTCAGCCTCTCTCCTTCCAGCCTCCCTCAGCATCAGCCTCCCCCTCCCAGCCTTCCCCAAGATCAGCCTCTCTGCTCCCAGCCTCCTCCAGCACGCTGTGCTCCTCTGCCGACACTCACCCACACCCGATCGCATCCACTCACCCACACAACCGATCGCATCCACTCACACACACAACCGATCGCATACACTCACACACACACCCGATCGCATACACTCACACACACACCCGATCGCATCCACTCACACACACAACCGATCGCATCCACTCACACACACACCCGATCGCATACACTCACACACACAGACACTGACGATATTGCACATACGCGCTCATACTCACAACATCCGGGGATATCACATGCTTCTGGCCATGTGATCCTCCGTCAGGTCCTGGAAGCTCACAGCACAGTATCGCCGCCGAGAAGCAAGCGATATCCCAGGATGTTGTGAGTATTTGGATGCGATGTGATGTGTGAGGTGTGTGTGAGTGTGATCTGATTTGTGTGTATGTGTGTGTGTGTGTGTGCTGTTATGTGTGGGCTGTTATGTTATGTATGTTCCGCAGCTGCAGGACCTTGATGTGTGGATGCGATGTGATGTGTGTGTGATGTGTGTGTGAGTGTGAGCCGGTGTACACTGGTAACTATGATACACATCGGGTAACTAAGGGACCTTAGTTACCCGATGTGTATAATGGTTACCAGCTTTCACGGCCTCCGTGAAGATCCCAGCATCGCAAGGTTATGTCTGGCGCTGCCGGGATCCTGACGGAGCCGGTGTAGAAGCAAGCGATATCCCAGCATGTTGTGATGTGTGGATGTGATGTGTGAGGTGTGTGTGAGAGTGAGTGTGATCTGATGTGTGTGTGTACTCACCTGGGAATCGGAGCCCCGTGTCAGTTGGGCCACAGCGAGCGTGCATTGCGTGAGGGGGGCGGGGCCTGCAGAGAGCCGGGGCGAGAGGCCAATCCGTGTGGGGGGGCGGGGCCATGGCGAGCCCAGCGGCCAATCAGCTTTGTGTCACCGTAAGGACACAATTTCGGAGCATGACAGACAGACAGACAGACAGACAGACAGACAGACAGACAGACAGAATAAGGCAATTATATATATAGATAATACCGGAGATAACAGGAGTGCTAAAGGTAAAAAGAGGCTGCTCACACTGCTGTCCGCCATGTCTATTAGATATAATACCGGAGATAACAGGAGTGCTAAGGTAAAGAGTCTGCTCACACTGCTGTCCACCATGTCTATTAGATGTAATACTGGAGATAACAGGAGTGCTAAGGTAAAGAGTCTGCTCACACTGCTGTCCACCATGTCTATTAGATGTAATACTGGAGATAACAGGAGTGCTAAGGTAAAGAGTCTGCTCACACTGCTGTCCACCATGTCTATTAGATGTAATACTGGAGATAACAGGAGTGCTAAGGTAAAGAGTCTGCTCACACTGCTGTCCACCATGTCTATTAGATGTAATACTGGAGATAACAGGAGTGCTAAGGTAAAGAGTCTGCTCACACTGCTGTCCACCATGTCTATTAGATATAATACTGGAGATAACAGGAGTGCTAAGGTAAGAAGAGGCTGCTCACACTGCTGTCCACCATGTCTACTAGATATAATACTGGAGATAACAGGAGTGCTAAGGTAAAAAGAGTCTGCTCACACTGCTGCCCACCATGTTTATTAGATGTAATACTGGCGATACAAGGAGTGGTAAGGTAAGAAGAGTCTGCTCACACTGCTGTCCACCATGTCTATTAGATATACTACTGGAGATATTAGCGGTGCTAAAGTAAGAAGAGTTTGCTCACACTGCTGTCCACCATGTCTATTAGATATAATACTGGAGATACCAGGGGTGCTAAGGTAAAAGGAATCTGCTCACACTGATGTCCCCCATGTCTATTAGATATAACACTGGAGATATTAGGTGTGCTAAGGAAAGAAGAGGCTGCTTACACTGCTGTCCACCATGTCTATTAGATCTAATGAGATACCAGAGGTGTTAAGAGGAGGCTGCTCACACTGCTGTTCACCATATCTATGCATTTTAATACAGGAGATACAAGGGGTTCTACAGTAAGAAGATTTAAGCCAGTGGGGCTTAGCCAAGAGGCTGCTAACACTGATGTCCACCAGGTATATCTGATTTAATACTGGAGATATCAAGGGTGCTGATGCAAGAGGTGGCTGCTCACAACTGCTGTCAACCCATTCTAGCTGGCTGATCGAATACTGGAGATATCATGGGTGCTGAGGTAAGAAGAGGCCACTCATACTGCTGTCCACCCTGTCTATCTGATCTAATACTGGAGATACCAGGGGTGCTGAGGTTAGAAGAGGTTGCTCACCCTGTCTATCTCATCTAATACTGGAGACAATAGATGTCCTGAGGTAAGAAGAGGCTGCTCACACTGCTGTCGACCCAGTCTATTTGATCGAATACTGGAGATATCAGGGGTGCTGAGGTAAGAGGAGGCGGCCGACATTGCTGTCCACCCTGCCTAGCTGATCTAATACTGGAGATACCAGGGGAGCTGAGGTATGAAGAGGCTGCTCACACGGCTGTCCATCTTGTCTATCTGATTGAATACTGGAGATACCAAGGGAGCTGAGTTAAGAAGAGGCTGCTCACACTGCAGTCCACCATGTCTATTAGATATAATACTGGAGATAACAGGAGTGCTAAGGTAAAAAGAGTCTGCTCACACTGCTGCCCACCATGTTTATTAGATGTAATACTGGCGATACAAGGAGTGGTAAGGTAAGAAGAGTCTGCTCACACTGCTGTCCACCATGTCTATTAGATATACTACTGGAGATATTAGCGGTGCTAAAGTAAGAAGAGTTTGCTCACACTGCTGTCCACCATGTCTATTAGATATAATACTGGAGATACCAGGGGTGCTAAGGTAAAAGGAATCTGCTCACACTGATGTCCCCCATGTCTATTAGATATAACACTGGAGATATTAGGTGTGCTAAGGAAAGAAGAGGCTGCTTACACTGCTGTCCACCATGTCTATTAGATCTAATGAGATACCAGAGGTGTTAAGAGGAGGCTGCTCACACTGCTGTTCACCATATCTATGCATTTTAATACAGGAGATACAAGGGGTTCTACAGTAAGAAGATTTAAGCCAGTGGGGCTTAGCCAAGAGGCTGCTAACACTGATGTCCACCAGGTATATCTGATTTAATACTGGAGATATCAAGGGTGCTGATGCAAGAGGTGGCTGCTCACAACTGCTGTCAACCCATTCTAGCTGGCTGATCGAATACTGGAGATATCATGGGTGCTGAGGTAAGAAGAGGCCACTCATACTGCTGTCCACCCTGTCTATCTGATCTAATACTGGAGATACCAGGGGTGCTGAGGTTAGAAGAGGTTGCTCACCCTGTCTATCTCATCTAATACTGGAGACAATAGATGTCCTGAGGTAAGAAGAGGCTGCTCACACTGCTGTCGACCCAGTCTATTTGATCGAATACTGGAGATATCAGGGGTGCTGAGGTAAGAGGAGGCGGCCGACATTGCTGTCCACCCTGCCTAGCTGATCTAATACTGGAGATACCAGGGGAGCTGAGGTATGAAGAGGCTGCTCACACGGCTGTCCATCTTGTCTATCTGATTGAATACTGGAGATACCAAGGGAGCTGAGTTAAGAAGAGGCTGCTCACACTGCAGTCCACCATGTCTATTAGATATAATACTGGAGATAACAGGAGTGCTAAGGTAAAAAGAGTCTGCTCACACTGCTGCCCACCATGTTTATTAGATGTAATACTGGCGATACAAGGAGTGGTAAGGTAAGAAGAGTCTGCTCACACTGCTGTCCACCATGTCTATTAGATATACTACTGGAGATATTAGCGGTGCTAAAGTAAGAAGAGTTTGCTCACACGGCTGTCCATCTTGTCTATCTGATTGAATACTGGAGATACCAAGGGAGCTGAGTTAAGAAGAGGCTGCTCACACTGCTGTCGACCCAGTCTATTTGATCTAATACTAGAGATACCAGGAGTGCTGAGGTAAGAAGGGACTGCTCATACTGCTGTCTACCCTTTCAATCTGATCTAATACTGAAGATACCAGGAGTCCTGATGAGTTAAGAAGAGGCTGCTCACATTGCTGTCTACCCAATCTTTCTGATTTAATGGGAAGTTGGAAAAATTGATCTATGACCACCCCAATTTTCAGTATTATCTATACATAGGTATTAAGATGACTTGAGCATGATCTCTAAACAGGAGATATCAGCCTGTGATGAGACTCAGAGTGAAAACTGCAAGATTTCAAGATTATATGTATAGATAGTGATAAAGCAAATTAAAAATATAAATCACTAGCAAGTTTTACAACGTGGTTAAACAATAGTTATGTAATTTTCTAATGACACAATGCCTTTTGAGCTTTTTGAAAGCAGTAACCTGGAAAAACATTGCTAATATACCCCCCCTTCTTCCTCACAGGGAATTTTATATTGATTTTCCATTGCAGAGTGTTAAAAGGTATGCAAACCATTTCTAAAACTAGTTAAAGTCTTCATGACTTGAATTGGTAAAGTAATGGGGAAAGCTACTTAACTCTGCAGGCAGCAGCACCCCCCGTTATTGTTGTAGGCCTCGGTATAAATCACTATACTGATCTTTGTATTGACTTTTTCTATAATTATACATATCATCCAATTCCTTCTCACTCTCCTAAAAAAAACACACCGGCAGGGAAGCGCGCCTCGGAAAAAGGTAATGCACAATGAAGGGTGTGCGGTAAACACCGTTATATGGGGAATGTGGTGGTAATAAAAGGACTGTCATCTATAATGCATGGCGACCAGCAGGAACCAAAATGCGTGGAGTTTAACACAAAATGCATCGCTTTCATTCTCTAGAATTTGGGATTAGACACTGCTTTTAGTCCGATCGGGATATTTTATGGTGGTGATTGTGAGACTGCGGAAGAAGAAAGAATATAAAAAAAAAGAAAAATTGGGATTTTTTTCCCCCCAGTTTTAATGAAAAATAAAAAAAATGCAAAGACCAAGGAATACCTTAGAACATTCGATTTGCTGGTATTTTGAGCACCTGCTTACTTTTCCATAACATAATTCGAAATAGTGAAAAGCAAATGTATGTAAAAATTGGGGGGGGTTTTGATGGCGCACGAGTTGTAGCTCTCCAGAAAACAGAAACAATGAAGTCATCTAATATATAAAGCTTAGTATAGGTTTGTGAGTGTGTGTGTATGTGTGTGTATGTATGTATGTATATATGTGTGTGTGTGTATGTGTGTGTGTGTGTGTGTGTATTTATGTATGTATGTATGTATGTATGTGTGCATGTGTGTGTGTGTGTGTATATATATATATATATGTATATATATATATATATGTATATGTATATATATATATATATATATATATATATATGTGTATGTATGTATGTATGTATGTATGTGTCGCGGGCGGGGAGGAGGGTGTTAGCACACCGCGCTCACCCCTTCTGCTCAGGTCCAGCGGCTGCTCAGTGGTGGCTCGAGCCGTGGGCCGGATCCCGGGGGTTTCTCTAGCGGCGCTCCTCGCCCGTGAGTGAAAGGGGGGTTTGGGGTGTTGGGATAATGTCCGTGACGCCACCCACGGTTGTGGTGATTGAGTGTACACCACCGCTGCTCTATGTGGAGGTCCCGGGGATGGTGAGGCGGAGCAGCCAGTTGTTGTGTTGTCCCTCCGTGGGTAGGGGTTGGTGATCCCGGGGCCCAGTGGGGTGCAGGGGCGCAGGGGCAGCGCTGTGCCTTGCGGCACGGAGGTACTCACTCAGCCAGTAAACACGACACAGTTCTCGGTAAACAAACGGCTGGTTGGACGGGTCCCTCGGACGGTTCACGGTGCTGCGGTTCCCTGCAGTTAGCGGTGACGGTCTCTTCCCTGCACCTTTGAAATGTTTGTTTGGTAGCGATGGATTCCCACCGGTTACCCGCTCCCCGACTACAATCTGGGCCGGAGGAGCTTCACACTTTGCCCGCAGGCGCCGGCCCTGGGAAACTGGTGCCTTGGCGGTGGCGGTGTTTCCCCGTTGTGGTTGGACCTTTGCCGTCAATCAGGACTTGCTTGTTGGGAGATCTACGTCCCCTTCACTAACGGATTTAGCAATTTACAGCGACTCCAAGCCTTGCTGGGATCCGAAAAGCCCCTGCTCTGGTGCTGACTGCCCTTTGTATCTGCTCCAGACCACCGGGCACACAGCCAACGGGGTCCTTCCAGGAACCTCCAGACAGTCCCACTGCAGACCTTCACCGCCGTCTGCTGACCTTGCTGGCTCCGTCTGGGCACACAGCCACAGACCAACTTCAGGCTTTCTGTCACTTCACTGCTGTTTCACTTCACTCTAGCTCCCTCCTGAGCTACACTCTGTTGGTTCCTCCTTTCACTTCCCCTGCCTGGGCTAAAACCTCTGCTGGTTACTCTCTCATGTCCCTCACTGGACTCCTCCAAACTCCATCTCCTGGTACTTCCTGCCTCCAGAGCTGTGACCTCCTAGGTGGGCGGACACCAACCGCCTGGCTCCACCCCCTGGTGTGGACACCAGCCTCTGGAGGAAGGCAACAAGGGTTTGTAGGTTAGCTGGTGTACCTGCAGGGAATGTGGGGTGTGTGTGTGTTGTTGTGACCTGTGACCCCTGGCTTGCCCAGGGCGTCACATTCCCCCTTAGCAAAACGCAGACCGTCCTCGGGCTGCCCGTCCAACACCGGTTTTATTTTCCTTTTTTTGTTTTCTGTAAAGTAAAAGGTATAACATAATACGGTAAAATACATTTTTAATAATAACTCTTCCCAAAACGGGAGGCACATCACTTTAACGTTGCAACGGTGTACGGTTACGGTTTCCGCTCTCTCCCACCCAAGTAACCTGGCCCTGATGCTGCCCCTAAAGCCCAGGCAGCACCCCTTGACCCACAGTCCAGCACACGGTTCCCGAGCGGGATCTGTCCTTCCCTCCAGAGGGTAGCCACCGGTCCTTTTGGTGGCTGGGCCCCAGCCTGCTCTGCACAGGGCCCTCCCTCCAACCTGCATCTCCGGAGGCGGCCTGCGGAAACGGTAACGGTACCCAACATATATACATGCCACTAACGTTTGTGGTTGCCCTGCAAGTTCACGGGCTTGTCCATGGATAGTTCCCATGCATTTTAAACGGTCCCCACGGGGACAACGGTGCCGGCTCCAGCCGGTTGCTAATCACAAAGGCAAATCAGATGAGGTACACGGTAATCATTTTTTCCTTATCATTCTTTCAAAACAAACAGACAATCTTAACTCGGTACATTCCCTGACCCCTTTTATCACAGAACGGTCTCCCTGTACCTAAGTGGGGGTTTACCTAGGTTGGAACGGGTGGACCTGCGGGGCCCGGTGTCAGTGGTGCTGGGCGGTGGGGTAGAGGGAACAACTGGTTCCACCTCCCGGCTTTCGTGTGGGACAGGTGGAGGCATAGGGGAGCAGGGTATAGGTTCATCCCTGGGCACTGGCATCGGTTCTGGCTCACGGTCGACCGCTTCCACTACTTCTTCATCCACAGGTTGTGGGAACAGTATCACTGGAAGAATCACCGCGCCGTTCTGCATAGGCCAGTCTGCTGGGAAGTCACCCATCACCGTGTGGATCACCTCTTTTTCCTTTTCCGCTGGGGGAGGAGCTGGCACCTTCGGCATGGTCCTCAAGGCTGGTGGGCACCTTTTCAAATGGTCCCGAGAAACCGTGGCCAACGTGCCCCCTTGGTCGCGACTGATCTGGTAAGTTTTCCCATTTTCCCATCCGGCGGGCTGAATGACGTAGGGGGTCTGTTCCCACTGATCATCCAGCTTGTGGGTTTTTCTCTTCCGCTTCAACACCACATCTCCAGGCTGGAAAGGCCCGGCAGCCGCTCTCTGATTGAAGTGCCGCTCCTGCTGTTTTCGACTCTGACCCAGGTTCTTCTCCACATACTCCTGAATCTGTCGGTACTGCACCCTCCGCCGGGCATCCCATTCAGCCGTTGCGGGGAGCGTCTCTGGGGCTTCCAATCCCATTTCCAAATCCACTGGCAGCCGGCCAGGCCGAGCTCTCATCAGATACGCTGGGGTGCATTTTGTCGAGCCGGACGGGATATTATTGTACATATCGACCAAGTCAGGCAGCTTCTCCGGCCACAGGTTCCGTTCCTCCAGTGGCAATGTCTTGAGGAGACCCAGGACTAGATGGTTCATCTTCTCACACATACCGTTGGTCTGGGCATGGTAAGGAGTGGTCCGGATCTTCTTGCAACCATACAGCTGACAAAACTCATGGAATACCTCCGCTTCAAAGGCTGGACCTTGGTCGGTGAGCACCTTCTCAGGGTATCCATGGGGTCGACAGAAGTACGCCTGGAACGCCCTCGCAGCGGTATGGCCGGTTAAGTCCTTGACCGGGACAACCACCATGAACCGAGAATAATGGTCCACTATGGTCAGGGCGTAGGTATACCCACTTCGGCTAGGGGTGAGCTTCACATGGTCCAAGGCGACCAGCTCCAGCGGTTGGTGTGTAACGATGGGATGCAGGGGGGCCTTCTGGCTGGCTTCATCCTTCCTCCTCAGCGTACAAGGACCACACTCCCGACACCAGGCTTCTACCGATTCCCGCATCCCACTCCAATAGAACCGCTCCCTTAACAGCATCTCCAGCTTCTTCCACCCGAAGTGGCCGGCGCCATCATGGTACGCCTGCAGAACGGTGGGCACATCAGCCTGGGGAATGACCAGCTGGCGGGTCTTCTCGTGGGTCTTCGGGTTAATCAGCTCCCGGTACAGCCTCCCCTGATGCAGGCACAGTCGGGCCCGTTCTTTCCACAAGCGTTGAGCCTCCGCTGGGGCGGCAGGGTCCATCCCGGCGGCGCCTTGCTCTACCAGGTTCTTGACCAAGCGGACCGCAGGCGCCTGATTTTGAGCTTCTTGCCACTTCTGACTCGGTAGCGGATCCAGATTCACCCGTTGTTGATGGGCATGGATCTTCGCACCCGATGGCCGGTGGAATGCAGGCAACTCGATCTCCTCGAGGTCATCATCTTTGCACTCACCTTCTGATAAGTGGGGCATTCGAGAGAGGGCATCAGCATTGATGTTGACACGACCGGCCCTATATTTGATAGTGAAGTCGTAGTTGGCTAGTCTGGCTACCCACCGCTGTTCTAATGCACCCAGTTTGGCCGTGTCCAGGTGGGTCAACGGATTGTTATCCGTAAAAGCGGTGAACTTTGCAGCGGCCAGGTAGTGGCGGAACCGCTCGGTGATAGTCCACACCAGTGCCAGGAGCTCAAGCTTGAAGGAGCTATAGTTCTCAGGGTTCCTTTCAGTCGGCCGGAGTTTTCGACTAGCATAGGCAATCACTTTCTCTTTGCCTTCCTGGACCTGGGATAGGACTGCCCCCAAACCCACGTTGCTGGCATCAGTGTGGAGAATGAATGGGCAGCCGTAGTCCGGATACGCCAGGACCTCTTCTCCGGTCAACGCCTCCTTCAGCTGACGGAAGGACTCCTCATGCCTGTCCTCCCACACCAGTGGGGCTGGTCGCCCCCCTTTGGTCTGTCCCACGAGGAGGTCTTGCATGGGGGCAGCCATCTTCGTGTACCCCTTGATGAAGCGCCGATAGTACCCCACCAGACCCAGGAACTGCCTTACTTCTCTCACTGTAGTTGGTCTCGGCCAGCTCTGGATGGCAGTGATCTTCTCAGGGTCGGGAGCGACACCATCCGCACTCACCACATGCCCGAGATACTGCACCCTGGGCTTCAGCAGGTGGCATTTAGAGGGCTTCAATTTCATCCCGTACTTGGCAAGGGACGCGAACACCTCGGCCAGGTGTTCTAGATGGGCTTCATACGTCTGGGAATAAACAATCACATCATCCAAATACAGTAGGACGGTCTCGAAGTTTAAATGTCCCAAACAGCACTCCATCAGCCGTTGGAAGGTCCCAGGGGCATTGCACAGCCCAAACGGCATGCTATTGAATTCACAGAGCCCCATCGGGGTGGTGAAGGCGGTCTTCTCCCGGTCTTCTGGGGCCACGGCCACTTGCCAGTACCCACTGGTGAGGTCCAGGGTGGAGAAGTAATTTGCCGTCCGCAGCGCGGCCAACGATTCTTCAATACGGGGTAGTGGGTAGGCATCTTTGTGGGTTATCTGATTAATTTTCCGGTAGTCCACACACATCCGCATGGTACCATCCTTCTTCTTGACCAGTACCAACGGAGCGGCCCAGGGACTACAGCTATCCCGAATGACCCCTGCCTCCTTCATATTCCTCAACATATCTTTGGCACACTGGTAATGTGCAGGGGGAATAGGCCGGTACCTCTCTTTGATAGGGGGGTGTTCACCAGTGGGGATGTGATGTTGGACCCCTTTGATCTGCCCGAAGTCTAGTGGGTGCTTACTGAATACCTGTTCATACTCCTGCACCACCCTGTGTACCCCCGCTTTGTGATGTGTAGGGGTATCGTCAGTGCCCACATGTAGCTGTTGGTGCCACTCTTTCACCTCCCCCTGCGGTGGGGAAGTGCTGGTAGCAGGTGGGGAGACCGAGGGACTGGTTTCATGGATGGTGTGAGGATCTAGGGTGAGCAGTTTGGCGATGGTAGCATACCGGGGGAGCCTAACCTCTTCCTCCCCACAATTCAACACCCTCACGGGCACCCTCCCCTTTTTCACGTCTACCACCCCTCGGGCGGCTACTACGGTGGGCCAGTGCTCGGAGGGGATGGGCTCCATCATGGCAGGGTAGTCACGCCCCTGAGGCCCTACGGCTGCCCTACACCAAATCATCATCTCACTTCTGGGGGGCACAAGCAACGGGGCCGCATCCATCACTCTCACACCACCAATCTCTCCTCCTGTTGAATTTACATGCTGACGGTACATCAAGGCACGAATTTCACGCTGCACAGCTCTCTGTCGGCTCCCTGCCGCCGTGGCGGCCAGCTGTTGCAATAGGGCCAACACATCACCCATACAGTGCTCCATCACATTGGTTCCCAGCACTATCTTCGGGTTATGATCACTGGGCTCATTCATGATCACAATCATACCCTGGTGTTGCAGTTCAGCTTGTCCCACGGTCATGGCCACCTGCTTATACCCCACTTGGGTCAACAGGAGTCCATTGGCAGCAATCAGCGTTATACTAGTGTCTGGGGGTGCCAGCTCGTCCGTTCCCCAATACCGCTGGTACAATGTGTAGGGTATGGTGGTTACCTGAGATCCAGTGTCCAAGAGGGCCATCACCGGTATACCGTCCACCACCACGGGAATGATGGGTCGAGCTCCAACATACCGATCCCTCCAGTCCGAGGTGCCACGGGGTTCTACTCCTGAGGGTTGGCCCGAGGCCCCAGGGGTTGCTCGTTTAACGGGCACTCTCGGTAGTAATGCCCCGGCTTACGGCACTTGTAGCAGATTGGAGGCCTGCCCCGCGGGGGATTAGCACTTTTCCGCTGCATCCAGGGTACATCTTCAGGACTGTCAGCAAGCTGTATCTGTGCTGGAGGCTGAGATCTAGTCAGAGGTTGTAGTGCAGCAAGGATTTTGGCGAGGTCTCCGTCCATACGACGGACCTGGGCGGCCAGTTCTTCCACTGTGCTGCTCGGGGCTGCAGGTGTTGGAGAGGTTGGTTTGGCGGAGGCCGCCACAACGGGAGCCGTCTCAACGGGCCACGGGGCGGGCTCCAGAACTTCGGCAGCTGGGGGTTGTAATGCTTTAATGGCCCGCTCCTTTAACACAGCAAAGTCCACATCAGGGTGTTCCAGGGCCCACAGCCGGAGTTGTTTACGATCCTCAGGGGACCTCATCCCCTTCGCAAATTGCTCCACTAACATCTTGTTGCTATCCGCCTCATTAATAGGGTTCACCCGCTTCAGCGTGCGGAGGGCGGTCTGCAGACGTAGAGCATAGTCCCGAATGCTATCCCCAGCTCGTTGCCGGCACTGGTAAAACTGCATCCTCAGCTCAGCTTCAGTCCGGGTTTCGAAGGCAGTCTGTAGCTTCTTAAAGATGGTGGCTACAGAGAGCCGGTCCCCCTCGGCCCAGGTCTCCGCTTCCTGCTCCGCTGCACTGGTTAGCTGGCCGATCACTATCGCTGCACGTTGCTTATCAGTCAGGGGGTACAGCTCTAGCAACGGGTTAAGCTTTTTCCGGAAGGCCTGTAGTGCATCCGGTTTCCCGTCATACTGCGGTAGCCAGGCAGCTCCGGGCGCATAGGGCAAGGAGAACGGCATGACCTGAGCGAGCGCGGGGGCCACGGCACCTCCCGCCGGTACGGCCGGGACCTGGGCAGGCCCATTCCCATCCGCGGGTGCCGCTGCGGCTGCGACCACCGCTCCTCCAGCGGCTCCGTCGGGCGCAGACATCTTGGTTCCATCCCCCTTAGCTCTTTCCGGCCCCTCCTCTCTCGGGGCGGGGTCTTGGCCTTCGCGCCTCTACTGCTCGAGAAGACGCTCGAGCGGGAACTTTTCGCGCCAAAGATGGCGGCTTCTGCAATTTTTCTGCCGGATACCTCCGGCGGTAACAAGGCGCACCTCTACCCAACGGCAGAGCGGTAGGATCCTGTTCGTGACGCCAAGTTGTCGCGGGCGGGGAGGAGGGTGTCAGCACACCGCGCTCACCCCTTCTGCTCGGGTCTGGCGGCTGCTCAGTGGTGGCTCGAGCCGTGGGCCGGATCCCGGGGGTTTCTCTAGCGGTGCTCCTCGCCCGTGAGTGAAAGGGGGGTTTGGGGTGTTGGGATAATGTCCGTGACGCCACCCACGGTTGTGGTGATTGAGTGTACACCACCGCTGCTCTATGTGGAGGTCCCGGGGATGGTGAGGCGGAGCAGCCAGTTGTTGTGTTGTCCCTCCGTGGGTAGGGGTTGGTGATCCCGGGGCCCAGTGGGGTGCAGGGGCGCAGGGGCAGCGCTGTGCCTTGCGGCACGGAGGTACTCACTCAGCCAGTAAACACGACACAGTTCTCGGTAAACAAACGGCTGGTTGGACGGGTCCCTCGGACGGTTCACGGTGCTGCGGTTCCCTGCAGTTAGCGGTGACGGTCTCTTCCCTGCACCTTTGAAATGTTTGTTTGGTAGCGATGGATTCCCACCGGTTACCCGCTCCCCGACTACAATCTGGGCCAGAGGAGCTTCACACTTTGCCCGCAGGCGCCGGCCCTGGGAAACTGGTGCCTTGGCGGTGGCGGTGTTTCCCCGTTGTGGTTGGACCTTTGCCGTCAATCAGGACTTGCTTGTTGGGAGATCTACGTCCCCTTCACTAACGGATTTAGCAATTTACAGCGACTCCAAGCCTTGCCGGGATCCGAAAAGCCCCTGCTCTGGTGCTGACTGCCCTTTGTATCTGCTCCAGACCACCGGGCACACAGCCAACGGGGTCCTTCCAGGAACCTCCAGACAGTCCCAC
Organism: Anomaloglossus baeobatrachus; assembly: GCF_048569485.1. NCBI lineage: Eukaryota > Metazoa > Chordata > Amphibia > Anura > Aromobatidae > Anomaloglossus > Anomaloglossus baeobatrachus. The sequence goes on along the minus strand of NC_134363.1, from coordinate 35,303,030 downwards.
TGCAGACCTTCACCGCCGTCTGCTGACCTTGCTGGCTCCGTCTGGGCACACAGCCACAGACCAACTTCAGGCTTTCTGTCACTTCCACTGCTGTTTCACTTCACTCTCGCTCCCTCCTGAGCTACACTCTGTTGTTTCCTCCTTTCACTTGCCCTGCCTGGGCTAAAACCTCTGCTGGTTACTCTCTCATGTCCCTCACTGGACTCCTCCAAACTCCATCTCCTGGTACTTCCTGCCTCCAGAGCTGTGACCTCCTAGGTGGGCGGACACCAACCGCCTGGCTCCACCCCCTGGTGTGGACACCAGCCTCTGGAGGAAGGCCACAAGGGTTTGTAGGTTAGCTGGTGTACCTGCAGGGAATGTGGGGTGTGTGTGTTGTTGTGACCTGTGACCCCTGGCTTGCCCAGGGCGTCACATATGTATGTATGTATGTATGTATGTATGTATGTATATATATATATATATATATATATATATATATTCTATATATACACACACACATACATACATACACACACATACATAAATATATACACACATACATATATATATATATATATATATGTGTGTGTATATATGTATGTATGTATGTATGTATCTATGTATGTCTGTCCGCTAAAGGAATCCGCACCGCCGCATTTACAATTACAAAATTTTTCACAGCCGCCTCATGTGACTCAGGGAACGTCATAGACTGTGTTTTGAGGGGAAAATGGAACCCCATGCTTTACAGTTATTTGCCAAAGAACCTGCTTTCATTAAAGTGAATGGAGCTGGGAGCTACATGTCATTAATAGGAACTGTGATTGGTTGCTATAGGCAATGAAGGACATTGTTAGTATAAGAAGCTTCTGTGTAAGGTAATATGATATCGGTGGAGAGACAGAGGCAGACAGAGAGAGAAAGAATGGGACAGACAAATGGAGAGACATAAAAGAAGAGACAGAAAGGGAGAGACAGGGAGACAGAGAGGGAGACAGAGACAGAAACAGAGAGGGAGACAGAGAGGGAAACAGAGACAAGAAGACAGAAACAGAGAGACAGAGAGGGGGAGACAGAGAGAGGGAGACAGACAGACAGACAGACAGACGGAGAAGGAGCCAGGCAGACGGAGAAGGAGCCAGACAGACGGAGAGGGAGTCAGACAGACGGAGAGGGAGTCAGACAGACGGAGAGGGAGCCAGACAGATGGAGAGGGAGCCAGACAGATGGAGAGGGAGCCAGACAGACGGAGAGGGAGCCAGACAGACGGAGAAGGAGCCAGACAGACGGAGAGGGAGCCAGACAGACGGAAAGGGAGCCAGACAGACGGAAAGGGAGCCAGACAGACGGAGAAGGAGCCAGACAGACGGAGAAGGAGCCAGACAGACGGAGAAGGAGCCAGACAGACAGAGAAGGAGCCAGACAGACGGAGAAGGAGCCAGACAGACGGAGAAGGAGCCAGACAGACAGAGAAGGAGCCAGACAGACGGAGAAGGAGCACGACACATACGGAGAAGGAGCCAGACAGACAGAAAGGGAGCCAGTCAGTAGATCAAGATAATTCCCTGCAGTCATGGATAGGCTTCCCTTCGCTTAAGGCCATAACATTGACTTAGGCGGGCTTTGCACGCTGCGACATCAGTAACAATGTGTTACCGATGCTGCAGCGATAGTATCCGCCCCCGTCGCACGTGCAATATCTAGTGAAAGCTGCCGTAGCGATTATTATCGCTACGGCAGTTTCACACGCACATACCTGCCGTGCGACGTCCCTCTGGCCGGCGACCCGCCTCCTTCCTAAGGGGGCGGGTCGTGCGGCGTCACAGCGACGTCACACGGCAGGCGGCCAATTGAAGTGGAGGGGCGGAGATGAGCAGGATGTAAACATCCCGCCCACCTCCGTCCTTCTCAATGCAGCCGGCGGCAGGTAAGGTGAAGTTCCTCGCTCCTGCGGCTTCATACACAGCGATGTGTGCTGCCGCAGGAGCGAGGAACAACATCGTACCTGTCGCTGCACCGGCATTATGGAAATGTCGGAGGCTGTAGCGATGATACGATAACGACGCTTTTGCGCTCGTTCATCGTATCAAAAAGGATTTGCACGTTGCGATATCGACTGCGACGCCGGATGTGCGTCACTTTCGATTTGACCCCACAGACATCGCAACGTGCAAAGCCGCCCTTAGACTTTATATATACCCTCTAGCCAAGGAAGAGAGGCTCTGCACCTGGTCGGAAGCGCAGGAGCCTTCAGATCGTGCGCAGTGCGCTTGTGAAGCCGACCAGTGTACACCTGGCTAAGAAGGCTGCGCAAATCAGAAGCGCGCACAAGCGGGATTCCAGGAGTTGACGGTGACATCACTCATGTAAATCCATGGAATCACGCCCACAGGGGCGTGATATCACGGAAAGAGGGCAAACTAGACGGGGGAAACGACACCCTGGAGACTAGCACATCTGCTCATTTACATACGGAACATGTAAGTTATAAAACTTTTTTTATAAATACATTTTACACAATATTACAATACAGGGATGGGTAGGAAGGGGTTTTTAGGCCACACATCACCCTGCTTGTAGGTTGCAAGGCATATGGGACCTGATGGGTTTCCTTTAATATTTAGTCTCAGATGACAATGAGAGACTCTAGTGCTGATCTTGTCACTACTAGTCTCAAAATACAGAGAGACAGCCATGACACTAGCAGAGTTGAGTAAAAATATTTGTGCAGCATTTAGTCTTCACTATTGCAGCAGGCGTCCTCTGCCTGGTATTCTTGGGTTTACTAGGTCCTTCAACCAAAGTCATGACTGCACAGCACAAAGGACGTGTGAGGATAGTGACTAACATACATCAGAGGTACTGCCGGTAGATGCAAGGCTGAGGATTCTTGGCATAGAAGTGAAGACTACCCTTGTCCGGCTGCCAAGGAAGAGTAGTAGACTGGTCATCGGACGAGGGAAGCATAGATCTTTTTGTTCAATTTCAGTCCGCCGATGTTTCCGAGAGGAAGGGACTGAGGCATTTAAGCACAAAAAATGGATGTGGCGGAAGTGTCGTCTTGGAAAAGGGTCTTATCTACCAGGCATTGGGATACCAAATGTATATTTGCCAATTCACCTGGCCAATAAGTCCTGTACTTTCTGGCTGTAGAAGGTCGCAGCATTTGGCTACACAAGCTTCTCTCTGACTTTTGTCTTTTTCCCTTTCTCTTTAGGACCCTGCGGATTTCCTCACCTTTTCAGTTGTTTTTTTATCAGCACTTCCCTTTGTGTCTTTAAATACCCTCATTCCCCCTTACTCTTTGCTGGTGATAGGTCTAATATCCTTAACAAGTCTTCAGTGCAAGCAGTCTGCTTGTATTCATCTGGAGAAACTTTGCTGTTGTTACAGTTACTCTCCCGGAGTTATCTGGAGATACGTTATTTGTTTACTTTCCTCCCTTGTGTTTATTTCCCTGTATGTTCTTTAGAGCTTAGTGGGGTTGACTAAGCGCTCACCCCATCCATTCCTTATCTAGGGCCCAGTTCAGGGTCAGCCAGGGTCAGGCATCCTGCTCGGCGTATAGGTGAAGAACTTATCTAGGGCGGTGAAGGAACCCAAGGCCCAGCGGTAGGTTTGGTCAGGGGTCACCATCTCTCCCTTCCCTAAACACAGGATTTCCATTCTCTTTTGCTTGGTACTTCCCCATGCCTAGCGTGACAACAAAAGCATGCACTCTCAGTGGGCCCATCTCTATTTTCCTATCTCTGCCTCCTGTAAAGCCATAGCTGCCAATCAAGGGAGAGTAAGGTGGAAGTAGATGGGAAGGTGCACTGAATGGTTTAGCCATACCAAGGGTTCATGGAGAGTCTGTGCTTGGTTTGAACAGTCATTTTGTGCTGACAGACGCCTTTTAACAATTAATTTGAAACTGGTGCAGATTTGTGGTCAGTTCACCTGTGGATATTTGACCACCACTATGTCAATCCACAGACATAGGCAGGCTAGCAGGCTAGCAAGAGCTAATCTCTGCTAGTCTGCTTGTTAGTCTCTTTGATTACATGCTGTGGAGGAGCCAATCATGTTTGCTCCCCTCCTATATATGCTGGCTGGACTATTTCATTAATGCCAGCTATAGCTTACCTATATTGGTCTGGTGAGGTGTTGTGATGCAGACTTACTGGTGGTTGTTGTGCATTATTGCTGGGAGCGGTTGTGGTGTTAACCTTTGTTGTCTTTTTTTTTTGCTACCTTCCTGCACTTGCTTTTCTCCTTAGTCTCTTACTGTTTGTTCCTATGAGTTTGCAGTGTGAGTTTTGTTTTTTCCCTATGTAAATTGGTGTTACCATTACCCTGGGAAGGAAGGGGGTAACAGAGTAGATCTGGTCAGGAGAACCGCCAGGCACGGGACTCAGGCATCTCCATCATTAGGGGTAACCTTGAGGTTAGGGATAGCCTAGGTCCCTATCATAAGGGACAGCATAGATGCATCCTGTCCCTCGCCATTCTGCAGTCACATCCTGACAATAGAGGATAACTTGCTGATAGCTCGGGCTCCAACCTGCTGATCCTAATAATGGGGCTCTACAGCTTCAATAAACGGTCCAGCACTCAACTATTTGAAAGTCAATGGAGTGGAGGTCGAGCATGCGCATCTCAGCTGGGTATCATGAGGGAATGCAAAAGAACACGGTCTTGAAAGCGCTAAGGAGGCCACGGTGATATATTAGTTTTGTAGATTTATTAGATGTTTACAGCCACAACGCGTTTCGATATCCCAATATCTTCATCAGGTGGATATGTCAAATGGTTCAATCTCCAGCTCTGCCCTAAAAATGATGCCCAATCTGTGCTGCCGCCAACTCATCCCTACCCCTAAATATCCCTTTAAAAATAAGCGTCCGGTAAACCGCTGTGTACGAAATGAAGAGATGGGAGGCAGTGGATCCCGGGCCGCTAATTAGGAATGGAAATTATTAGAAAATACAATAAGACAGATGAGATTTATAATATCGTCCTGTGTTTTCTTCCACCGTCCCGGGGAGCGTAATGAAGTGACATCATTACCGGTAATCCGTAACAAGTGTCAGGACGCAATGCCCGGACTCAGCACTTTTTAGTAATGTGAATTTGAGATGCTATTCATCACATGGTGGAGCTATGCGGCACCTGTAACCCAGCAGGCTGTATAATCCCCTAGCGATAATCATAAAATCAATTTGACAAGATATTCCATTTACATTTCTTAGGCCGAGTCCATTCATCAGATGATTTCCATTTTATCATGGTTAGCTTGTGTCTTCCGCTCTTGTCCTATATACTGATATGCAAAAAGGTCTTGTACTCCGCGTATATAGCTATAAACAAAGGCCAAATTCACCAACAATCATTTTTGAGAGCCCTTTTCGCTTAAAGATGCCCTTATTTGAAGGGCGCACCCTTCAAAAGAGCGCCCTAATCAATATGTGAGGCACCCACGAGGTTGGGGGTTACTCGGTGCTTCTCCTGGGATGCCGTGGTGGCCTTGCCCGGTTCCGTGACCCGTGGTGTCAATAAAAGGCTGTGGATGGGGATGATGGGGGTAGCTGTTCGTGACGCATCTATGGTGCGCGGCCAGTGTTAGCCGCCGCTGCGGGACTTCTCTACTGGGGCGGATGACAATGCAGCTCGGATAGTTCAGCTCTACACATGGCCCCAGGGAGGATGGTGGTGGTAGTAGGCTCTCAGGCGCTGATGGCGCAGTGGTGCGATGGAGAGGGCGCCGGCAAAAACGGGACGACACAGGTGGGACAGTTCAAGGTCTTTTACTCTCTGCCGTTGGAGCGGTGATGGGCCTCAGCCGATCCGGGATACTTTGGAGGTCGTGGCCGGCCGTTCCTTCTGTGCGTCTCCTTTCAATGGTTTCCCTCCACCCCAGCTCCTGGGCCGTGGAACGGGTCACGGGTGCCTTCTGCACTCCACGCGAACCCTGGGATCCCCCTTCTTTCCTAAGAAACCAGGCCAGCCTCCGATTCCAGACCACGGGCCCCAAACTTTCTGTGCCTCTTTGCTTGCTTGCCTGTTCCGGAGTCTGACCTGACTCGGACGCTTTCCAGTGCTAACTGCTCTTGGTCTGTTGGGTGGCTCCTCACTTCCCCTGTGGGTGCTTCGCCTCCCGGGTCCCTGAACTATTGGGCATGAGGTCCCATACCTCGTGATGGCTACCCCAGCACCTACCCTAGCCCAGTTCCAATGAGAGAACTCCCGTGTAATGCGTTGGTTGAGTGTGTTTGTGGTTATTGCCGGTGATGACCTCCTCTGTATCCACAATGAGTACTGCACCTCGGGTGAGGTGCAGTACCCTGTGACGCCTGAGGCCGCAGGGGCACCACATATGCTGGGTCTGATGGCTTGACATCCAGCTACCACACACATGAAACAGTGAGGAGTTTGCCAACCTTTACTTTTTTTCCAAGAGCCTCCCAAATAAATGGGGTTCCGGGAGCAAGGATGTGGCATTGTAACGTGGGTCCATCGGTGAACCTGGAGATATTCTTGAAGGGTCCGGAGCCTACAGCTCACCTCGGGACGGGCTTAGAAGAATAGAGCATAGATGGGCAGAGAATCTTTGACGGGCCAAAGGATATCGAGTGACTAGAAGCCGTCCGGGATAGTGAGAGGACTACAGGTAGCTGAAGAGAGAAGAGGGGGAAGCCGCTGCATAGGCCTGGCAGCTGGAGGACTAGGTCCCAGTTAGCGAGATAGGCCAGACGGAGTACCCCGGGAGAAAGCGGCAGCAGGACCATACAAGTGTGGCCATGTCTCATGGGAGATCAAATAAACTGTTCTACGTTGTTTTGTCACGTGTTTATCTGCTAGGTCTACGATGGTGACCAGCAGTGGGGTGGTGGACGCTGCCCTGAAGAGAACCATAAGTTCTCTTACGGTTTACAAATACTGAGCCCCTCTGGCGAAGGAGTGCAGAGTCCTCATGGTCCAGCGTCCGCACCTTCCTTCACTGAAGAGCTGGAACATATGGCGCAGAGTCTGTAGAAGGATACATGAACCCAAGACCCATACACTCCATGTGTCTCCTTATGGTGCCTAAGTACAGCACCCATGCAGATGCATCAGGCACCCCCCCTTTGCTCATGTAGTGTCTCCACAAACTATTGTCTACCCTAGAAGTAATGTATTGTCTAAGAGGCACAGAGAGGAACACAGTTTATTACCATAGTGGTCTATGGGCACCATTTAAAGCATCCATACAATATAGACCAGTCACACCGCTGCTTGCATAAAAACGTACACCCAGACAATACAGCCCTTTCTCTAAATAATGTCTTCCAGACATTTAGCAGATCATTGAGCTGATTGGTACATAAAGCGGTAAGAAAAGACTCCTCCTGCAGCGGCCACTATAGGAAAAATGGGGTATTGCATGACATCCCGCCAATTGCTTTTTGTTTTTCCAAAAACAGGCAAACAAGAGTGCTCTGCTGTTTCACTTAGGCTATATTCACATTGCATTTTAGCCTATAGTCCGTGCTTTATCCGGGCTCACGTCTAAACCCCTGGAAAATGGGATTTGGACGTATACACCGATGGAGCCATTGACCGTAATGAGTCCCTGTGTCCTCGCAGACACAATTTTTGGCAGTATCCACCTATTTGAGGGGGACGTCAAGACATTGTTTTGCCCATGCATTGTTACGTGCCATAGAATCTCCTCTTCACAACAAAGGTGAGCCATGGCAGTGAGCCTGGCACCAACTTGGATAAGATGCTATAACCTTAAAGGGGGTTTTCCTCACTTACAAAAGTTAATTTTAATCAATAGATCTTGGAATAATAATAAGTTTCACAATTGGATGTGTTTATATAAAATGTTCCTGTGCCGAGATAATCTTATATATGTGTTCCCTGCTGTGTACTGTGTAATGGCCGTGTCTGACCGTACGGTGACATGGTCTGATCATACCATAGCTCCTAGGCCGGGGAGGAAATAAAAAAAATTATACAAACATTGCAGCATGGATTTGCAAATAATTCTTTCTTTGAGGTAAAACATTTTTTTTAAAAAAAACAGACAGGGAAATGTTTTACCTCACAACAAGAATCATCTCTGATCCTGTGCTGTAATGTCTTTATCTTCTTTTGCATCCTCCCCGGCCCAGGAGATGTGATATGATCAGACCATGCTCCTGTAAGGTCAGACACGACCATTACACAGTACACAGCAGGGACACATATATAAGATTATTTCAGCACAGGAACATTTTTGTTAAATACATGCAGTTGTGGAACTTATTATTATTTCAAGATCTATTGATTAAAATGAACTTTACAATTAGCTTTATTTATGGGAAAAATCTCGTAAGGGGGTTATGAAGACAGTTCATATGTAGCACACTGATAATGTAGAGTGGTATCGGGAGGTAGTCATGGGTGAGGGATTGTGTCTGGACGCTCCGCCACGCTACACAAAATACCTGGTTCTGTCTGGGTGTGTGGACTTTGGTGGTGTAAGCTTGGAAGCCATATAGGCAGCACGCTGCAGCTGACGGCTGGCCAGGACCGGATGATGACTCACTTGCACAAGGAGACCAACTGTTTAGTTCATGGTCATTCACAACTTTACACTTTAGATAGCGGGCACATATCTTCCGGTACATTACATTTTCACTTTGCCTTAGCAGAGACAGTTCAACTTCCCTCTGGGTTGCGACTGATCTAACTTGGCCGGTGAGTCCCATCGCAACCCAGTCCAGCGTTACAGTGTACACAGCCATAACAGTCACCTTCCTTTCCTACAGTCCCGCATCCAGTCTCCTCAGGGGTCCCATAATAACCGGAGTTAAGCTTTGGACATCTGGAGGTCTAGCGGGACACTGCTCGCTTGGTTGACTACATCACACGCCAGTAGTCAATGGTAACCCGATACCTTGACAGTTAAGGGGCCTGGATGTTTGGGTTTCATCCTCTCACTCCTATCATCTAGGGCTACTCCATCTGATGATCGGCCTTTAGGTGCAACACGGTTCACACTCTGTCTCCGGCCTCTCTTGAGATCCATACTAACTTGTCTTCTGCTCTCTGTTGCCACAAACCACCCACCGCATGCAGCCTTCGTTCGTGACTGAAAAACTATATGTCTGTCACGTTTACACACTAGGCCTTCACTTCTTCCAGAATGAACCGTCACGTTCTGTCCATGTTAGGTACAGGGAAATACCAAACGAATGGCGAAAGCTAAAGGGAAGGGAAACCATGCGTCTAAGGAAAGTGAAGATGGTGACCCCTGACCAAACCTACTGCTGGTCCCTGGGGTCCCTCATCACCCTAGATAGGGTCCAACATTAGGGATATCTAGGATCAGGTATACAGCATAGGTGCGGAACCTAAGAAGGGAATGGGTGGGATGAGCTTTTCGTCAACCTCACTAAAGCCTGCTTTACACGTTACGATATCACATACGATATCGTATGGGATGTGACCCGCCCCCATCGTATGTGCGACACGTTCAATTTGTTGACCGTGTCGCACAAACGATTATTTCCCGTCACATGTACTTACCCTTCCATACGACCTCGATGTGGGCGGCGAACGTCCACTCCCTGGAGTGGGAGGGACGTTCGGCGTCACAGCGACGTCACACGGCAGCCGGCCAATAGAAGCGGAGGGGCGGAGATGAGCAAGACGTAAACATCCCGCCCACCTCCTTCCTTCCGCACTGTCGGCGGGAGCCGCGGGACGCAGGCAAGCTGAGTTCATCGTTCCCGGGGTGTCACACACTGCGATGTGTGCTACCTCGAGAACATTGAACAACCCGACATACAATTTTTAGGTTTTGAACAACGTGTATGTGATTTTTCGTTCAATCGCACGTAGGTTTCACACACTACAATATCACTAACGATGCCAGATGTACGTCACTTACGACGTGACCCCGCCGACGCATCGTAAGATTTATTGTAGCGTGTAAAGCCCGCTTAAAACGCTAAAGGAAGGCACAAGGGGGACACATGGGAAAAAAAGCATGGACTACTTTTCCACAGATGACACAGGCAGGAGTTCAGCAACAATACTACAGATGAGAATAAGCCACCTGCTTGCAACCAGAGCTAGAATGAACTGAAGAATATCACTAGCAACAGTCCAGGGAAGAAAGGAGAATTTAAGCACCAAGAGAATACTGATGATCAGCAGCTGGGTGGAAGGCAAGCTCCTGCTTGGTCCAAAAGGGGCAGAGTTGAAAATCCAGCAGGAATGCTACCTATACCAATGAATACTGACAGCAGGAACAATAGAAAGTCAGGAAGCATTTTGCACAACCTGATGCT